>NC_074675.1:15943695-16306377 GCF_029448725.1 Salvelinus fontinalis | reverse complement strand
GAAACAATGCTGAACTGTCTAATCTGTCCTTTCGGCTTCCATTAAACGATTTGTGCTGTGCTACCAAAACAACAGCGCCTGACGGTTGCTATCGATATCCATTCCTGATGGACATTAAAGACAAGGTGACGCATCACATTCCAGAATGGTTCCTTAAATGTTCCAGGGACATTGACAGAACTGTTTGTGCCTGAAAACCGGTTGGTAGACATAGATGTGACTGTTAGTGAGCTCATGTTTCGTCCTCAATGCATCTTTTGTCCAGCTGGGCCTGCCTTGTAACTCATACATGACTTTCTTGTTATGTTGTTGTTGTGTGAGTGTTAAGGGTTGCAGTATGGCCAACCAACACACTGAATGTGGCTACAGAAAGAGGATGTGAGAATCAAAATGAGGCCCCATTCAAACATGACAAACTGTGTAGTGTTAACCCATGTCAACATAACGCTAAAGATTGACTAGGCCCACTACTTGGAAGTGATATATGACGGGATTTGGGCTCGTAAAAAGTAGTATATCGCTTCTGATACTCCCCTTATTCGCCAGTGCTGAACTTCTCTCTCAGTCTTTCTCCCTGGCCCTAAGCCCTAAGCCCTAAACCTCCAGCTGCAGCCATGGGTCCTAGCAACACCTGGTGGATGCATTACTCTCCCTTTCTCAGACAAAACAAGGCCCTCTCGCAGCGAGCTGCGCAGGAAGCCCTGATTAAAGCACTTCCTGTCTGACTGCCTGCCAGGAGCGAGGTGGCGGTCGCGGTATTATTTTACTCCTTGCCGCACTGAGCGAGGTCGCCTGATTACCCCTTGATGAAGTTTATTACCGAAATATGAGAAGCCGCTGTCGACCGCAGAGCTCTGTTAATCAAGGAATACAGGGAAGGTTGTGTACAAGGAGGGACAAGGGGGACAAGGGGAGGAGTGTAGGGAAACGGGTGGGAGGTGAAATTGGTTCTCTATGTTACTTAACTCCCTAAAGCTGAGGGGTTTTGGGTGTACATTGAGATAAACTGGACCCATATAGGAAAATTAGACTTTTACTTGACTTGGGTTTTGCACTTTATTCATCTTTCGTTAAACTTGATATGAGGGTGAGGTCTTTGTATGTTAGTTAGCGAATGCACTTTATCATTTGAATACGGTTGCCTAAAGTTTGTCCCCTTCTCTTTTCCACATTAGTCCCAATTAGGTTTTAATGGGACGGTCGTGTCTCCACTCGGCTCATTACTTATAGCAACTTGTGGAATCGTTATGTAACAGCTGTGTCAATCTTTATTGAACTGCTGTTTTCATTCAAATATGCGGAGGGGTGGTAGGATGATGTTGAGACTGTTTGTCACTGTCTGGGCGACTGGCGGGAGTAGGATGAGACTGCAAAAGTCTGGATTTTGTATTCCTCTGGCTCTCTCTCTCTCTAAACACTGTTATTCACCAGAGGGGGACATCAGTATACTCCCTCTGAGAGTCTACTAAACAGGAAGCTGTGTCTCTATCTGTGTCTATCAGCAGCCTGTCTGCTTAAGTCACGGGTGCTGCCTATCAGTTTCTGTGTGATCCGATCATCCTATATAATAATAGGTATCATGAGGTAATTAATACTCCCCAGATGTGATACTCCAGGCATATATCATACACATTGTGGATTTGGTTTAGCTAGACGGATGGTGAAAAACACTGATGTGGCCAGTGTCTTTATACAGTAACAAACATATTGCTGTATTGTATTAGTTAGATTCACATTTTTGGGGAAATTGTATTTTGTTATTGGGTTATCACATAATATCCGAACATTTTTCATTTTCTAGTCAAAATTCATTCAGCCAGTTCATTTTCTTGAGTATTTGACTTGTTTCCATCATTGCCTTGTGGAGGAGGGTCACTGTGTGATTAGTATGTGTAGTAGTTAGTATGTGTAGTAGTTAGTATGGGTACTAGTTAGTCTGGGTAGTAGTTAGTATGTGTAGTAGTTAGTATGGGTACTAGTTAGTCTGGGTAGTAGTTAGTATGGGTACTAGTTAGTCTGGGTAGTAGTTAGTATGGGTAGTAGTTAGTCTGGGTAGTAGTTAGTATGGGTACTAGTTAGTATGTGTACTAGTTAGTCTGGGTAGTAGTTAGTATGTGGAGTAGTTAGTATGGGTACTAGTTAGTCTGGGTAGTAGTTAGTATGTGGAGTAGTTAGTATGGGTACTAGTTAGTCTGGGTAGTAGTTCATCTGGGTAGTAGTTAGTATGTGTAGTAGTTAGTATGTGTACTAGTTAGTCTGGGTAGTACTTAGTGTGTGTAGTAGTTAGTATGGGTACTAGTTAGTCTGGGTAGTAGTTAGTATGGGTACTAGTTAGTCTGGGTACTAGTTAGTCTGGGTAGTAGTTAGTATGGGTACTAGTTAGTCTGGGTAGTAGTTAGTATGGGAAGTAGTTAGTATGTGGAGTAGTTAGTATGGGTACTAGTTAGTCTGGGTAGTGGTTAGTATGTGTAATAGTTAGTCTGGGTAGTACTTAGTGTGTGTAGTAGTTAGTATGGGTACTAGTTAGTCTGGGTAGTAGTTAGTCTGGGTAGTAGTTAGTATGTGTAGTAGTTAGTATGGGTAGTAGTTAGTATGGGTAGTAGTTAGTATGTGGAGTAGTTAGTATGGGTACTAGTTAGTCTGGGTAGTAGTTAGTATGGGTACTAGTTAGTCTGGGTAGTAGTTAGTATGGGTACTAGTTAGTCTGGGTAGTAGTTAGTCTGGGTAGTAGTTAGTATGTGGAGTAGTTAGTATGGGTACTAGTTAGTATGGGTAGTAGTTAGTATGGGTAGTAGTTAGTATGGGTACTAGTTAGTCTGGGTAGTAGTTAGTCTGGGTAGTAGTTAGTATGTGGAGTAGTTCGTATGGGTACTAGTTAGTCTGGGTAGTAGTTAGTATGGGTACTAGTTAGTATGTGTACTAGTTAGTCTGGGTAGTAGTTAGTATGTGGAGTAGTTCGTATGGGTACTAGTTAGTCTGGGTAGTAGTTAGTATGGGTACTAGTTAGTATGGGTACTAGTTAGTATGGGTACTAGTTAGTCTGGGTAGTAGTTAGTATGGGTACTAGTTAGTATGTGTACTAGTTAGTATGTGTACTAGTTAGTATGGGTACTAGTTAGTCTGGGTAGTAGTTAGTATGGGTACTAGTTAGTATGTGTACTAGTTAGTATGTGTACTAGTTAGTATGGGTACTAGTTAGTCTGGGTAGTAGTTAGTATGGGTACTAGTTAGTATGGGTACTAGTTAGTATGTGTACTAGTTAGTATGGGTACTAGTTAGTCTGGGTAGTAGTTAGTATGGGTACTAGTTAGTATGTGTACTAGTTAGTATGTGTACTAGTTAGTCTGGGTAGTAGTTAGTATGGGTACTAGTTAGTATGTGTACTAGTTAGTCTGGGTAGTAGTTAGTATGTGGAGTAGTTCGTATGGGTACTAGTTAGTCTGGGTAGTAGTTAGTATGTGGAGTAGTTCGTATGGGTAGTAGTTAGTATGTGTAGTAGTTAGTTTGGGTATAGATGTACTTTCACTCATTAAGTCTGAGTCATATGAGAGGGTCACCAGTATTCCCTTTACTCACCAGTACTCCCTCTACTGAGGAGGTCTGCTGTCTACAGACCAGGAAGCTCTGTCTGTGTCTCTGTGTCCACCAACCTCTGTCAGCTTTGCTCATGGGACGTGTGTGTGTGTGTGTGTGTGTGTGTGTGTGTGTGTGTGTGTGTGTGTGTGTGTGTGTGTGTGTGTGTGTGCGTGCGTGCGTGCGTGCGTGCGTGCGTGCGTGCGTGTCCAAGAGCCCACAGCCTTTCATACATGAGTATTATTAGTGTTATTTACTGATGGCATTACTCCATCTGTGGTTAGACAATATATTCTCCCCAAGAGCACTGCGTACTGTTGCGTACTGTTCAAACCTCACAGTCAGATTGGCTCAGCAGGTCGCCAGATTGTCTCTCTGTTTAGCACGTTGACGTTTACTGTCCTCTAGGCAGAACTGAGCGATTTACGCTAGATCGGCCAGCAGCAAAGTAAACATTTTCTATATCGTAAAAATTCATGAAAATAAAAATTTGCTTTTTGGTCTTAATTTCAGGTTAGGGTTGGGCATTATGGTTAGCAGTGTGGTGTAAAATCAGATTTTATGACTTTGTGGCTGTGCCAGCTAGTGACCATTTTGCAGATCTGCCTCAGGGAAAGATTGATAACAATAAATGCCAATCTGCATCTGTTTAGTCCATTTCAATATGCCCTGCGGAGAGAGCTAGAGAGAGGACCCAGTGATGTATTGAACACTGCTGGTGCAGATACTAAGTCATATATTGTTATTTTTATGCCACTGTTACGGGGTGAAGCTTTTCCTACTGTACTTTGTGTGACTATTTGTAATCGAGCCCAGCAGCTCTTTTCAGTTTTATATTACGAGTGCCCTGAAACAAAAGTTACAGCATTATTCTGGAATCATTCCCTCAGCTCAGTGTGACACAGGGGATAAATCCAAAATATGTCTCTTCAAAATAGAGCATGTGCCTCATCAACCTGTTTTAGCGATGTCAGCAAGGGGCACCTTGACAAAAGTAGATAGATCACAATGAAAAATACTTCCATTCTATCTTTAGAACCCCTCCAATTCTATTAGAATTGTGTTTAGAACAATGGAGTCCCAAAGGAGAGTACGCTTTCTTTAAATCTGTGACACAGGATGAGTCCGAAATGGCATTCTAGTGCACTACTTTTGAGCAATGCGCTATGGCACCCTATTCTCCATATAGTGCACTACTTTTGACCAGAGCCGTATGGGCCCTGGTCAAAAGTAGTGTACTTTATAGACTAGAATAGGATGCCATTTCAGACACAGACACAAACAGCCCTAACATGACATCAGTGTTATTAAATTCAACCAAGATGTCCTCTGACACTCCTCTGTCACCAGGCAGGATATGTAGGTGGAGTTTCCCCTCGTTGACTCTGTCTGTCAACTCTTATCCTTTCCTCTCATCTCTCTGCTGTCTGGCAGACTACAATTAACCCGCTTCTGTTTGTGTACTTCTCAACATACCATACTGCCATGGTTGAAACTGTCATTACCTTCCATCCCTCATAGCTTTGACTTTCAGCCTCCAGGCAGTGGTAGATTATTAACAATAGTCCCAGTCTGAGTGGAGATAATGAATGAAGAAATGTTGTTTGTCACCTGCAGTAATCTCGACCTCAGACTCACTGAGAAAGGCTCCTTTGATGAAGCGCAGTGCAGGTGACTGTAATCAGATTTTTGCTGCATTCTTGGACCGCATTGTCTTTCTGCCAATAGTAGTTCAGGTACAATCTCGGCAGGCCTTTAAACTGTATATGGCAAAACAACATTGTAGTTACTCCACAATACTAACCTAATTGACAGAGTGAAAATAAAGAAAGCCTGTAGATAATGCAAATATTTCAAAACATGCATCCTGTTTGCAATAAGGCACTAAAGTAATAGCATGTGTTCACCTCACATGTGAATTGCAGTTTCACATGTGAAATTGGAAGTTCACATGTAAAAAAAATATCACCGGAAAATCACATTAAATTCATGTCCCAGTGTCTGGTGGAAAGCAGACTGAACCAGGTTTTCCTCTAAGATTGTGCCTGTGCTGAGCTCCATTCTGTTTCTTTTTTATCCTGAAAAACTCCACAGTCCTTAACAATTACAAGCATACCCATAACATGATGCAGCCACCACTATGCTTGAAAATATGGAGAGTGGTACTCAGTAATGTGTTATATTGGATTTGCACCAAACATAACACTTTGTATTCAGGACAAAAAGTGAATTGCCTTGCCACATTTTTTGCAGTATTACTTTAGTGCCTTATTGCAAACAGGATGCATGTTTTGAAATATTTGTATTCTCTACAGGCTTTCTTTATTTTCACTCTGTCAATTAGGTTAGTATTGTGGAGTAACTACAATGTTGTTGATCCATCCAAATCAAATCATTCAAAAAATCAAATCAAATCATCCTCAGTTTTCTCCTATCACAGCCATTAAACTCTGTAACTGTTTTAAAGTCACAATTGGCCTCATGGTGAAATCCCTGAGCTGTTCCCTTACTTTTCGGCAGCTGAGTTAGGAAGGACGCCTGTATATTTGTAGTGACTGGGTGTATTGATACACCATCCAAAGTGTAATTAATAACTTCACCATGCTCAAAGGGAAATTCAATGTATGTTTTTTTTTACCCATCTACCAATAGGTGCTCTTCTTTGTGGTTGAATCTGTGAATCTGACTCTCTCTGTCTTTGCCATATACAGTTTAAAGGCCTGGAGAAAGCATACTCACCTGTACGTCAACAAACTCTACCTACCAATGTATTTACATTATTCAAATCTGTGTCATGCAAAGACATTCTGCTTCCACTTCTCAAATTACTTTTGTGACAAAGGACATTCTGTTCCTCAATGTGTGTGTGTGTGTGTGTGTGTGTGTGTGTGTGTGTGTGTGTGTGTGTGTGTGTGTGTGTGTGTGTGTGTGTGTGTGTGTGTGTGTGTGTGTGTGTGTGTGTGTGTGTGTGTGTGTGTGTGTGCGCGTGTGTGTGTGCGTGTGTGTATGAACGATGTCATATGTCTCTGTGTCACGTATTGTAGAGAGAAGGGACACAAGGGACATGCAAACACTGGCTTCTGTTGGCGGGGGTAACCCTATATCCCTCCACCGCTGCCAACGGCCTCTCTCACACTCCTCTGTCAGTCGGTGAGTGTAGCCAGTGGTGTAAAAAGTACTAAATTGTCATACTTGAGTAAAAATAAACATACATTAATACAAATGGACTCAAGTCAAAGTAAAAGTCACCCAGTAAAATACTACCTGAGTAAAAGTCTAAAAGTATTTGGTTTAAAAAATACTTAAGTATCAAAAGTAAATGGAATTGCTCAAATGTACTTAAATATCAAAAGTAAAAGTATAAATCATTTCAAGTTCATTATATTAAGCAAAGCAGACGGCACAATGTTTTTTTATTTTTATTGACGGATAGCCAGGGGAACACTCTAACACTCAGACAATTTACAAACCAAGCATTTGTTTTTAGTGAGTCTGCCAGATCAGATGCAGTAGGGATGACCAGGGATGTTCTCTTGATAAGTGTGTCAATTGGACGATTTTCCTGTCAAAATGTAACGTGTACTTTTGGGGGTCAGAGAAAATGTATGTAAAAGTACATTGTTTTATTTCGGAATGTAGTGAAGTAAAAGTAAAAGTTGCCAAAAATATAAATAGTAAAGTAAAGTACAGATACCCCCCAAAAGTACTTAAGTAGTACTTTGAAGTATTTTTACTTAAAAGTACTTTACACCACTGAGTGTAGCTAACATGCTAACTTAAACCTAGTGCTTCTGTGTAGTGTGTTTATCATGTGTGTAGCTTGTGTGTTAAACAGTCCTGGTGACATTGTGAGAACAGTGTGTTGGATATGGTTGCAGTGTGTAACCAAACCTCACGGTGGTAGCTGTATGCATGATGTCATGAATGTATGTGGTATACTCATGTCTTCTCGTCTCCATTAGAGGTCTGTGTCTGTGTTTTAACATCATTGTCCTGTTTTAGCTCTGGGTGAAATATTTGAATGTAGCTGGGCCAATGGTTGGGGTTAGGAAGTCATTAGCTACTTCGTAACGTGTGGGTTTTCCCTGTTTCTCTCTCATGGGAAAACTGATACCGACACACAATCACATACACACACTGAGATATGGCTTCAATCACCAAGGTCACACACAAGCACACTGAGATATGGCTTCAATCACCAAGGTCACAAACACACACACACACGCACACGCGCACGCACACACACACACACGCGCATACGCACACACACACACACACACACACACACACACACACACACACACACACACACACACACACACACACACACACACACACACACACACACACACACACACACACACACACACACACACACACAGAGAGAGAGCAAGAGATAGATATGGCTTCAATCACTAAGGTCACACACACACACAGAGTAACACATACCAGACCGCTTAATTCCAATTTACCGCAGTCACAGAGAGGGGGGAGGATGTCATTCACCTGTGGTTGCTAGGGTGACAACAAAGAACCCTTTTGTGCTTCTGAAAACATACACACTTTTTTTATTCTCTCTTTCTCTGGCTCAAGTGAGGGACTCAGATCAGGCCAGAGAGAGAGCACATGTGGTTTCCCTTAGCAGAGCGAACCGGGGCATTTATCATTCATTATCTGTCTCATTATCTGTCCCATTCGTCATCAGCCATTGATCCCATGTGAACCAATGTGAATTGCTGAAGAATGAAGAACAGTGCTGTATGTCAAGAAGTCACCTCTCACTTAGTACGGGTAGCTAACTGGAAGAAAAATGAGGCCTTTGGAATGCTATTTTCTGACTCTATTTTTTGATAGCATGTTTCTTTGCCATATTGAATATTGGACTAGTCACCAGTTTCTTGAACCTACAATGAACTCATGGACCAAAGCCAGAAGTTGTTCTATTAAGTCATTTTTACAGTGTTATTGAATGATACCTTTACAGCTACAACACAATGAAGATAACACCAAAAAATGCTGAGCTTCCAAAGTAACATATTACATTCCCATAGTGTGTCAGCGGTCATTACCTTTAATCTGAAGGGTTGACATCAGGCCTGCCTGTTAGCTTTTAGCACTGGGGCCCTGCGTTGGACCGTTGAGAGCTGAGGTTCAGAGTTGGGGCAGGGTGGGTGTTTGAAGAGACTGTACTGCCTGATGGTACTGCCTACAGTGCCTCCTCACAAGCCAAGCGTCCCAGAGCTCAGCTCAGAGGTTAGCCCAGCTGAAAGATATGTGCTCATGTAAACTCCAAATCCGCCACATGCTGTACATTACACATGGTGGGGGACTGGAGACAGGAGAGGCGGAGTAATGGGCTAGTGGGCTAGTGTAAACACTGATCGACCCAGAGCTCATCTGATCTTTTTTAGAGAGGTATAATCTCTGTGAAGTGAAGCTTTCCCATGAAGGAGAAGGCTAGGGTTTTATAGTGTGGACAGTAATGTTTTGACAAAAGTACAGTCTGTCTGTCACAGAAAGTTTAATGACCCTTTTTTACACCTTGATGATACCCTGCTGATGTCACTACACTATCCTTGGATATGAGCTCATTCATTGGTTGTTGTGTCCTTTTTGTTGGGCTGTGCACAACTCTTGACAGACCCCTCTTTAAAGTCTTCTCAATGCCCTCATTAAAACACACTTTGACAGTTATTGGCTACTCACTCTAGTTTCTAGACTTTTCAAGGTGGCTGATTTTTAGAGGTTAAGATTCCAGAGATTAGGTATTTATGTTTAAGATATCTTTCTTGGTCTTTCTAAAGGGAAAAAAAACCTGAACATTTTCTTGGTATCCGATTGGTAGTTACAGTCCTGTCCCATCGCTGCAACTCCCGTAAATTAAATGTAATCAAATCTAATTTTATTTGTCACATACATGTTAGCAGATGTTACTGCGAGTGTAGCGAAATGCTTGTGCTTCTAGTTCCAACCATGCAGTAATATCTACCAAGTAATCTAACAATTTCACAACAACTACCTTATACACACAAGTGTAAAGTAATGAATATGTACATAAAAATATATGGATGTGCGATGGCCGAACGGCATAGGCAAGATGCAGTAGATGGTATAGAGTACAGTATATACATGAGATGAGTAATGTTGGGTATGTAAACATTATATAAAGTGGCATTGTTTAAAGTGGCTAGTGATACATTTATTACATCCATTTTTTATTATTAAAGTGGCTAGAGATTTGAGTCAGTATGTTGGCAGCAGCCACTCAATGTTAGTGATGGCTGTTTAACAGTCTGATGGCCTTGAGAGAGAAGCTGTTTTTCAGTCTCTCGGTCCCCGCTTTGATGCACCTGTACTGACCTCGCCTTCTGGATGATAGCAGGATGAACAGGCAGTGGCTCGGGTGGTTGTTGTTCTTGATGATCTTTTTGGCCTTCCTGATCTTTCCACGCCCCCGCGGAAATCTAATTAGCAAAATAATAACAAAATCTGTCCGTTTAAGCTCGAGATATGTTTTTTTGCATTGGATGCTTCTCAATCCACCGCATTCGCCTATGACCACTCTATGGAAAGATGAGACTGCCACTAACACGATGGTGTTCTCCATTTTGCTATACGACCCCCACAAGCGTCTTGGGACTCTGGCTGTCCCGACTTCAGAAATCTGCCAACTTCTGTCTGTAGCGTGCTAACAGTTTGGCTTACACACTAATATGACTCTCACAAACATGTACATGATTAGGACGCCCACAGGCCTCACGAGACTCGTCTGAAGATCCCTCAGGTACCAGTTGAAAACGTTTATGGAAGTACAGTGTATATGGAGACTGTTAAGTGACAAAAATAAGGGGTTAAATGCATGTTACATTTTTGGGGCTGTTGTTCGATGTAGTAAATATGTTACTCAATACGTTAATAGCACTAAGGCCAAAGAAAATTAGTCATCAACAATTTGTTTCCTTTTTAATACTTCAAGGGGTCTTAAAATTCAAAATCAAACAGCAAAATTCTCCTTGGTATGACCTTAATTAAAACAACTCTATATAGCTTAGTAGAACCCAATCACCCCTGCTTAGACAGGGCTTAGACTCTTATGGGTTAAACCGGAGTGGGGAAGGTGATGTCAAGAAGAACAGAGTCAACAGCCATTTCTACCTGAAAGTGGATTACAAGTGGATTTATGTGAACAAGGCTCTCTTCTTGAGACTCTGATAGAGACCAAAGCATTTTTTGAGACATGAAGTCGCCCTGGTGCAGAATGAGGAAGTGGTTAATTATTATAGGTAAACTGACTGTGTCCTTGAGAAACGCAGTTCTAGTCTTATCTCATTGGGTTAAAGGGTAATTGGTCTCACAGAGCAGGAGAGTCAACAGAGAGAGGAGATTCAAATTCTCCCTGAGGAAGAGAACTGCCACTGGAGGTTTGATGGATGTGTGCTTCAGGACAACACCTTGGCCCTCCGATGTAGTGATGTAACATTATGGTTTCAACCCTCATGGGGGGAGCTGGAATTGTCAGAAGCGATAACCAACTCTCTAGCAGACAGCTAAAGATTACAGCTGAGATTGACAGAATTGATTGGCTAATGAAGGGCGTCCTCGTGCTGTGAAGTGAGACGGAGAGTGGAATGATAAAATGTTTTGGTGACGACAATTGATAGACGAACAACCTTGTCTTACTTCACTTACTCATAGCTCAACTCCCAGTTTCAACCACTCCATTGACTGGCAGTGTAGTGCTGCACAGGCCTTAGGCTTCACAGTACTGTAAATAAGTATAGCTGCACTGCTTAGTTTGGGAACCTGAATTTAAAAGGAGGCCAAATGATGTCATAACTGCATTAGTCATGTGATACGTGTGATAAATAGGGTGATGGATCGTATTCTAAGTCTGGCACCGCAGAACTATCTGCCTTCGGGGTTCTATGTGTATATGTCCGTGTGGATTTTCTTTGGGCCAACTGGGTTGTAGGGGAGGCTTCTAAATACAGTAGCCAGCCACTGTAGTGATAAGCCTAGACTAAGTCAGTCAGTTTGGTTCCATGCATGGGGTCCGTCGCAGTCAGCTATTGATAGAGGTGGAGACGCTTCAGAAAAGAACAGTCCAGTTGAAGCCTCCATGTGAAGCTGCATTCCTGCCTAATCCAGAGGAGATCGACACAGCTAGGAGCCCTATTACCTCAGCGTGAAGGGGAGAAAGGACAGAGAGAGAGAGGACTGGGAGAGAGAGAAAGCGACAGAGAGTGGGATAGAGAAAGAGGGAGAGAGAGGACTGGGAGAGAAAGAAAGCGACAGAGAGTGGGATAGAGAGGGAGGGAGAGAGAGAGAGGACTGGGAGAGAGCGAAAGCGACAGAGAGTGGGATAGAGAGAGGGAGAGAGAGAGAGGACTGGGAGAGAGAGAAAGCGACAGAGAGTGGGATAGAGAGGGTGGGAGAGAGAGGACTGGGAGAGAGAGAAAGCGACAGAGAGTGGGATAGAGAGGGAGGGAGAGAGAGGACTGGGAGAGAGAGAAAGCGACAGAGAGTGGGATAGAGAGGGAGGGAGAGAGAGGACTGGGAGAGAGCGAAAGCGACAGAGAGTGGGATAGAGAGAGAGGGAGAGAGAGGACTGGGAGAGAGAGAAGCGACAGAGAGTGGGATAGAGAGAGAGGGCGAGAGAGAGAGGACTGGGAGAGAGAGAAGCGACAGAGAGTGGGATAGAGAGAGAGAGGGAGAGAGAGAGGACTGGGAGAGAGCGAAAGCGACAGAGAATGGGATAGAGAGAGAGGGAGAGAGAGGACTGGGAGAGAGAGAAGCGACAGAGAGTGGGATAGAGAGAGGGAGAGAGAGAGAGAAAGCTAGAGTGGGAGGCAGAGAAGGGTAGAATGAAAGGCATGAGTGAAAGAGTCATTCATTAACCTTGTTTTCCTTTGCAGTACAGTAGCAGAAATGTATTAATTATTATGAATTAAAAAATTTATTCTGTACAAAGCATGACAGTACAGCAGTTTGAGGTGCAGTCAGTGTATAGAATATCATACAATGCATGCATTGTATTTTGAGAGTTGGTCAAAAGCATTAAAGCACAGTCACATGCTCGTATACAAACACCTTGAAAATCAAGGGTCAACTCCTATGCCATTTCTCTATGTGATAAGCCCGACCAGTTAGCTATGTGAACCGTTACTTACGCATAATCGGTCGTATGCAAACCCATTTAAATCAAGATTCAAGAAAAAAACTCCTTTGCCAATTCTCTGTGATGAGCTGTGAGTCATGCTTTGTGTAACAACTCCTGGCCATGCAGTTGTCTGTAATGATGAGCACCAGTAAGGTCTTTGATCCGTGATGCACGCTCTAATCACCAGACTGACTGTCTTTCTCTTTAAACTGATGGCCGTGATACAGGATCCCTTCTTTTATCGCACTCACTCATTCTTTCCATGTCCACTCTCCTCTTAAATGATCCTCCAGCCTCCCTGCTTCTGTTGTTTACCCAGCAAAGCCTGCCTTTGATTCCCCAGTCAAAATGGGTCAAAAGGCAAGATGAAGGGAGAGCGGGAGGGTTAGCAGGGGTTGCACAATTTAGGTAGAAAACAAACTGCGGGGAACACTGAGTACACTTTTTGGTCCCAGGTAGAATCCTTTTTGGTTCCAGCTAGAACTCTTTAGGGTTCCATGTAGAACCCTCTGTGTAAAGGGTTCTACCTGAAGAAGGGTTCTTCAAAGGGGTTTCCCATGGGGAAAGCCAAAGAACCCTTTTCAGGTTCCATATAGCACCTTCTTTATAAGAGCGTAACGTATGGTAAGGAAGGTGGGGGTGATGGAGAGAAGGGAAGTGAGGAGGAGTAGCTAAAAGCTTGATGCTGAAATCTAATCCTCACCAAACAACAGACCTGCGTGCCACAGCGCTCTTAACCCGGGCCAGGAGTTCTCTTCTGAAACTCGTCAAACCCGGGTTGTTGTGAAGGCCGTTCAAACACCCGTGTGAGCCAGTCAAACATAGATAGAGCCACCCAGGCAGGCAGCAATCAGATCTGTAAGCCCTGCTTTTAGACCTGCTCCAGGGGTCGTTCTTTATCCGCCTGCAAACACACATCAGAGAGATGTAAACAGAGTGGAGAAGAGAGATGGGCTCTTTAAAGCTTTTAATACGGTGTCTTCTAAAGGCCCACAGCAAACACGGCAGATTTTAAACACACACTTTCAGGTTAACAAATGTCCTCAATTAGTTGGAATGGGAAATACAAGGGGTTATATTTTTCAGATGTATACCTCTGGTGTACCTCTGTTTGCGGAGCAAGAATGCTACACTTTTGAAATGACCAGCACGATGATGTGGGGCAGTAGTTTTTCCAATAGAAAGGGCTATGAATTGATTTGACAGATCCTGTCTTGAAAAAGATGTATGCTGTATCGTTCACTAAAATAACACTAACTTAAGGGAAATTTGTGTTGCTTTTGCAGTCCACTGCAACATTATAAAAACGTTGCAGTGTATCGTTAAAATTCAATGGCTTGTCTTGTACCTCACCTTATCCTTATGCAGTAATTAGAGACCTCGGATATTGCTGGCTCGGTGGTAAAACAGCTTACACAAGTGAAATAAATAATTATCTTGCTGAATTTGGATTTAGTTCAACCCATGGCTTTAGGAAAAGCTCTCCCTCAGCATATTTCCATCGCTTAGCCCTTGTAAAACCTCCCTGGCTTCGTCCCCACCCCGAACCTCGAAAGCTGCTGTACAACCTTTCAACTCAGTATCACCGGCCACTGCTTTGACAACGTGCTCGCTCTGCTGACACATGGGACCAGGAAGCCTTTGAAAATACGCTTTTTAACAAAAGCGAGGGACCTCTACTTTTGAAACGCATCTACCATGAACTCAATTAGCACCTCATCTTGGCTGGTTGACCAGGTCCCAGTTCCCCTCCCCTCCCCTCTGATGTTTCCTGAGGAAATGCTGAAGTGAGAAGAGTTTGCAGACCAGTGGTTTCGGTCTTTCTTCTCCTTTCCTGTCTGGCACACTGTCGACCCAGATCTGGCCAGCGGAGCTTGAGAGAACCTTCTCAGGTTCCCCAGCTCCAGACGGGGGCTACTGCTACTGGCCAACCTGCTGTACTTCTCTCCTTTTCTCTCTCTCTCCGTTTTGACTCTCTCCTCTTCTGTTGTATTTTGCTCTCCTTTTCTCTCATTGCTCTGGCTCTCCTCTCCTCCTAAGACTGTATTTGGCTGACTCAGGAGTTTAGCCTTTGTCTCTCCCTGCAGCCAAAGAGCTCATGTGTTTATCTGAGTCTGAGGCTACAGACTGTACAGTATGCACGTGGCAGAAATGACCCCACCACTCACATCTTTCTCGCCCTCTCTCTAACTTCCCTTCTCTATCTCTCTTCCTCTCTGTATCCGTCTCTCCCCTCTATCTATATCTCTCTGTGTGGTTATTGCTTTTGTTATTGCTCTGTTTCTCCACGTCTGATGTTTCTCCAGGCGCCACAATGTCCAACTTTAACACATTGTAGGAACAAGTTGCTGACACACACACTCAACACACACACAGACATATTTACACACGTTGACATACGCAGACACCCTCACAGAGCTCCTGGGTTCTTCTGCCAGTGCTCTGCAGTGCTTACTGAGTTGTACCCTGTCCACTACACTGATGTTCTCCAGATCCTCTCTCACTCTTCCTCTCTCCCTTCTCCTCTCCCACTTTGATCGCTCTCTTTTTTTGTCTTGTTCATCTCACGCTCATATATCATCACTTTGTTGTGATCTCCAGATCTGCCTTGCTCTATATTTGATGTGTGTGTGTTCTAACCTGTAGGCTGGTGACTGTAAAGCGGCGTGCGTTATCAGACAGAGTGGCGATTAAACTTGATGAACTCATAGTCACCGAAAGAGAGAGAGAGAGAGAGAGAGAGAGAGAGAGAGAGAGAGAGAGAGAGAGAGAGAGAGAGAGAGAGAGAGAGAGAGAGAGAGAGAGAGAGAGAGAGAGAGAGAGAGAGAGAGAGAGAGAGAGAGAGAGAGAGAGAGAGAGAGAGAGAGAGAGAGAGAGCGAAGCATGACAAGGACATGGCCACCCTATCAAATGTTAAGATAAAGACACCTAAAGGCGTGAGGTTTGGGATCAGTACACAGAGTGTGTGTGTGTTTTCACTCCCCTTTTAAATCTATGGAGGGTTGGTAGTGGGATGCCTATGTTTGTATCCTCCCTCCACTCTCGATCACTACAGTAGCCTAGTAGGTCTGTGCTACCTGTGCGTCAAATGACCCCCCCCCCCCCCCCATGCGTGCTTTTTCTTTACTCTACCCAACAGGGTCACAACCTCTCATGCGTGTCCTTTGTTCCCTCAACAGGGGTCATGACCTCTCATTGTGTGTATTTCAGGCTCCCGTGTCATCCAATGAGCTTCCAGGGGTGTATGAGTGACAGGTCGTTGACCCAGATTCAAGCATCCTGGCCCCCCTGATTCACCTCTCGGTGACTGGGTGATGAAGTGTGATAAAGTCTAAAGACGGCCAATTAGGTAAGATTTAGCCTTTGCACGTAACCCTGCTGCTGAGCTGCCCCTTCACCATGCCCTAATCAGGACTGCAGAGCAGGCAGTAGCTGGGCAGAGTTGAGGTAGAAGTACTGTAGCACCCTGGCTGGGCTACTCTGTGTTGAGCAATAGTGTAATTATTATCTGTCATGTGATGCCAGGGGATCTCTCTGTCTACCTCTGTCTGTCTCCTCTGGTGGATTAGAGTTAGTAAACAAGGTGTGGCTGAGGTGAAAAAGTCACAACCTAGCAAGAATGTTGACCTCATTGAACTATAATGAGTAATTCCAGTTCTATGGCCGACCTTTAGTTGACGTAGGGCATTTTGGATGTTTAAATATAGCTAATTACTACAGATATGTTCGCTCTTCTGTTCTCCCCGAAAGGATGCAAAAGTTCTGTAAGACGTGCGTGCCTGCATGCAGTGTGTCTGCCAGCCTGTTGTATAATGGCTTGGCCTGCTCAAGGTGTAGGCTAGATGACTTACCAGATAAGATAGAGCTTCATTTCTCCATAGTCTCTCCTATTCTCTCTCTCTCTCTCTCCTTCTCATCGTGGGCAGTAAACCAAGCAATCAACTGAACTTTAAATCCTCTCTTTGTGAGTATATGAACCAGGGCAGCCAAAGGCACAATTTGTCTGTCCTCGGTTGGAGAGATAGCAACCTGCCAAAAGTACCTCTGCGCCTCTCTGCAACAATGGCCTTCAGACTGGGACTGAACTGGAGGGAAAAGTCTAGATTAAACATGGTGTCTCAGTTACACGGGTATGTACTGTATGAGGGGTGCAGGCCAGGTGGATTGGAGAAAGAAACCCCATGTACCTGCCCTACAGTACCCCAGAGTTCCTACTGCAGGGGGGTATTCTGTAACGGCTAGCGTCACATTCTTCCTCGGACGAGGAGAGGCGAGACGGATCAGAACAATATGCAGAGTGGTTAGTGTTCATAATGATTTATTAAAACGAAACTGAATACTGAAATACAAAACAAATAAACGAAGTGCATAAACCGATACAGTACCGTGTGGTGCAACAAACACCGACACGGAAACAAACACCCACAAAACACACATGAAACCCAGGCTGCCTAAGTATGATTCTCAATCAGGGACAACGATTGACAGCTGTCTCTGATTGAGAATCATACCCGGCCGAACACAAACATCCCAACATAGAAAATCACACATAGACAAACCCACCCAACTCACGCCCTGACCAACTAAATAAATACAAGAAAAAGGAAAACAGGTCAGGAACGTGACAAATTCATTACCAACTCCCCATCTCCCCTCCTTCCTCCCGTTTCATTCCAAACCCCCCAGCTCACCCGAGGAGTGTAGGTAGAGGTACCCTCTAAATCCCTCTTCTTGGCCATGTGTCCCACCCGAACCCCTCATCTAACCCTGTCCCACTTCTTTTCGTTCCAACTTAATGCAGGCTGTCCACTCCAACCTCCCTGATCCATTACAAACCCTTTAGTAGTCCTGCAGTCCTTGCCACGCTGCACCGGGCTGTGCTGTTAGTGAGGCCTGGCACTCAGACAGACAGAAAGACAGACCTCATGGAAGAAAGAACAATGGCTGGCGTCCGTCCGCCACTCCCTGGCTGCTGCCTCCCGTTGATCAGCCGTAATCACTGGATGGAGTGATCCCCAGAGAGGGTTACGCAGAGTGTGTGTGTCTGTGTGTGTGTGTACTCACTGTACACGTGTGTATGCATGTGTATGGTTGTGTGCATGTGTATGGTTGTGTGCATGTGTATGGTTGTGTGCATGTGTATGGTTGTGTGCATGTGTATGGTTGTGTGCATGTGTATGGTTGTGTGCATGTGTATGGTTGTGTGCATGTGTATGGTTGTGTGCATGTGTATGGTTGTGTGCATGTGTATGGTTGTGTGCATGTGTATGGTTGTGTGCATGTGTATGGTTGTGTGCATGTGTATGGTTGTGTGCATGTGTATGGTTGTGTGCATGTGTATGGTTGTGTGCATGTGTATGGTTGTGTGCATGTGTATGGTTGTGTGCATGTGTATGGTTGTGTGCATGTGTATGGTTGTGTGCTATGTGTGTGTTGGTATGTTAACATGCGTGGGTGTTTGAGATCATTACTGTATCCCCTCTGTTGCGTTTGACTGCTGCTGCTCTGGCAGCTTCAGGTCAACGGGTGTCGTGAATGCGATCAACCGCACAAATGACCTAGCTGGCCTGGAATTTATGGTCTCCCCTGTCCACGAGCTTGTCTAACAGTAGTTGTTAATAACAGCAGAAGAGATTGGAGTCTGGGTGTTAGTTTAAGTGCACTCTAGTGTGTTGGAGTGGAAACAGACAACCCAGGGTTTGGTTATTATACGAGTGGATGAGGAGCACGCTGAACATGCCATTCATACAAGACGCCAACCTTCATTACATTAATCATTTGTTGGATAGACAATTTTTATCTCTCCGTCTTTTCTTTCTGCGTCACCCTCTCTCTCATTACTTTTTGTTGCCTCTCTTTCTCTCTCTCGCTCTCACACACACACACAAACTCACACAAAAAATCCCACACCCATTCTCACACCTTTTCCATTATCTTTCCTGTTTATCAGCTCATCTTGTTAAACCCTTTCCTTACAAATGAAGGATCTTGATTTGATCATTATTTTGTTGCTGAGAATTTTCCTGCAGATGACCTTCGTGATTTACGTAAATTCACTGAAAACATACACAAACTTATATTAATTGGATTGGCTTTTTTATTTTTTATTTAACCTTTATTTAATAGGAAAGTCAGTTAAGAACAAATTATTTTTTATAATGACAGCCTAGGAACAGTGGGTTAACTGTCTTGTTCAGGGGTAGAACGACAGATTTTTACCTTGTCAACTCGGGGATTCGATCTAGCAACCTTTCGGTTACTGGCCCAACGCTCTGTCCACTAGGCTACCTGCCGCCCCAAATGAAACTATTTATCTACTTCCCCAGAGTCTGATGAACTTGTGGATACTCCGCATGCATTTGTATCTCTCCGCATGCAGTTTGAAGGAAGTTTCTAGGTGGGTCATTCCTACGGTCCGGTGCCTCCTGGACCTCATAACAAAACAACAACAACTAAAAGGACATATTTGACTTTCAGAACAACATATTGGTCAAGCTCAGGCACCTAAAAAAACGATACAATTCACCACTGTTAGGCGCATAATCCTAACAGGGTGGAACCTAATTAGCCATAGCTCTGTGGGTGATTGAGATTGAGCTGGTTACAAACAGACCAACAGCATGAAACATGGAAAAATAGATACAACCGAGTGTTTATATTTATTCAGCTTTGCACCGTTGTTTTCCCGCCCAAAAAATGATGACACTTGCTGAATGTGATGTAATTGTGGGAAGGGGCTGTTTTTTTTAAGGAGAATTACTACAAAGTAACAGGGTGGAAACCGAAATCAGGGACCACAGAAAATTATAAACACAATAATAATACAATAATCATGAACAAAACGTTTTTAATGAGAGATTTTAACTAGGACTATAAAATAATAAAGAAACATTTTAAATATGTTATTATTTTATGGCATACATTTCTCGTAGAAGTTGATGAATAACACCCGGGGAAATGGCAAAAACGCTTACATCCACTGAAAAAAAGTGTTCAAAATACATACAATTCCCTTTCAAGACCAATATTTTTGTGTTTTTAAGGTAAATAACACCTGATCTTTTTTTGCACTAAATAAGAAATTATATTTGCTGGGGACAGAAAAGGTACCGCAGAGTAGGAATGAACCAACTAGCAACCGCACTTGCTAACTTGAGTTAGAGCAATGACTGGAAGTCTATGGTATCTGCTAGCATGCTAGTAGATACCATAGATGTCCAGTCATTGCGCTAACGCTAGCTAGCATTGGCTCACAAAACTACCTCTTGCTTCCATCATACTGGATGCAGAGACATAGAAATGGTATCCATGAGTTCATCTAACTCTGGGGAAGTAGATAAAGGGCTTCACTGCCAAAATCCTAAAGTATCCCTTTAACAGTATTGCACTTTTCATGTAGCCTACTTTTGGCCAGCTCATAGCCTAACCACCGATCTAGCAACATTACGGACTAAACATTAAAATCCTGTTGCTGCAGGATCATTTTTCTGTGACAATATACAGTACCAGTCAAAAGTTTAGACACACCTACTCATTCAAAGGTTGTTCTTTATTTTGACTATTTTCTACATTGTAGAAAAATAGTGAAGAGATCAAAATTATGAAATAACACATATGGAATCATGTAGTAACCAAAAAAGTGTGAAACAATTCAAAATATATTTTATATTTGAGATTCTTCAAAGTAACCACCCTTTGCCTTGATGACAGATTTGCACACTCTTGGCATTCTCTCAACTAGCTTCATGAGGAATGCTTTTCTAACAGCCTTGAAGGAGTTTCCACATATGCTGAGCACTTGTTGGCTGCTTTTCCTTCCCTCTGTGGTCCTCCCAACTCATCCAAAACCATCTCAATTGGGTTGAGGTCGGGTAATTGTGGAGGCCACACATGCGGAGATCATCCATTCACCTACTCTCACAAAGACACGGCGGTTGGAACCAAAAATCTCAAATTTGGACTCATCAGACCCAAGGACAGATTTCCACCGGTCTAATGTCCATTGCTTGTGTTTTTTGGCCGAAGCAAGTCTCTTCTTATTATTGGTGTCCTTTAGTAGTGGTTTCTTTGCAGCAATTCGACCATGAAGGACTGATTCACGTAGTCTCCTCTGAACAGTTGATGTTGTGACGTGTCTGTTACTTGTGACGTGTCTGTTACTTCTGTGAAGCATTTATTTGGGCTGCAATCTGAGGTGCAGTTAACGCTAATGAACTTGTCCTCTGCAGCAGAGATAACTCTGGGTCTTCCTTTCCTGTGGCGGTCCTCATGAGAGCCAGTTTCATCATAGCGCTTGATGGTTTTTGCGACTGCACTTGAAGAAACTTTCAAAGTTCTGACCTTCATTGTCTGACCTTCATGTCTTAAAGTAATGATGGACTGTCATTTCTCTTTGCTTATTTGAGCTGTTCTTGCCATAATATGGACTTGGTCTTTTACCAAATAGGGCTATCTTCTGTATACCACCCCTACCTTGTCACAACACAACTGATTCCTATATCTGTAGGTGTGGGAGGCTTGGAGTGTCCCTAAATGATTGACTCTGTCTTTGTGTGGGTGGGTGTGTGTGTGTGTTTGTGTCTGTGCTGCTGATCAGTGCACTTTTTTCACAGACATGACTATTTTTCTTTCTCTCCAGTGCTCCCTATACAAACACAGTTTTTCTAATAAGGCAGACACTGCCCAGTTTAATTGGGCCTCATTTCCTAAAGCGTGCTCACACACACACACACACACACACACACACACACACACACACACACACACACACACACACACACACACACACACACACACACACACACACACACACACACACACACACACACACACACACACACACACACACACACACACACACACACACACACACACACACACACACACACACACTCTAATAGCAGGTCTAGCAGGAGAGGGGTGGGGTGGCAGAGGGGTTATCTGGCCCGGTTCCAAATGCATACAGCAGACATGTTAAAAAAGCTCTGGCTGTTCCACATGGTAAAGGAGTTATGGCAGACATTAAAAGGTTTTCTGGGGGCTCGGTTTCCCTCCCTCCAAACGCTGCATTAGTACAGCTAATGGGCCCAGGGCTCTGGCAGTTCAAACACACCGGCCAGCTCACTCCCTGCCGTCCTAGTTGGTGATGACTTTCCTTTCCCTTTCTTTCCACCCCCTTTCCTTCATGCCCTCTTTCTCTCCCCTCCTCCCTTCTTCCTCCCCCTGTCAGTTCTGCCCTCTTTCTCTCCCCTCCTCCCCCTGTCCTTTCTGCCGTCTTTCTCTCCCCTCCTTCCTTTCTTCCTCCCCCTTCCCTTCATGCCCTCTTTCTCTCCCCTCTTCCCTTCTTCCTCCCCTGTCAGTTCTGCCCTCTTTCTCTCCCCTCCTTTCTTTCTTCCTCCCCCTTCCCTTCATGCCCTCTTTCTCTCCCCTCTTCCCTTCTTCCTCCCCTGTCAGTTCTGCCCTCTTTCTCTCCCCTCCTCCCCCTGTCCTTTCTGCCCTCTTTCTCTCCCCTCCATCCTTTCTTCCTCCCCCTTTCCTTCATGCCCTCTTTCTCTCCCCTCTTCCCTTCTTCCTCCCCTGTCAGTTCTGCCCTCTTTCTCTCCCCTCTTCCCTTTCTTTATCTTCCATCTTTTTCTCTCACCTATTACATTTCTCTCCCTTTGGTTCGGTGGTACACTTAAAAATGTGCTATCTAGAACCTTAAAGGGTTCTTCGGCTGTCCCCATAGGATAACCCTTTGAAGAACCCCTAAATCTCTCGCCCTTTCCCAGAAGCATTTAGCCCAGGATGTCTGACCCCAGCCTGTCTGTCCCTTTGAGCCCCGCAGATGTTCTGGCCCGCTGGGTCTCACTCACGTACCCCAGCAACAAGGTGTGTCCACTCCATGAAATCAGTTCAACCGTGCAGAGCATTTTCCTCACGCGATGCCAATCTGTAATGAAAATGTGTTGTACTCAACTGGAACGCTCATTTCGCACTTGATTTGTTTGACGTTGTACTTACCCAATCTATTTCTCATAAGAATATCTAATAAGAGAAGTCATTGTTTTGGATCCAAAAGTCCTTATAAAAACGAATGTGTGTCTTTATGGCCATTGTAGAAGTACAACAGAACAGTAGCAGTCAGTACTTGTGTTCAGCACAGGTGATGAATCGACGGTCTTGTCACTGGTTAGTCATGGATTTTTATTTATTTTGTTTATTTCACCTTTATTTAACCAGGTAGGCAAGTTGAGAACAAGTTCTCAATTACAATTGCGACCTGGCCAAGATAAAGCAAAGCAGTTCGACACATACAACAACACAGAGTTACACATGGAGTAAAACAAACATACAGTCAATAATACAGTAGAAAAAATAAGTATATACAATGTGAGCAAATGAGGTGAGATAAGGGGGGTGAAGGCAAAAAAAGGCCATGGTGGCGAAGTAAATATAATATAGCAAGTAAAACACTGGAATGGTAGATTTGCAGTGGAAGAATGTGCAAAGTAAAGATAGAAAAAATGGGGTGCAAAGGAGCAAAATAAATAAATAAATACAGTAGGGGGAGAGATAGTTGTTTGGGCTAAATTATAGATGGGCTATGTACAGGTGCAGTAATCTGTGAGCTGCTCTGACAGCTGGTGCTTAAAGCTAGTGAGGGAGATAAGTGTTTCCAGTTTCAGATATTTTTCTAGTTCATTCCAGTCATTGGCAGCAGAGAACTGGAAGGAGAGGCGGCCAAAGGAAGAATTGGTTTTGGGGGTGAGCAGAGAGATATACCTGCTGGAGCGCGTGCTACAGGTGGGTGCTGCTATGGTGACCAGCGAGCTGAGATAAGGGGGGACTTTACCTAGCAGGGTCTTGTAGATGACCTGGAGCCAGTGGGTTTGGCGACGAGTATGAAGCGAGGGCCAGCCAATGAGAGCGTACAGGTCGCAGTGGTGGGTAGTATATGGGGCTTTGGTGACAAAACGGATGGCACTGTGATAGACTGCATCCAATTTATTGAGTAGGGTATTGGAGGCTATTTTGTAAATGACATCGCCGAAGTCGAGGATCGGTAGGAGGGTCAGTTTTACAAGGGTATGTTTGGCAGCATGAGTGAAGGATGCTTTGTTGCGAAATAGGAAGCCAATTCTAGATTTAACTTTGGATTGGAGATGTTTGATGTGAGTCTGGAAGGAGAGTTTACAGTCTAACCAGACACCTAGGTATTTGTAGTTGTCCACATATTCTAAGTCAGAACCGTCCAGAGTAGTGATGTTGGACGGGCAGGCAGGTGCAGGCAGCGATCGGTTGAGGAGCATGCATTTAGTTTTACTTGTATTTAAGAGCAATTGGAGGCCACGGAAGGAGAGTTGTATGGCATTGAAGCTCGTCTGGAGGGTTGTTAACACAGTGTCCAAAGAAGGGCCAGAAGTATACAGAATGGTGTCGTCTGCGTAGATGTGGATCAGAGACTCACCAGCAGCAAGAGCGACATCATTGATGTATACAGAGAAGAGAGTCGGTCCAAGAATTGAACCCTGTGGCACCCCCATAGAGACTGACAGAGGCCCGGACAACAGGCCCTCCGATTTGACACACTGAACTCTATCAGAGAAGTAGTTGGTGAACCAGGCGAGGCAATCATTTGAGAAACCAAGGCTATTGAGTCTGCCGATGAGGATGTGGTGATTGACAGAGTCGAAAGCCTTGGCCAGGTCAATGAATACGGCTGCACAGTATTGTTTCTTATTGATGGCGGTTAGGATATCGTTTAGGACCTTGAGCGTGGCTGAGGTGCACCAATGACCAGCTCTGAAACCAGATTGCATAGCGGAGAAGGTATGGTGGGATTGGTCGGTAATCTGTTTATTGACTTGGCTTTCGAAGACCTTAGAAAGGCAGGGTAGGATAGATATAGGTCTGAGTAGTGAGGTTGGTTGGGGTAACGGCGATTCTGACAGCTAGCTGAGCCATCGGTAGCAAGCTAGCATAGGATGGGAGTCTGATTTTAGCCACCTCGTGCGTTTCCGACGGTAGATTAGTGGGTAGAGGGGATCAATCCAATTGGCAAAATAGATATAGTTATAGTGACCTAAGAAAAATTGTCCAATAGATAGACCTATTCAGATAGCAGCCGATAAGACAGCTAACGATTAGCGGGCCGCAGATGGGCTTTCAGGTAACGTCGCGACGGAGGGGCCAGTTGGATAACTCCCTCGGGCAGATAATGTCGGTAGTCCAGTCGTGAAGGCCCGGTGGGGCTCCGCATCGGCAGTAAAACGGGTCCAGATAGGTGATTGTAGCCCAGCAGTGGCTGATGGAACTCTTCAGCTGGCTAGCTCTGGAATAATTGATGTTTGCTCCGGGATCGAAGCAGCTAGCTTGCTGCAAGATCCATGTGTAAATGTCCAGAGCTTGCGGTTGAAATCCGGGGATATGGAGAGAAAAATAGGTCCGGTATGTTCTGGTCTGAGTCGCGTTGTACAAAACTGGCGATAGCTTTTCGAGCTAAAGGATAGCTGGCTAGCTTCTGGCTAGGTTCTGGCTAGCTTCTATTGTGGATTTCAGATTTGAGGTAAATAATACTTTTTTTTTTTTTTTAAATTGGTGAGGCGGGTTGCAGGAGTGTTTTGAAGTTGAGTTTTTGAAAATAAAATATATAAAGGATATGCGAAGAAAGATGTAAATATATATATGCACGGGACACGACAAGACGAGGACAAATGACGTCTGACTGCTATGCCATCTTGGGGCATCAGGATGGTCACAACTTCTCCAGATCCACTCCTTCAGCAGCAACCTGAACCAGCAGGAACTAAGGAAGGGCTCTCATTAGTTCCTCTGAGAGGGTTTACTGTCATCCTGCTCTGGTGTTAATTTACTTCCTAAGCAGGTGTCAGGTCCCCTTTCAAAGCCAATGTAGTCTAAAGTAGGGGACTCACCTCTTAGAGGGCAGCAACAGTGCAGCTGTTTGAGTGAATGAGGACTAATCCCAATATAATAAGAAATGTCTCATGTAAAAAACAAAATACATTTTGATAATGGTTCATGTGTTTCATCTTTTGTCCAGATCTCGTGCTTCAATTGTATGTGTGCGTTTTCCCCTGTTTTCAATACTCTCCCCATATACCATACATGTTAACAAGCAATAAAGTAGAGATGACCTTGCTGGTATTGGGAAGGAGAGGCTGATGTTTTGTATGAAAAGGCTCTTTGTCTGGTAATGCTGGACCCTGTTGAGCATACAGTTCTAATGGCTTTGTCTGTATGTGTGTCTGGAGTGCCTGAGTGTAAGAGTATGACGTAACAGGGGAAATTACACGTCTAGCCAGCAAAGCAGATGTGAGACAGAGGTTGCAGGGGCAGGGGCAGGGAGAGGGAGGTTGGGTGGTTGGGTGGTTGGGTGGAGGTGGACTTCTGCCTGGAAGTAGTAAAGGACTAGGAAAGTACAATGTCAATGTATGGTGGGTGCTGGGAGGCCTGGGGAAGCGTTGGTCCAGGCGTCAGATCAAAGGCTCCAGGAGAACAGTAGTGTGTGTGTGTGTGTGTTGGTGTCACTGTTTCCATCAAGACGGTAAGGTCCATAAACTAGCAGCAGGTGTAGCCACAGACAAGGGAGTCTTCCAAAGGAGGTTTGGATTGGAAAGACCCATGAGTTGGGCAGATGTTTTCCATTTGAATCCTAAGGATCGGGTGATGAAAAGAGAGAGAGAAAGAGACACATAGGGGTAGACTAATCCCCTACATCTCTTTTGTATAACCCTTTTCCAGACACTCAGACAAAGCTATCAATAAGAGAAGACCTTGGAGAGTGTGTGTGTCAGAGGAGGCTGGTGGGAGGAACTAGGAAGACTGGCTCATTGTAATGGCTGGAATGGAATATATTGAACGGAGTGAAACACGTGGTTTCCATGGGTTTGATCCTGTTCCATTCCATCCATTACAATGAGCCAGATCTCCAAGCTCCTCCCACCACACTCTCTCTCTCTCCAAGGTCTGTTCTTTCTGAAACCATTGGACAGTGGCTTCATCCGATTGCCTGAAAAAGGTTTATATAACCACAGTAACAAAAGAGATGTTGGAGGGAAAAAGCAACGTGTGTCATTCCAAGATCTGGCATAATCTGATAGCAGCAGTTCTAAAAACATGATGGACTAACTACAGGGAAGGGGACCTCTTACTGTGGATCGTATCTGTGGTCCTTTCATTATGTGGTTGTCGTCATATGTAAAACAGTCCAATAACAACCAGAGGTTATTCCATCGTTTATGTCAAATTCATAGTCTCATAAAGTGATATGTTACCTACAGATAGTTGGAAAACTCAAGGAATATTTTTGAGAACCAAAAAGCACTTTCAATCAGCTCTATATTTTCAGACGTATTACCTTCTGAGGGAGTTTTAAGCAGGTAGTGTTGAAAGATCCATGTTATTGATATTCTTGTTTTAAGTCCTTTGGCACAAACCACTCGACTTGCATGATCTCTGAAAAAGTACCATGTTTGTAGGTTTTGGACAAGCTGTTGAAACTAACTGCCACTGACCCCCTTTTTAAGAATTTAACCTTTGACCTTTCGTTTGTTGGGTTCAAAGCCTGAAAACCCACACCTGCCCTTCTAAGAGCCCTGGCCCCTACACCTCAACATGGCACACACATACACACTCCAGAACATCTCTCAACAGTTTGTGTGTTTGTGTGTCTGTGTGAATTGGTGAATGTGTGCGCGGTCGTATGTGTGTGTGCATGTGTCCGGCGTCAAACTCACTCTGCTATGACCATTGTGATATGTCTGAAGTATTTTAATTAACTGTCTTGTAAAATGTTCCTAGTGGGTTTTCCTCCCGAAGACTGAGCAATAAAATCACAATAACATTTAGGACCGCCAGCTGGCCGTGCTGAAACGTTAAAATGATCACACACACAAACACACTTATAGCAGAGTCTCTTATTTCACTTGCCTGGTGTTGGAGCTTTCAGACACCCGCAGTAGACATTAGGCAAGTTGCCTTTAACGGAAAACTGTGGACGGTTAAGTTATTATTTAATGTTTTTGGTGGCTAGGATTCCAATATCTCTCATAGCCAAGACTATTGCCTTACCAGACTGAGACAACCTATACTGCATGGTTGCATTTTTTTCTAGTCAACCACCATGTACGGAATCCAGACATTACCCAATACCCTGAATGGTTCCCGGGGACTACATGTTGTAGACTAGCAGACATGTCAATACTCTGTGTGAGTCCGACAGGTCTACACTCTTAGACAAAAGGGTTCCAAAAGGGTTATTCAGCTGTCTCCATTGGAGAACCCTTTTAGGTTCTAGATAGAACCTTTTTCTCTTAGAGTGTAGGTTGTAGGGGGAGTTCTTATCGACCCTACACGTCTGATGTAGCAGACAGACTTTTGTCAATATTTGTGTGAGGAAGGTGTAGTTTCGCTCTGATACGTGTGTGCGTGTGGGGTTGTGGTATAAACGTGATGTCAGCTTCTCATGGTCCAAGGTTGCCTGTAGTGTGTAGGAATGAAGAAGCACAATAAACTAGAGCTGGGAATTGCTAGAGACATCACAATACGGTATGATCACAATACTTAGGCGCTGATACGATATTTATTGAGATTCTCACAATGTATTGCAATTCGTGTGTGTGTGTACACACACAGTAGTGGAAAAAGTACCCAATTGTCATACTTGAGTAAAAGTAAAGATGCCTTAATAGAAAAGTGAAAGTCTAAAAGTATTTGGTTTTAAATATACTTATGTATCAAGAGTAAATGTATAAATAATTTCAAATTCCTTATTTTAAGCAAACCAGATGGCACCATTTTCATTTATTTATAGCCTGTGGCACACTCTAACACTCAGACATAATTTACAAATGAAGCATGTGTGTTTAGTGAGTCTGCCAGATCAGAGGCAGTAGGCGTGACCAGGGAGGTTCTCTTGATAAGTGCGTGAATTTTCCAATTTTTCTATCCTGCTAAGCATTCAAAATGTAACAAGTACTTTTGGGTGTCAAGGAAGGAGTATGTGTGTGTGTGTGTGTGTGTGTGTATCGGAATGTGAAGCATGCGGCAGATGTCCCATTGGGCCGTCCTGGACCCAACTGATGACTAGAGCAGCTGGGTGACACTCTCACTCAGTCTGCCTCACACGGCAGGCACCGCCTACTGACCGCTCACAGCTCTTCTGGGGGTCACTGTGGCATAAATGGGGTTAGGGTCTGGGGGAGGGGCAGTCAGTTCCAGGAATCAGCCCCTCACCTATTCTCATCAGCACCACTTTTCCAGTTGAGAGAGGTTATGAGGTAAACTTTCCAAATGGAAAATGGGGCATCTTCAACTGATTTGTTCAACTGTCTCTAGTACGGATAACAAGTGTGAGTCAGAGAGAAAGGACACACACACACACAGATGGAGTAGAGATGAGGAAAGGTTGTCCTGTCTTGGGGGTCATGGTTGAGCAGTGGCAGGGTAGAGGATCTGAGCTGGTCTCTGTGGTCTCCAGGTCAAAGGTCAGGGCTTTGAGGACACAGCACAAGACCCACGCCATAAAACTCATAGTTAGGAGGATGTATGGTGCAGTTAGCCCGTGGGAGGCATCCTGTTAAATCAGACAGACACACGTTAACAAGGACACACACGCACATATGCCATTTTCCTCCTATCACTCTTGATATAAGCCACATGCCACTGAACCAGCTAGGGAAGGAGAGCTGAGAGGAGAGATATGTGCCTGAAGAACGTCAGGAATTCCAATCCCTGAGCACTAACCAACACAATCACCTCAAAATAAACAGGCCAGATCCTGAATGAAGTGGCGGCAGCACCAGTCACGGCACTAAGCCCAAAATAGAAGAACTATGTGATACCACTAAACTGAGACAGAAACTCAGTCACAGGTGTAAATATTTCCCCTCAGCACCTTTCAGGCGCCTCACCGTTACTTAGTGGCTAATCTTATCTCCATATAAACAAGCCTTAAAAAGCAACAGCCGTGAATTAAGGCCACTGAAAAATGCTGTGTTGAATCAAACCTTGAATTTTTCTTTAATGTCGTCGCCACGCAATGGACCAAAACACTCACATGAAAACAAACCAGACGTATAATCACTTACTCAACTCTCTTGTGTTTTTCTTCTCAAACACCCACACACTATAAAGCCCTAAGGCATGATCGTTCTGAGTGTTACAATCCACCTATTCGCCAGAAATAACAAACTGGTTGTAAATCCTAAAGCGGAGAAGTTCAGATTCAAACTGGATTATTACAATCCTGAAATTGTATTGTCTTTGATCACTAAGGTCTTTAGTTAGGTCAGGGAAGAAGTATATAGTACCTGTCCTGATGCACATACATTGAGCAAGAGATTTTCCCCCGACAACTATTTTTATCATCTGCATTAAATCAGCAGGTAATAAACAAGACCTTACAAGAACATAACGGTCTACACATTGTCTGACTGTGCAGTCTCTTCTATAGCCAAAAAGACACATCGCCCTCCTTCTCCTCCTTCTCCTTCTCATCCTCCCGTTCGCCCACTAACATACTTATTACACCTGTACAGAGAACAACCTGTCTAGTTGACACTGCTTTCCTAGTCGAAATAAGGTCAAACCGCCAGAGAGGAACATGCAGTGAAAGTGATTCATAACGTAAAAAGCTAAACAGTAAATCCAGGTTGGGCAGCCTGTCACACGTTGTCATTATGGTGGGCGATAAAATGTCAAATTGATGGTTGTGAGAAAGAGAACAGACCTATTAGCCACAGAGAAACAAGCTGGAGTACATTCTGTTCTGGATCACATTGTTTCTCTGGCCAGCTTCACCAACCATCGGCGGAGACCGCAGCGGCAGGACCTTATTCTACAGCCATACAACCAGACCCATCGTTTCCCTTCTAAATGCTGATGTAAAAAGGGCTTAATAAATACATTTGATTGATTGATTGATTGATTGATAGATACAGGGATATTTGGGTTACATACAACAATGTGAGCTAGCATTTGTATCCTTCACCCAGATATGTGTTTGACTGCTCACAAAGAACATTGCGCACCACAAGAAAAGGAGCAGAGGAAATCAGACCAGTTTAAATACTTGGCTTCTGAGAATGTGTGGATATTTAATGTGCTTTTGTGAGAAAGGGGTAGTTGTGTGTCTATGCGTGTGTGTTTGCATATATGTCGGCTGCACGTGAATTTTGCCACTAAGGTGTCAAATACCCATAACCAATAGCTTTGACAAAAGGCACCATGTGAACGCAACTGCAGATGTCGATGAAGGCCTCTAAGGAGGGAAATAACCAGTTCCACATTTGCCGCTTTGTCTTCTTGAAAAAGCCCACAGCTCTTTCTTAAATGTCTGTTGTACTGTGGTTGCCAAAGGCCCCTGAGGTCTCAAACCAATCCAATCAGCATTTAGCTTTTCTTCTTTATCTTTCAATCGAATGCAGGCTTGAAGCACGAGACGCTGAGACTTGCTTACAAAGAAAAATTGGATATTGGAGAGGTGGGACAGACTCATACACAATCAGTCTGTCAAAGACTAACTGTGTGTGAGTGTTTGTGAGAAAAATAAAAGTGTGTACATGCTTGTGTGCTTTTTCCCCTGCATTTCTAGTCATAGTGCCAGTCTGGGCACTCCTGTGCTCCCTGGGCTAGCCCAGGACAGTCTGTCCGTCTGGGTCCTCCTGTGCTCCCTGGGCTAGCCCAGGACAGTCTGTCCGTCTGGGACCTCCTGTGCTCCCTGGGCTAGCCCAGGACAGTCTGTCCGTCTGGGTCCTCCTGTGCTCCCTGGGCTAGCCCAGGACAGTCTGTCCGTCTGGGTCCTCCTGTGCTCCCTGGGCTAGCCCAGGACAGTCTGTCCGTCTGGGTCCTCCTGTGCTCCCTGGGCTAGCCCAGGACAGTCTGTCCGTCTGGGTCCTCCTGTGCTCCCTGGGCTAGCCCAGGACAGTCTGTCCGTCTGGGTCCTCCTGTGCTCCCTGGGCTAGCCCAGGACAGTCTGTCCGTCTGGGTCCTCCTGTGCTCCCTGGGCTAGCCCAGGACAGTCTGTCCGACTGGGTCCTCCTGTGCTCCCTGGGCTAGCCCAGGACAGTCTGTCCGTCTGGGTCCTCCTGTGCTCCCTGGGCTAGCCCAGGACAGTCTGTCCGTCTGGGTCCTCCTGTGCTCCCTGGGCTAGCCCAGGACAGCCTGTTTGTCTGGGGTGTGGGCCAGTTGACTACTGCTGACCAGGTGTATGTGTCATTGGAGAGAAAAAGAGAAAGACTTTGTCTGGGAAGAAGAAACTGCTGACTTCACCCCCCACTGACTGAACTGGAGTAGTACTGTGTAAGATTAGGAAGCAGGGTGGGGTAGAACTGGCCTGGGGACTCCCTATAGGAAATATAACCAGATGGTTGTGTCATCTGGCTACTCACTGTGCTTCTGGGACGTGTGTGTGTGTGTGTGTGTGTGTGTGTGTGTGTGTGTGTGTGTGTGTGTGTGTGTGTGTGTGTGTGTGTGTGTGTGTGTGTGTGTGTGTGTGTGTGTGTGTGTGTGTGTGTGTGTGTCCGTCGGTGTGGCTGACTAGACAGATGTGCATATTTTCTCAGACTGGAGGAGACGAGACTGTTTTACAGTAAGTCTGGACGACGACGCCCAGCCGAAGGCCTTTTAGATAAATTCTCTGGAATACTGACTTATTGACTTTTAATTCATGACACGTTATGTGGACTAGTTAGATGGTGCTTGTACTTCAGGCTAAAAAGGTATTAAAGCTAAAAAGTTGATCATTCTAACCATGTTGAGTACCAATCTGTTGTAGCTATTCTGCAGTGAACCACTGAAGAGGCCCCACGAGATTTCTGAGCTGTGGTTTCAGACAAGCCCATAACACAGGTGTGCCTATGTGTTTGATGATCTTTTCAGTCAAATAACGTCCATTCAGTCATACAGAGTAGGAAGAGCTGCTTTCAAGCCAGTATTCTCCTCCCATTCACCGTGCTTTATTTACCAGTGCAGCGGAATAATTCAATTCCACCAGTCACCCTTAAAGCAGATTTAGGAGACACAAACACCCAAAATGGTGCCTCACAGCCTCTTACTCTAACAAGCAAACAGAGTAGACGGTCTGGGCTATGTGTGCTGTGTGCTGTAGGGTCTGACCAGTTCTGACTTATGGTGTGGTAGTGATTTTCCTTAATATGAACTTTTAACCCATTGCTATAATTATACGGGAGTGGAGAAGCTATAATTACACCAAGCTTTTAATAACTGGTCCGGGGCCAGTTTTGTTGTTAGTCCCATTTTGGTTAAGGTGAAGACTGAGTACAGGACAGGCTGGTACTTAATCAGTTGCTCATAGAAAGTAACTATCAGCGTCCCAGCTTGACACAAACACTGTCTCACATCTGCTCCTCGTTGAGTGGGGGAAGGATTCCTAACTGGAGTTGAAGAACTCTCCCAGTAAAGCCTAGCAGACCATCACAGCATCAAGTCTATCTCTCCTCTAAAACACATTGAGCCTCTCAGATTCCCGCCTGCTCTATCTACATTCATCCTTAATCCCCCCCCCCCCCCAAGGAAGTTTACAAACTTGTCTACAAAGAGGTGAAGAGTTGTCTCTTATTGCTAACAAAGATGTGAGGATAATACACATTGGCATATCTACTGAGAGGTTGGAGTTCAAAGGTTGAAAGCTAACTAGACTAACTCCATTCCACTGATAAACCTTGCTATATCTCCGAGATAGTACAGACAGATGTCATCTAGGAAAGCACATCGACGTGACATGTGGTTTTTGTGTTGGGTGAGCAACAGAGGAAGTACAGGGAAATACAGTAGTCCCATCCATCTCAATCTTAATAACCTATTAGCCGTTTGTTCTGTAATCTAAAGAGGGTGGGTGAATGAGTGTATTCTCACCTCACTCACGAATGAGCACGTTTTAAGCCTTTTATTTATTTGTCTCAAATGCTAGTCTATAGATCCATTTCTTCAAATGGACAGTTCAAGGTTCACTATATCTCCATATCAGTTCAGACAACTCCGGAGATCAGATGTCCTCAGAGCCTCTTGTCTACTAGTGTCGGAGCAAATGTTTTCCTTGTCTCAGAGGCGCAACATGGCCTGATGCTCTGGCAGTGCAGATGCTTTGTAACTTGACGAGTGAGCGAGGAGATTGATTGTTGTTAAACAAATTCCTAACCTATGGCACATCCTAGTGGACACCGGACAAAATTATGGCTGGAGATCCATCTTGTTGCTCATTTCAACTTCTGTTCATCAAGATATTGGCCTACTCTAACAGTTGACCCAATTTAGATGAATGAATTAAGCTTATCATAATAAAATCCAAAAGGCAGCGAGCATGTCAACAATGTCGTTCATTAACACACAATGCTTACAGTATACAGAGCAACACATTCATTTATACATACATTTCTGTGGAGGATATATTAATTATAATAGTATTTGACTCTGACAGATTTAAACAGTTACACAAACATGTATCATAATAAATAGATATCTGTAGCATTCTTAAAACCCAATACTGATTCATGAATATACTGTATCAAGTGTGGGCAGCATGCTAGATCCCTTCTACTTTGATGTTATATTGCTTGATTGAAAAATAACCTCTGTTGGCTGCACAGCACCAAATACCCGATGTTTGAAATCCCTGTGCAGATACCTTTGACTGGTTTTGCCCTCTGAAAAGCCAGAGAAAGTGCCTTTGAAAACAGGTGTATCACTCCTTCAAAGGCTGATCCAAAATCCCCAAATTGCACTTTTATTTGTTCAAATATATGTTTTATAACTGGACATTCTTCTCATGCCTGTTCTCATCTCCTCCGTCTGTTTCATCTTAATGTTAAGACTGAGAAAAATGCTTTCAAACCATCATCTACATGGTCAGCCTATTTTAAGACTTAGCAGTAGCAGATCCCTTCTGAACCGGGGTCCAGTTATTTTAACAAGCTTTTTAAAAAAATAGGGTATTTATCCTCGTTCCTTCATGTGAACAAGGAGGGCTCCAGCTAGTTCGGCTCCTGAGCTTATTTATAGATGTGTTCTGAATGGTTGAAACGGTAACGGATGAGGCCGCGTTGTTTCCACGGAAAACAGTCCAAATATGTTCCTGTCATGGTAAAAAAGCTCTCGAATGCCGCAAGCGATGATCTAGCAACCTTAACACTTGACACAAATGTTGTTTACTCAATAGACCAGCAGACATGCTGTCTCAGCACAGATTTGGAAGGGAGGCTAAATGGGGGGGCTGCTAGAGCTTATTGATGATACTGACTTAAACGGATCAGCGTTCCGTCAACGGGACAGTTGTAAATCATGCAGCGCATTGTCAAGATCGCAGATTTTAGAGAAACAACAAATGTCGGTACAGAGAAGTGTCTTGTATCGGCTGAAAGCTTAAATTATTGTTAATATAACCGCACTGTCCAATTTACAGTAGCTACTGCGAAAAAATGCCATGCTATTGTTTGAGGAGAGCTCCTAACAACAATACCACGTTTTCTTCGCAGTAGGTTTGATAAATTCACCTCTGAAGGTGAACTGTGAACTAACATTCTGAAATCTTGCTCTGATTTATCATCCAAAGGGCCCCAGAGATAACATGAAGTGTCATTCTGTTAGATAAAATCATTTTTCATATCAGATTGCTTTTGTATTTCCACTCGTTCAATTTGCAAAGAAAGGAATCTGTGAAAATCTAACTCTAAACGTTGTTTCAACGAGTCAAATCACATTTGTATGTTTCCTCAGAGATCCTAGAAGGTAACAAGACTTCACTATTTCATTAGGGGTGTAGTATATCCTATAGGACACCATATTTGGTCAGAGAGCAACGCCTTCATGGCACGCCGATGACGCGGGCGGCCATCACTTGAACGACTGTATCTTTGTAAAATAAGCACCAATCGGGGTCAATCAAAGCTAGCTAGATAGCCAATGAGCTGGGCTTTACGAGAGTATGCGAAAACCATGTATATGTTGTAAAATGTAGCTACTAACCTTGTTATGAAAACTGGTTGTTTTGCAAATGTTGAACTTACAATATGGCTACTAATACTTGGAAAGCTAAATCAAAGTCCAAGTATACAGATTGACGATATTCTTGCTGAAAAATGGAATATGAATGCGAATGTCTCCTCACGATTTGCCCAAATGTACCTGGGGACTTCACACTAAAAGTCTTGTTGTTCACAAATTTTTCAAGTTATCCATCTGAAACTTTGCACATACACTGCTGCCATCTTGTGGACACTATCGAAATTACAACCAGAGTGATGGCTATAACTATGACCTTTCTCTTGCATTTCAAAGATGGTGGTAGAAAAAGAACGGTTGTTTTTTTCTTTGTATTTTCTTCTACCAGATCTATTGTGTTATATTCTCCTACATTCAATTGACATTGCCACAAACCTCAAAGTGTTTCCTTTCAAATGGTACCAAGCATATGCATATCCTTGCTTTAGGGCCTGAGCTACAGGCAGTTAGATTTGGGTATGTCATTTAGGCGAAAAATGGAAAAAAAGGGGGCTATCCCTAAGAAGTTGCTTTTCGAATGCATTCAAAAACTTGACAGTTCACAAAACGGGTTAAACATATGCATTATCTGAGAGGATAGTCACTTCCGCTGGACTATAAGTGTTGTTTCAACATAATTTGTCAACATATTGTGTCGTGGAATCTAAATGGAAAATACATTCATTTTTTGGTTGAGATGGAGATGTGAATCCAACATAGCAATTATTAAATTTGTAGACTGTAGACTTGTAAACTGGAATTAAAGCCAGACTAAGTCAGTGGCTCAGATGGAACTATCCAAGCTGAAGATAAATCTCCTTTAAAATGTTGATATTTGGTTGCGTTGTGTCTCCTGACCGCTCCTGTCTCAGCCTCCAGTATTTATGCTGCAGTAGTTTATGTGTCGGGGGGCTAGGGTCAGTTGGTTATACCTGGAGTACTTCTCCTGTCTTATCCAGTGTCCTGTGTGAATTTAAGTATGCTCTCTCTAATTCTCTCGTTCTCTCTTTCTCTCTGAGAACCTGAGCCCTAGGACCATACGTCAGGACTACCGGGCATGCCGACACCTTGCTGTCCCCAGTCCGCCCGGCCTTGCTGCTATTCCAGTTTCAACTGTTTCTGCCTGCGGTTACGAAACCCCTACCTGTCCCAGACCTGCTGTTTTCAACTCTTAATGATCGGCTATGAAAGCCAACTGAGATTTATTCCTGATTATTATTTGACCATGCTTGTCATTTATGAACATTTTGAAAATCTTGGCTCTCTCTAATTTTCTCCTTCTCTCTTTCTCTCGGAGGACCTGAGCCCTAGGACCATACGTCGGGACTACCGGCCGTGGTGACTCCTTGCTGCCCCCAGTCCGCCTGGCCTTGCTGCTATTCCAGTTTCAACTCTTCTGCCTGCGGTTATGGAACCCCTACCTGTCCCAGACCTGCTGTTTTCAACTCTTAATGATCGGCTATGAAAAGCCAACTGAGATTTATTCCTGATTATTATTTGACCATGCTTGTCATTTATGAACATTTTGAAAATCTTGGCTCTCTCTAATTTTCTCCTTCTCTCTTTCTTTCTCTCGGAGGACCTGGGCCCTAGGACCATGCGTCGGGACTGCCGCCCGTGGTGACTCCTTGCTGTCCCCAGTCCGCCTGGCCTTGCTGCTATTCCAGTTTCAGCTGTTCTGCCTGCGGTTATGGAACCGCCACCTGTCCCAGACCTGTTGTTTTTCAACTCTTAATGATCAGCTAGGAAAAGCCAACTGAAAATTATTCATGATTATTATTTGACCATGCTTGTCACTTATGAACATTTTTGAACATCTTGGCATAGTTCTGTTATAATCTCCACCCGGCACAGCCAGAAGAGGACTGGCCACCCCTCATAGCCTGGTTCCTCTCTAGGTTTCTTCCTAGGTTTTGGCCTTTCTAGGGAGTTTTTCCTAGCCACCGTGCTTCTACACCTGCATTCTAGCTGTTTGGGGTTTTAGGCTGGGTTTCTGTACAGCACTTCGAGATATTATCTGATGTACGAAGGGCTATATAAAATAAAATTGATTGATTGATGGTTGTCAACAAAACACAATTCAATATTACTTTTGTAATACAGTAAATAGCTTTAACTTTAGACTATCTTAAAAAACGAATGTAACATTCAAACTTGAAAAGTGAGTAATCCATGACCACATTTTGAGGTTACTGTAATCATATAAAGCGTGCATTTGTGCAAGATAGCATGCATAGGTCATCGCGGGTCTGTGGTGATCTTCACAACTTCTGTAATAATCTGCACAGAATCTCAAATGGCATTGATCTCTTGCACCCATGTAGTTTTAATGTAATCTCAACTGAAATCCAGGTTATTTGTTTCTGCTATTAGATTAAGCACAGTGATTTATCAATAGCTGACATTCTATTCCCATTTGAGCTTTGCTGTGCTTTAAAAATGTTGAAAGCGCAGTGATAAATATTTGGGTGACAACTTTTTTCTATTGGAATTTAATTTGAGTGGGTTAATATAGGTTGTATTCTCATTGATTAACACCTCAACCAAATATTACCCAATTATCCACACTGAAATGAGGTAGTGTGGCCAGTGGGGAGATTAAATAGGTCATAATATTTTTATAAACACACTTTGTGATATAATGCACCTTGCCTTACATAGACATCATGTTGATAAGACATATTCCTCTGTTCCCATTATTAAGACGGGTTATGTCAAATAATAACAGTATCAATACAGTGACCAGAGACATCTTGTAACTCTGAGGAATCCATACACACTCATCACACACACCATATTCAGGCCTGGGACGTCTCAGCTATAGCGGATGCAACAGATCAGAGACACTAACAGTAAAAAAGCAGGATCGTTTTCCATGGTGTTTCTCTGTTGCCTGGATTCCACGTCCGCCTCAAACACATCTAGTTGTCAGGTGTGGTTTCCGTTCCGATGTCAGGGAGGACTCTGCGATACACATTGACATCTGGAGAGTGTCAACGGGAACGCCGCTCATCCTCCTGCTGCAACACCGTTTCTCATTCCTGAGGATATACCGGAGATCTGGGATGCGTTGCTAACGGATGTGTTGTTGTCGCATTGTCATGGCGACTAAGATGCTGGTGTAGTGTCCACAGACGGTGTTGCAGAGTGGACAGGATCAGCTGCCAAAATCACTTCCTCTCGTCCATTTATTTTCTCCTCTCTCCCCCTTCCTTGTTTTCCCTGAGGGCCTCCATTTGTCTTTTATGTAGGTTTACAAGATATGGGAGTTCAAGGAATAAACTGTATGTAGAAAGTCCCCATTAAAACCTCCTTATGCTTCTGTTCTTTAAATATGTATCTAATGTGATGATATGGCACACATTCTGAAGACATCAAAGAGAAAAGTGCTCCACTTAAAAACACTGTTGGTTTGGAAACCTGTGCTTTGCTGTATGCATATTATTTTATGCATCTAATCTAGTGGCATCTAAGGTTCAGACTGTAGCATTATGATAATTGTGATGTTTTTTTGAAAGGTTTCAGTCTCTGAGCTTCCTTCCTTCACCTTAGTAAGATAATGGTGTCAGCGGTAACAGAGGAAGCTAATGATTTGCTTTGGTATGTCCAGTTGAACTACGACCTCCAGAGCTCTGCTACCCAGCATCGTCCTCAGGGTCACTCTGCTCAGCTGCTGCAGACTCAATGGAGTACCTACATGCAAACAACCACAAAGGTTTATGGGAGATGTAGTCGACCCACAACATATAGAACACTGGGATAGTATTCAAGTGTCAATATACAGTCAGAGATATGTGTCCTATTTAGTATATTTAAAGACTGGAGCTTTTGAGCAGGGATATGCTGATGTTTGCTTGCATTACCCAACAATAGAACTCAATAAAACATGAGTTGAGCAAATGTTTAAAAATGTATGTGACAACGTCCTTGCACTTCATGAAATAAAGTTTTTATTTTTCCTTACAAGACGTCTGTGTCTGATGCCTAGGATACTGTTGCTGTGTAGCATCTCGCACAGACCTGGTCTCACATTCTACGAGTGGCTCTGTGGCAGAGGAATCTGTCTGGGTCTCATCGTCAGTTACCGACCCGTAACTAAACTCAATGTTATAGTACTAATTGATCAGCTTCAGGGAACATGAGTAGGATAGACATTAACTTGAGGGACAGGACAGATGGACTTAGCCTATGTTCAAAATACTGGAGAAATATCTTTCTGACGTAAGACTGAGTATTGTCAGCGGTTAAAGTAAGCTGGTATGGTCCGGTATTGCATCCTAAAAAAATATATATGCTTCTTCAAATAGATATTTATCATAACCACATGTCAGCCGCATGAAAAATTGACTTGAAATTGGGTGGCATATTATAGACGCTCCAAAATGCGGCGTGGTTCGAGGAGAACACTGATATTTTTCCAAGGCAAGGATGACTGGCCAAGACTGCCGCGAGCGGACATCAATTCAGGCTACAAGTAGACACATCAATTCAGGCTACAAGTGTAGGCAGAATGACAATCGCAGAATGTCATTAGACTTTCTGGTGTTTTAACAGGTGTTTCATTCCATTCATCAAATGGTTGGGGCAGAGCACTGTTCGGCTGTTGGAATTCATTTGTGAGTGGACAAACATGCACGTGTAGCCTACATGATGAAAACATCATGACTGGTTGTGTTTATGCCACATTAAGATAAATAACAAATCTTTATTACTAGAACCACAGAGATCCTATTAAATGAATATGGATTCTACTTTATATGTCATTCTATAATTAGGCCCATAAAAAAAACAGGAAGAAATTAAATCTACCTTGACCTGAGTATTGTGAACCAACTAAGAAGTGTTCAAACAGCTGTTTTTGATGGGTTCAAAATCATCAAGTTCTTATTTTTATGAATTTCTTTTACTTTTCCACTACCTGTAACTTTCTGATCCTGAAAAATTAGCAATGGGCACCACCTACTGGTGACACTGTGACATTGCTTAGAAATCCACAAAAACATACTGGTACAACACATCTATTGCTTATAACTGGTAACTGTGGTATAAAAACCTCTCTCACACTGTGACTTACTTTCATAAAACTCTAAGCAGAGTGCAGCGGGAGAACCGGGTTCGATGTAGTCAATGGGCTTCTTATCGTTTTTGTCTTTGGCGTAGATGTTCGCCCCAAACTCCACCAGCATGTCGATCATGTCAACACTCTTCACTTTAGCAGCATGGTGCAGGGCCGTCTTGTGCAGCCGAGCATAATTCACTTTGGCACCTGAGGAAGAAAATGACACACAAAAGAGGTTATTACTAAAGGTGCACTCCAGAGTTGAGAACTCAAACCCAGGGTTTTATTCTCTATTCAGGTCTATATTCATTGTGTTGTTCTTCGTCACAATCAGATAATTAGTTGTTAGAGAGTGTTATTCTCTAATGCTCACCTGCGTTGAGTAGCGCCTTGACACAGGCCGTGTGGTCGTTGGCACATGCCACATGCAGTGGGGTCCCATAGTACAGGTCATATGCCTCCAGACTGGCACCTTTAGTGATCATGATCTTCACAACGTCAGCGTTACCTGAGACACAAGAACAGACTGTCACAAGTTCTCAAACAATCTTGATGCACACTCATCCTACACCTGCCACACACTTACCCCCCCATGCAAGCTTCGTGTAGGGGTGAGGTGGTCCGGGAAGAGAGGGTGGGGTTCACCTTGGCCCCATGCTCCAGCAGCATCCTCACACAGTCAAAGCTCCCAACTGAGCAGGCCTCACACAGAGGGGTGCTACCGTCTGTGTTACGGGCATCCACCTACAGGACAACACAGCAATCATATATATGTCCTAATTAACTAAAAAGAACACATTACTTTCTTTTCTCTTGATCTTTAACCTGTGTTGAATCTGGGCATCACCCTTCTCATATATCTATGACTAGCTATATCCTTTATTTTAATTATTCTATGGCTAACCTACCTCATTTATTGCAGATATTTCTCTTATCTCTCTCCTTCAACTTAGTGACAGTCTCACCTGTGCTCCAGCATCCAGTAGCAACCTGACACACTGGGTCTGCCCCCTTTCACATGCCTCATGGAGGGGGGTGACAGCCACTATGTTGACAGAGGCTCCGCGCTGGATGAGTTGCTGCAGCTGGGCAGCATATCCCTCGGAGGCCGCCTTGTGCACCTCGGTCCTCTCCGACCAGCAGCCTGGGGCAAGCCACACAATCAACAGCCAGAGAATACTTATTGCTACATAATCAACCGGCGCTAGGTGAGTGCATGCTAGATCATCTCTGGTATTGACATAACATTTTGCCATCGTAAACCTTTACTTGACAATCTATATGGACTAAAACACAACATGGCACATATGTAGCTGATTTACGTTGCTGTTATATCAGGAACACATGCTTGCTAGCTATGACATACAGTAACCAAATGGATGCTAGCATACAAAGCCGAAATACTTTCATACGCACCTATGTCTCCAAAGAAATACGGTCTGCCAGTTTCAACCTCCATCATTTGGTCAAATCCCGTTTTATGTTGAAAAACGGTCAATTACGTCCCACGAGAAGTAAACAAGCACATTTGAGCTGTGTTTACATGCGGCACTGACACGTCACGTGACTGGTTTTGACATGACCTTTGATGGATTTGAGAGCATGCCGGGAGTTGAAGTAGAAATGTTTTGTCAAAATGTTCATATTACTGCAAAAGTTGAGGACTGACATTGTTTGGCTTTATTTTCCCTAACCATTCTAAAACAAGCTTTCATCTCTATAGAATATTAGAACAATTGCAGCAGGCCTTCTTGAAATGTATTTTACAATTTGTTACTGCTTATAACACAGTAATAAATCACATCAATTTGTATGTGTGTCCCACAGTAAACAAAACATATGAAGATGATATGTGTCCCAGCTTAGTATTCAAGCTTTCTCCTTTTCCTGATATTCCTTTGGGATTCCATCCATGAGTCAGTCAGTTCATAAGGCAGCATCAGCACCCCTCACAGAGAATGTAGCTGATGGTACGTTGAGATATGTCCAGTTGACCTACGACCTCCAGAGCTCTGGTACCCAGCAACGTCCTCAGAGTCACTCTGCTAAGTTGCTGCAGACTCAGAGGAGTACCTAGAGATAATCAGACAGCCACAATGACTCTAACAAAAGCCACATACGGGATGGAGAATCACAAATTGAAAATATTATTGCTAGACTTACTTTCATAATACTGTAAGCATTGTTCAGTGGGAGAGCCAGGCTTGGTGTAGTCTATGGGCTTTTTGTTGTCGTTGTCTGTGACATACACGTTGCCTCCAAAGTCCACCAGTAACTCAATCATGTCCACCATCTCTACTCTGGCAGCATGGTGGAGAGCCGTCTCATGGAACTTAGCTGCATTCACCTTGGCACCTGAACAGAAAACACATTCTGTTTACAGTCAATACTTACATTGTGGCAGATTTGTGAATGAAATTCCACAGTGTCCGCCCAGCATAGCAAATACTTGTATGTAAAACGTATTCATAAACACTGTATAGTCATACAGAACCATTGATATGAATACAGCAGTCGCTTGAGACAATGTTTTCCTCTTTGTCACCATCCTCACCTGCTTTGAGCAGCACCCTGGCACAGTCCACATGTTCCTTGGCACAGGCAGCATGTAGCGGGGTACCGAACTGGAGGTCAAAGGCCTCTAGCAAGGCTCCATGCACTATCATTAGCCTCGCTATATCTGCATTACCTACAGTATAGACAGATACGAAACGGTTTCATTAGATATGAAGTACTCACACATCTATAGACTTACGGTGCATCCTCCTCACACCCATCCCTTCTCTTGCACTCCTACCTCACTCGCCCTAGTGCTGCCCCTTATCGCCTTACCTCTTCCTCCAGTCCTCTTACCTCTCCTTGTCCTGCTTAACACCTATTCCACCAGTCTCTTCCCTCCTATCCTGGTCAGTCTTCCCTCTCTTGTCCTGTTTTCTCCCTCCTCCAGTCCACCTGACCCTGCCTTATCACCATTTCCCCAGTCATATACCCCCTCATCATTCCCCATTCTTACCCTTTATGCAGGCCTCATGCAGGGGAGAGGCAGTGAGTGCTGTGAGGGAGGGGTTGACTTTGGCTCCATGTTCCAGCAGCATCTTTGCACAGTCCAGGCTCCCCGCAGCACAGGCGTTACAGAGAGGAGTGCTGCCATGGATGGTCCTCACGTCCACCTGGGGAAGAGTGGGTAAAGTGATGTGATGGAGAGATAGAGAGGGACCACTACTTCTACACATGCTGTAGGTGTATTGGTGTCTCTTGCTCTATATACACTGCTCAAAGAAATAAAGGGAACACTTAAAAAACACAATGTAACTCCAAGTCAATCACACTTCTGTGAAATCAAACTGTCCACTTAGGAAGCAACACTGATTGACAATACATTTCACATGCTGTTGTGCAAATGGAATAGACAAAAGGTGGAAATTATAGGCAATTAGTAAGACACCCCCAAAAAAGGAGTGATTCTACAGGTGGTGACCACAGACCACTTCTCAATTCCTATGCTTCCTGGCTGATGTTTTGGTCACTTTTGAATGCTGGCGGTGCTCTCACTCTAGTGGTAGCATGAGACGGAGTCTACAACACACACAAGTGGCTCAGGTAGTGCAGTTCATCCAGGATGGCACATCAATGCGAGCTGTGGCAAAAAGGTTTGCTGTGTCTGTCAGCGTAGTATCCAGAGCATGGAGGCGCTACCAGGAGACAGGCCAGTACATCAGGAGACGTGGAGGAGGCCGTAGGAGGGCAACAACCCAGCAGCAGGACCGCTACCTCCGCCTTTGTGTAAGGAGGTGCACTGCCAGCGCCCTGCAAAATGACCTCCAGCAGGCCAAAAATATGCATGTGTCTGCTCAAACGGTCAGAAACAGACTCCATGAGGGTGGTATGAGGGCCCGACGTCCACAGGTGGGGGTTGTGCTTACAGCCCAACACCGTGCAGGACGTTTGGCATTTGCCAGAGAACACCAAGATTGGCAAATTCGCCACTGGCTGCCTGTGCTCTTCACAGATGAAAGCAGGTTCACACTGAGCACATGAGCACATGTGACAGACGTGACAGAGTCTGGAGATGCCGTGGAGAACGTTCTGCTGCCTGCAACATCCTCCAGCATGACCGGTTTGGCGATGGGTCAGTGATGGTGTGGGGTGGCATTTCTTTGTGGGGCCGCACAGCCCTCCATGTGCTCGTCAGAGGTAGCCTGACTGCCATTAGGTACCTAGATGAGATCCTCAGACCTCTTGTGAGACCATATGCTGACACATGCACATTTGTGGCCTGCTGGAGATCATTTTGCAGGGCGCTGGCAGTGCACCTCCTTGCACAAGGGCGGAGGTAGCGGTCCTGCTGCTGGGTTATTGCCCTCCTATGGCCTCCTCCACGTCTCCTGATGTACTGGCCTGTCTCCTGGTAGCGCCTCCATGCTCTGGACACTACGCTGACAGACACAGCAAACATTTTTGCCACAGCTCGCATTGATGTGCCATCCTGGATGACCTACCTGAGCCACTTGTGTGTGTTGTAGACTCCGTCTCATGCTACCACTAGAGTGAGAGCACCGCCAGCATTCAAAAGTGACCAAAACATCAGCCAGGAAGCATAGGAATTGAGAAGTGGTCTGTGGTCACCACCTGCAGAATCACTCCTTTTTTGGGGGTGTCTTGCTAATTGCCTATAATTTCCACCTTTTGTCTATTCCATTTGCACAACAGCATGTGAAATGTATTGTCAATCAGTGTTGCTTCCTAAGTGGACAGTTTGATTTCACAGATGTGTGATTGACTTGTAGTTACACTGTGCTGTTTAAGTGTTCCCTTTATTTTTTTGAGCAGTGTATTTAGCCCTACTGTAGCTGCCTCACCTGAGCCCCTGCATCTAGTAGCAGTCGGACACAGTTTGGATGTCCCTGGATGCAGGCATCATGGAGCGGGGTGATGTTGTCTACTGTCACCATGTTTACAGATGCTCCACCCTCAATCAGCTGTTTCACTTGAAGAGCCCTGCCTAAGGACGCAGCCTCATGCAACGCGGTTCGGTCTGCCCAAAACCCTAGTAGGAAAGGGAGAGGATCTGGCTCAAACATGACCTGCTGCGTATTTACGCATGGTTGCGCAATTATGCGTTAATCCAATGAACATTGTTGGGCAGTGAATGAAAGCAAACATATTTACATTCACCACCTTTCCGTCCATAATTGGAATGTATGTAGTTCAGATAAAAAAGTTGATAGCCAGTTTGCCCAAATCGAACACTCACCAATATCTCCAAAGTTCGAACGCCGTGCCGCTATCATTTCCATTATTGCAGGATTTTCCATTGGGAAATATTAGCGTGACAGATAAACAAAATCAACACGAGTGCACTGGGTTTATTTTTTTGGAACAGCGTCCATGTGACGATATTTGTTATGACAGGGAAGCAGCAGAGGCTTCTGGGAGTTGTAGTTCTAAGCGTGAAAATGACTTAAGTACGTATTTGCCCACCATGTTATAAGAGCTTTTTGATTTTGTGGACATGCCCTGTTAACAGTGCATTTTACCATTACACATTAAAACGGTTACAAATAGGATGCAATATTAATACCAACCAGCCAACACAGGAATTCACCAAATGATGGTCTTTGTCATACGAATCAGACTTGTCTGTTTTTAGTCTTGCATCAATGAATAACTCAAAAGGTCCTCTTCAGTGCAAAGTTCATAGATGCTTCAGCAGACAGTTGAGGTTGATATCATAAAATAGTATTAAAGAGGAAGTTTCAAAGGCAAAGCTCCCAATACTGAAATGACCACAAAAGCCCCTCAGACAGGAATACACCAACTCACTATTGAATAGGAACAAATACATTTGTTTTTTCACAAGTACATTTTTACTTTGCAGTACAGAAATCATTTGAGCACCGTCTTTTTGTATTATTATATATATATATATTTTTTTTTTACATTGATGACATTTAAACAGGGCCCTTGTCATATCAATACTGCCATAGTAGACATTTGGTCATTTTAAAGCAATTAGTCAACTTTACCACAAATGCCCAACCTGCTTCAGTCTGCTCGGGTCTGTTCATTTTTAATAGAATACTATTCTTTCCTTTACTAAGACATTATGGTTACTCAAGCTGCAAACAGGTCCAGGTAGTTTGCCTTCTTGCTGGACTATACTTGCTCGTTCAGTGGCTTGGTCTAGGTACAGTAAGATGCCTTGCCCAGGGTTGGCTACTAGAGGCTGGAGATGAGCCACTAGGACAAGGGGGCTGATAAATGAAAACAAAAAAACAACGGCCCCCAATCACAATCGATGGAGTATTTATATTAGCTGGTCACGGAAACAATTAAAAGCTTCCTCTCTCTCACACATGGTTATCGGTGGTCAAATGAAGCTTTGCCGGCCAAACCCTTTTTTGGTTATGGCCTGTTAGGAATAGTGCTTCAATATAACTGGAACAAGCCAAGCCACTCACCTCCCTCACAACAAAAACACCCGACAAGAAAAATACAACTGATCTGATCACATTTCATGATTCATTTCCCCAATACACTTATGTTTTTACATGGTTGCATTATTTATTTTAAGTATTTGGACAAAATAAATTTGACCCTCCCACACTGTGGTACTGTTTTCTTTTGATTGATCAATTGATTTGGCATCTGTGGACTAAACGCCCTCATCCAGGAGAGAAAATGATCAGTTACATAATGAAAAAGAATGTAGGCCGTATGTATACCAATGTTCAGTGCAACAACTCTCTGAAAGTGATTAGAAAAAGCATAACTCCCACCTGGCCCCCTTTTCCAGCGCTGTTATATTATAACTTTATATAGTGTGAACTTCCATAATGGGCAAAACATACACTTGGATCATCAGCCAGCCCATTTAATCTATATTTTTGTTTGGTTTTCCTTATTTCAGTTGTCGGCGGCAAACATCTGATATTCACGAGTGTTGCAGACTCGCTTGTTTCTCTACTGGTCAGCTGCGTCGCCGAAGATGTCGTTCTTCTTGCGCTCCATCTCTGCAAAGTCAAATTCTGTACCCGTCATCCGCTTGTAGATGTCCTTGATGTCGTCGCAGGTGGTCTCGAAGTGGGTGGTAGCATCGTAGGTACGGGACATGAAGATCTACAACAACAATAGGAAATCCATAGATGGTTAAACACAGGCAAACAAGACGAGCAATAATTGTATTTTTTGTTAACACAAGGTCACTGGATTTGCACAAGGTCACTGGTTAAGCAGAAACAAACAGAAGTAATGGACCCACCTGGCTTTCAGCACCCATGTCAGATGGTGCGTACTGGTCACTGATGCTCACAAACCTGCAGAGAGAAATGACAAAGTCAACAGGACCGTAGTAAAGACTAGTGGGAGACATCCAACAACAGTTTAGTGAGGAGGCTCGTACTTCTGCTCGACAGGCTCCAGCAGGTCCATGGCTGGTTTGACCTCCATCTCAGGGTTGTCCGTCTCCACCGTGGTGCTGACGATGGCCACATACTTCCCCTGTGCTGCCACATTATGAGTATAGGAGATCATGCACACGTAGATATCTGCAAAAAATTTAATACAATTTAATAAATTTTTTAAAAAGAGATCAGCAAATTCAATATCTCACTCCTTGTCCGAGTTGGATGCGATTTGGAGCAGTGATATGGTTAGGTCCATGCCACCCTTCAAATATTAACTTGATTCACCATCATCTCACCCTCAGCGGGGTCAGTGAAAACAGTTTTCAGGGATACTGGATCGTCAACCTAGCTTCCTTGTCCCCTTACAACCCTCCCCCAGGCATTTATTTTACGCCTGCTACGTGATGTTAGTATCATCTTAGTCGTAAGTAGAATACTTCAATACTTCTGGGTATTTGAGCATGAAGATGGTCTCTCATGTTCAATTTATAAATCTCATGCATTGTTTCCACAGGGGCGTTGCGTGGTGACATCACTTCCTGCAGCGGGGCTCACCGTGCTTCCTGTTGACCTGGTTCTGGGGGATGATGATCTGGCAGGAGTTGGCGTCGCTGGTGTTCTTGATGGGGTGGTTCATGATGCAGATGACCCGGATCACCTGACCGACCTTGGTGCTGCGGTCCATTAGATAGCTGGGATCGCAGATCAGCTGCTTACAGCGGGCGATCTAAGGGGGGGGAATAGGTTAAGTATTAGCGCTAAGATTACACATGCCTTCCTCTAGTCCTCAGAGTACAGCCTCTATATAAGCCGGGGAGAAATAACAAGATTCTTACCTCTCCCTCAGACTTGACTCCCACTACTTTTCCATCCTCCATGACGATCTCCTCAATGGGCTTGTTCAGCATGTAGGTTCCTCCGTAGATAGCACTTAGTCTACAGGAAGGAGACAGGGAACGAGAGGGAGAGATTCTGTAAAGAATGTTCAATTCTCTGACAATGTCAATTTTTACAAGAAGCACATGGTTCAGAATTCTATTGTATACTTTCAAGAAGTAGCACACTTTGAAAAGACCCATCTAAATTCGAACAGTCCAACAGAAAAAAAAAGAAGTAATCATTGGGCATTCTGCTGAACATTGTATTTGGATTCAAATGAGTCAAACTTTTATTTGCATAATGAAAGTCAACAAGCCAAAACTGATAAAACAAAAAGGCAGCTAGCCTGAAAATGATAGAGGTTAGAGGTCAGAGTTGAGGTGAGCCTTACCTGGCGAACCCTTGGGGCAGCTCCCCCAGGCCGTAGAGGGGGTAGAGGTACGGACTCTTGCCATATCTGGCCAGAGACTCGCTGTACAGCTTGATCCTGTTTAGCGAGTCCATGCAAGGCAGGTCGAGGTACCTGAGAGAGGGGAAAAACAAGTACGAAGACAGGGCTTTCTTTGAATATATAACCAAGTTTCTTGAAAGACTGGAAAATAAAATTACTATCCTTGACACCATGTGCTTGTGAGGCTACCATGTCATCTAAAAGGTTTCATAACGGTGACGTTCCAGGTCACATTTTACAGTCTCAGAATATTGCTATATCCTGAAATCTGATTATCAACGTAGTGCAACTGCAAACAGGACGACCTGGAACTCTTCATGCTTTTTAGTTAACCCCAAAATGGCCAAACACCTTCTATCTCTGGCTCAGCCAATAAGATGATGCAAGTGACTCACTCGTCTGTCCGGTAGAGGGCGAGGGAGTGTCCTGTGAAGTCGATGACGTCCTGGCCCAGGTCAAACTTCTTGAACACGTCCCTCATCGTTGTCTTTTTGGGGTCCACGCCCTCCATGGTCTTGGGGTCGTTTTCGTCAAAGTTAGCCACGAAAACCAGGAACTTCCTGAAGCGCCGTTTCTCAAACAGCCCCATCAGACCTGTAGGGGAGAGAGTTGTGCTATTCAGGGGTAGCTAATTATCTACATGATTGAGAGCTGAAAAGCAAGACAATACAGAACCAGTAAGAGGTTATTTGTGAGGAACTGGGAGGACAGTAAGACATTTTGACATATGACATGTCATCAATTCACTGTTTTAGACTGCTGTAAGCTGGATGGATATTAGACTTGATTAAAAGTTAACTCCGCATACAGTAAACCTGAGCTTATCGGACATCAAAACTACGAAACCCAACCTCTCCTCTATTTCCCATAGTACCCCTGTACCACTCACTGGATGCCAGGGCCTCGGTCTCGGTGGAGGGCACTTTGTAGATGCTGCCCTTCTTGTAGACGAAGCTGCCTTCGATCACCTTGAAGTCCAGGTAGCGCGTCACCTGTGTGATCAGCAGCATGCGGACCAACTGACCTGCACAGGTGAGACGGACAAAGCAGTGTTACCTTTCCCAGGCAGGTTAGGAGAACACAGTTCAATCCAATTCAAATCACTTTTACATATACAGCTTCATTCGTCTTCAAATTGAAAGTTCTCTCTGTTGCCTCATCCTGTCAATCACATCCAATCATTGCTAGGCAACAGGATCAGTCGCTTTATCAAATACGGCCACGACAACTACTGAATATTCCAGAATCACATTTTTGGTATTCATCCCTTCTTTGCCACTGAGACCAAGGATGAATTGTTATATCTAAGGCCCAGAGTTTTTCCTTGTCTTGTGACATGGTCAGGAAAACTCATGGCCCTAGTTAATATAATACATAATAAAAAGTGGTGATTAGTGTTTACCGTTGGCCATGAGGAACTTCGGGATGAGGTCCACATTCCAGTCCCGGCCTTTTCCCATGGACTCCGGTGGGGCGCCTGGGAGACTGAAGCGTTTATACAGCTAAAAGAGAAAATATTTGGCCATTTTGTTGACGCAGCAATTTAGCCAAGAGGAATACAACAGAGTGCATATATAAGCAGCAACTGTGACTATATTGATCATGTGCCGTCACCCATTTTGAAGGATATTAACATTAGTATGACTAGTTCCTTGTTCTCTTCCTCATGCCTCATCATTCGGATTCATACGGTTACAAACATTGCTGGGAAATGGGTGAGTATGCATCCTGTCAGGTATCTTGTGTAAGAGAATGGTGCAGTCTTTGTTTTCGTCTTGTGTGGCCTGTTGAGGTTGGTCTTAGGGGTCAGCGCCTCAGAGGTCAAGCAGTAGAGGTCAGAGATTGACTTACATCCTCCAGGGGAGTGATGGAGGCACTCTCTGCCCCGTAGTAGGAGTTCCGGTCCATGTGCAGAACCTTCTTCCCCTTCACCGACATGATCCCTGACAGTATGCATTCCTATTGGACGAGAGACAGGAAGGAGAGTGGTTTGAGCATCACAAATCACTTATACCTGGATAGTTGCCAAAATCGCACAGGTCAAACATTTGGAATGATAATTTAATCCTAGATATTGATTTTCATGTTTGCAATTGTATTGTTGTATGAATATTGCTGGTATCAGTATTTCCAGATACGATTGTTTTATAATGGCAGAAAATGAACTAAAAGCCTCAGATTTCACACAGCCCAGATTCAACTAGACAAGGAAATAGTTGAGGCTTTGTCGCAGAATGTAGTCAAAGTAATGAATGTGGTCCCTGTCTGGTTTGGCCCTGTCTTTTCATGCTCTGATAACTGACTGCGTGGCCGGCCAACAGTGGACCAATCCAGCTGCAGGGTCTCTATAATGATAGCTTATGCTAGTGGTCTACCCATGCTTCCCCTCTGCTAGCTGTGTGTGCACTTAAAATTGATTAACACTGATTATATAGTGTAAGCAATCATTTAGCCTAATAAGCAGGAATTTCCTAAAAAGAAGATTGATATGACACAGACAAACAAACATTAAATCCACTGATGAATCTTCCGGGAGAGTAGACTTAAGGCTGTGACTGCAGATGGCCTCTGGTGTGTGTGCGCGCGTTTGCCACTTTTGATAAGAGGGCAGTGGAGGACAGAGGGGCGTGGGTGGGACCAATTCAGTAAGATCCCCAGCCTGGTTAACAGTAGGGAAGGATTCCAGAATCTAGAACACAGAACTCTATTTAACATTCTGTCGTTCTGGAGTAGAGGCATTCTGTAGTGACAGTGTGACCACAAAATAAAGGGTTTCAGCAATGACCGCTAAAGCAGGGAGCTATGCAGAGAGGGGAGTAGGTTTGAGCGTCCAATTCAACTCACGCTCCATTTAAAAGACGGAATTTAGGCTAGATCAGACAACCAAGCTGCCGATCAGCAGCTTTCTGTTTCTCCCTTTGCAGTGCTAGGCTGCCATTCAAGTTCCTCTGTCAAGGCAATAGTTTCCCAAATTGAGTCAAGAATCACGGGCTGCCTGGTACGGTACTGCCGGCCGGCCAGAGGAAAACGTGCGTGTGTGACTGACTCTGGAATTCCCACAGTCTTTGAAAGGCTTTAAGATTACGGCAGCTGGTTTGTAGAAGCAGCAAACCACTCTGCATCATGTGATTCCGTGGACTTTATTCCAAAAAAAGTTAAACTGAAACGCCTCCCGATTCAGAACACTGTGCTGATAGACGGTTACCTCATCCAGTAGCTTCTGCCTACATATTGAATCCGCAATATTTGATCTTACTGTAACAAATCACCCTTGATAAGACTGTGGAATGACTCGGAGAAAAGGTGACAGGTTGTGTTTGACGGAGAAGCATATTTTATAGGCTACATTGTGTTGACAATGACTAATGATACGACAAACACAGGACCCCACAGCACAGTGTCATGATTCCACACTCCTGGTGTACACTGCTGCCAGGTCCTACAGGATGCACTATGTAACAGGAAGTGACACTGCACTGGTGTTGCTATTGTTTTAGTTTCCATCTCCCTAGAGTCAGCCCCACTCAGATCAGGGCAAAAAACAGCACCCTGCCCTGCTGTTACCATCATCATGGGGATACAGCGTCCCTGGCCCACTAGCCTGCCCCATGCTAGCCCTAGCCAACCCCTCATCTGGGGCTGGGCAAAATTAAGTTAAGGACAGTACCATTTCCTCACTACTGCATTTTCAGACCATGGGCCTTAACGTTAGACAAACAGAGACTTTTACTGAGCTAAAAAATAAAAAAAAAGAAGCACCGACCAGTCAGGTCTCTCAGGGAAAGAAAAATCAATGTCCACTCAGAGAGAAGCCTTGATGTCACTCAACGTGAGAATAAAGTGACGCAGGACTGCCTGTGCTCAACATCCGCAGCGGAAGCATGTGCTCATCTCACTGACAGGTAGTCTACCACAAGCACATGAGGAACGTCTGTTTCATAAAAGGCATCTTAGAAAAAGGTGCAGGAAATGCCTTTGATGTTCCATCCATAATGACCAAATTAGCATTTTAGTACTAATTATTACCAAGTATTTACAGATGTTTTTATTTTGTGGGAAAAGGGCACCATAAAAGGTGTTACTGAAAGTCCAAACGTGCCTTGAGGATTTCTGATGAGAAAAATACATTGGCAAGTGTCTAAGCTGTTCATATTTCCCTATTCATTTAGGAAGACAATCAATTTGGTTGCGTGGTGTAAATTGTCCTTGTTTCGCATCACAGTTGTGTAAATCCATTAAATATACATGGAGGGTGGCAGGTAGCCAAGTGGTTAGAGTGTTGGGCCAGTAATGAAAAAGGTTGCTGGTTTGATCACCCGAGCCACCAAGGTGAAAAACCTGTCAATGTGTCAAGGCACTTAAGCCCAATTTGCTCCAGGGGCGCCGTTCTACTATGGTTGACACTGTTAAACGACACATTTCACTCTCCGGGGTGTTTTCTTTTAGGTGCTGTAACTTCCTGAATAATATATTGCACTAAATGGATGCCTCCCAGACACAATTTTGAGTGGCATGTGACTCAGGCAGCCCTGCTGTCTGCAGGCTCTGACATTCTGCTGGGGGTAGCCTAGTCATCACAACCTCAGGCTGAAAGAGATCGAAGAGACCAATCCTCAATTCAGGAAGGAAGAGTCAAACACAAGCAATAAAACAAATTGAAGTGAGGGGGGAAAGGTCAGTTAAATCTTTAACACAGCGGCCCTATAAAAAGCAGGTGGATTTTTATGATGAGTGACTGACTGAGGCCCACTCTGAAGACGGTAAAGTGTTGGGCGGCTCTCTGAAGTTCAAAAGGCGTGTGAGCCACGCTGGGAACAAGAGTGACTGTGTGACAGTGCCACCCTGGCTGACATTTCCCCACAACTCCTTCATGTGTGGCACCAAAAGGTTATGATCCAATATCTGGACTGCAAGAAGAGTGCACCTGTAATGTCATTGCGCACTCTCAGGATCCACACACAGTACTAGAACCATCACATCATCTTACCTAGCTCTATTTGAATGACGCTCAAAGATGTTACCTAAATCTAATGCCTCCATGTTTCATCTACCACTGCAGCCCTCTATCAGGAAAAAGGTTAGCTTGGCCAGGACTCAAATTACATCACATGAATGACATCACAACCAAAAGTATCAAGCGGTGGTGCAAAAGAGGGGCTATAATATTGATGACCATGCCCTCCTGGGCCTCATCCTTTTAGTAAGGGGACAGATGGACAAGGACCCCCCCACCCCCCCCAGTCACTGGGGAGACTAGAGCTGGATTTTTACTATGCCCCAGCTGCAGAGGAAGAAGAACACATACATTAAAAGCATATCCCAGAACAGCCAGTTCTCCTTTCCCCACCATGTCTTTCTCAACCACAAAGAGGAACCACATAGACCACAATCAGTGTGGAGTGTGTGTGGCGGGTATTTGAGATGCTTAAATAAATGCCAAACAGAACTGGATACTTGTGTTGGATTATGAGAATATGAAACTTACTTACTTACTTACTTATTCATGTCACTGTGGGAGAGAGGGTAATGTATAATGTTTACATTATGCTAGAATATGTTATTGTTAGCCATCAGGGATCCTATAGGAGGGATCCTCTGGGAGAAGAGACAAAGTCTGGTACTAGGCACCATGAAAGCGGTGAGTTGGGGAGGAGTGAGCACTTTGGGGTAGAGGTCAGGTCAGATGAAGTGAGGAAGAACAGATGTCACTAAGGTTCTGTCTAGCAACAGATGCATTGGCTGTTCAGATGTGTAGGAGGAGACTTAGCATAGGAGAAAGGGTTAAATATCAGTGCTTGTGTGAATACGTTTTTGTCTGTTCAGCTGTTCGATCTTTTGGGAAGAATAAACTTGGTTTAAGCCTTCATAGTGTCCGTCGAGTTCGTACTCTGATAATTAGAACCTAACATAGTATAGGGTGCCAGTTAGGTCTACGTGATGCCTCAGAGCTCTCAGACAACGGTCTGACTCGCTTTTGCAGAACTTAAACTTGCCCTGTACTCTCAGTTCCTTTGTGACCGAACCACAAGCATCTGCAGTCTAAAACAACACAGGAGTCACCAACCCTAAATCCAACACTTAGCCAGGCTGCCTACCCCTACCACTGACAAACCAAATGCATTCCTGACTGCCGCATCCTGTTGGAGCGGACGACACAAAACGTGGCTGCACAGGATTCTGAACGATTTCACAACATTCCTGAATCGAATATGTTATGTAATTAGTTATGTAAACATGGAATGTGACAGTCAGTGTGACTGACAGCAAAGGAACTAGCTGGACCTATATCAGTGAAAGTATTGCTTTCAAACCTTGGCAATGGATTGTTTCACATGAAACAGTATGATTTTGTCTTGTGTGTGTGTTCTATTGCTGAACTGTTATTTTTAACAAAACACTCCCTCACGTGAGTCAGACATGTGAGACAGACAGGAAACTCAATAGATAATCTGAGTGATGCCTCAGAGTACAGAAAATTATATTACAAGTCTTTCCTGTTATGCATCAACCGAGTGTTTTACGGCTGAGTAAAGCAGTGGCAACAACATATCGATCATTTTGGTTCTCTCAATGTTGGCTAGTTAGCTGGCTAGTGGACAAACTAATTAGCTAGTACTGCTGAACCAACTTGAGAAACTAGCTGGCGAAATCAGGGTTTCCCAAACTCGGTCCTTGGGCTCCCCCTTGGTGCACATTTGTTTTTTGCTATGATTACTTGAGTCAGCTGTGTAGTGCTAGGGCAGGCCAGAGTTTGGGAAACCCTGAGCTAAGTAACATTAGCTAGCTACATTCAGGTTTGGTGGATTATTCAGGCTGCACAGGGTACACTTCTCCACTGCTTTGCCCTATGCTCTAGCTTGCGTGGTTACTGGTGTGTAATTTTTAGGATCCTCTCTGAAGTTCTGGAGACTTCATTTGACCCAGACCCGCTTCTGATAATCCTGGGAGTGTCTGATTCCCTAATCGGACTAACCAACCCCCAAAAACAACTCATCTCTTACAGTCTCATTTCGGCAAAAAAACGAATCTTGTTGTTATGGAAAAAGAGGGAAGCGCCCACTACCAAATTATGGCTCAGCGAATTGGCAAACACTGTACACTTAGAAAGGATTAGATATATTCTGAACAATAAATTATTAACATTTGATCAGATCTGGCAGCCTTTCCTCTCTTACTTAAACCATTCGGCGCTGTGAATTTGTACTTTTTAACGCACTCTCCATTGTAATATTTTAATCCACCTCTGGGCAGCACGTGTTGGCACCGCCACCCGAGCAGCGGGGAGGGGTATAAGGGGAAGGGATAAAGGGGGGGAGGGATAAAGGGGGGGGAATAAGGGGGGGGTGACACCCACCCTCTTTCTTTCTACCTGTCCTTGTTTTGTATGTCTTGTAATAATTGTTTTGTACCCAGAACTCTGGATCTTTTTATTTCTATCTGCTCTTTTATGTTTAGTTAAAAATTGTATACCTGCCTTTCATACCTATACACCCTTCCTGTGTGTGTTCAATAAAAATATTTGAACAGGTTTGGTGGATTATGGTTCAGAAATTGCAGGTGTGGCTGTTCACTACCAATTCATTTTACAAAACACTGAATTAGCTAGCTATTTATACCGAACAAAAATATAAAACGCAACATAGTCCCATGTTTCATGAGCTGAAATAAAAGATTCCAGAAATGTTCCATACACATAGCATAAAAAGCTTCTCATATTTGAGCACATCACTTTTAGTGAGCATTTCTCCTTTTCCAAGATAATCCATTCACCTGACAGGTGTGGCATATCAAGAAGCTGATTAAACAGCATGATCATTACACAGGTGCACCTTGTGCTGGGGACAATCAAAGGCCACTAAAATGTGCAGTTGTCACATAACACAATGCCACAGATGTCTCAAGTTGAGAGTGAGCGTACTATTGTCATGCTGACTGCAGGAATGTCCACCAGAGCTGTTGCAAGATCATTTCTCTACCCTAAACCGCCTCCTATGTTGTTTTAGAGAATTTGGCAGTAGGTCCAACCGGCCACCACGCCAGCCCAGATCTTCCACATCCGGCTTCTTCACCTGTGGGGTCGTCTGAGACCAGCCACCCGTACAACTGATGCAACTTGTGTTTTGCACAACCAAAGAATTTCAGCACAAACTGTCAGAAACGATCTCAGGGAAGCTCATCTGCGTGCTCGTTGTCTTGACCTGACTGCAGTTTGGCTTCGGCGGGCAAATGCTCACCTTCGATGGCTACTGGCACGCTGGAGAAGTGTGCTCTTCACAGATGAATCCCGGTGTCAACTGTACCGGGCAGATGTCAGACAGCTTGTATGGTGTCGTGTGGGCGTGCGGTTTGCTGATGTCAACATTGTGAACAGAGTGCCCCATGATGGCAGTGGGGTTATGGTAGGCAGGAAGCTACGGCCAATGAACACAATTTAATTTTATTGATGGCAATTTGAGTGCACGATACTGTGACGAGATCCTGAGGCGCATTTTTGTGTCCTTCATCCACCGCCATCACCTCATGTTTCAGCACAATGAACAGCCGCATTTTGCAAGGATCTGTACACAATTCCTGGAATCTGAAAATGTCCCAGTTCTTCTATGGCCTGCATACTCACCAGACATCTCACCCATTGAGCATGTTTGGGATGCTCTGGGTCGACGTGTAGGTCGTGTCCAGTTGCAGCCAAGATCCAAAAACTTTGCACAGCAATTGAAGAGTGGGACAACTTTCCACAGGCCACAATTAACAGCCTGATCAACTCTATGGAAAGGAGATGTGTCACGCTGCATGAGGCAAATGGGGGGCAAACTAACAGATGGATATCTGTACTCCGGGTCATGTGAAATCAATAGGTTAGGGCCTAATTTATTTATTTCAATTGACTGATGTTCTATATGAACTGTAACTCAGTAAAATCTTTGAAAATGTTGCGTTTATATTTCTGTTCAGTGTACTAACCCATCATAGGTACACCAGTTAGATTAGCTAACTAGTTACAAGTTAGCTAGCTAAACTGATACTCGCGGGGAGAATCTCCTCCCCAAAACAAACCAAAACCATCGCCTGTTAGAGAAATCCAAGCACTCATGAATAAAGCTTCATCGCATGGTGATGGTAACGTTACATAAATTGGTATCCAACTCGAAAATTACACTAGCTTTGTATCACACTCAACATGAGAGCATAGGCACACTTGTTCAAACTAAAAAGGACAATACACCAACAAACTGGGACACGTTAGCCTAAACAAAGCTGTCATCAGCTACAGTAGCTATCCAGCTAACCAATTAGCTACCAATGCCAGTTAGATTTTTCAATTTGATCGATAAACAGCATGCATGAATATGACACTGAGGCACCACCTTAAAATGACGTTAAACGTATTAGTTGTTACCTAGTTAGTTACCGAACGTTAAGTTCATTGAGAAAAATACTTGTGAATGCAAACATTGACAGACATGACCACTGACAGTAGTTAGCTAGCTAGTTTATTAGGCCCAGCCGATAGTTGAACTACGCTAGCTAGCGCCGTAGCGGGTTAGCAAATCTCGCACAGTGGCAATTGAAGGAACATATTCCCTCTGAGCATCGCTTCAATTATTCAAGGAACGAAATGGCATGGTACAATTATTCTCACCGTCAGTCCGGTACCCAGCACGATAACGTCGTATTCTTCATTCATTTTCCCAAGTATTTTCTCCTCTTTTCCTGAATATTGGCCCGAAGAAAATGGAGATCTGCAAAGCTGGAAATGAAAGGGGCTGTGGTTCAACGTAAAGCAATTCCGCTTCACTGTAGGGGAGGAGCCTATAGTCTTCTGTTAGTAAAGGTAACATTTCTTCGATTGCTGGATATTGATAATGAATCGATTATGTATTTATCAATGGACATTTCCCTTAATATATTTTTCATAAGAATCGTGATTTTATTCATCTTGTAATTTGTAAAAGTCTACTCTAGATACCGTACTCCACCACCTGCCTATGCTGAGCATTTATTTTGTCGGAAGTGTCCTCTTTGTGACATTGTCCTTAGCCACATTATACGGAGTATGTATGTTCTCTCCCGTGTGTATGTGTGTGTGCTATGCATAGATCACCTTAGTTCACTAAGTAAGTCTTTCCTGGATGGACTGGATTCAGTCCACATTGCATCCTCAGTTTGCTTTGGTGAGTCAGTAGGTCAGGTGACAAACCCACACAATCATAACAACATATACTCCCCTAATCCTTTCATTAATCCTTCATATTCCAAACTGCCACATGGTATTATGTATAACAACATATGCAGTGCCTTCAGAAAATATTCACACCCCTTAACTTTTTCCACATTTTGTTGTGTTACAGCCTGAATTTAAAGTGGATTAAATGTAGATTTTTTTTTTGTCCCTGGCCTACACACTACCGAACATTTTACTAATTAATAAAAAATAAAAATTAAATGTCTTGAGTCAATAACTATTCAACCCCTTTGTTATGGCAAGTCTAAATTATTTCAGGAGTAAAAATGTGCTTAACAAGTCACATAATAAGTTGCAAGGACTCACTCTGTGTGCAATAATATTGTTTAACAAGATTTTTGAATGACTACTTCATCTCTGTCCCTCAGTCAAGCAGTGAATTTCAAACACAGATTCAACCACAAAGACCAGGGATGTTTTCCAATATCTCGCAAAGGACACCTATTGGTAGGAGAAAAATTAAATAAAATAGACATTGAATTTCCCTTTGAGCATGGTGAAGTTATTAATTAAACTGTGGATGGTGTATCAATACACTCAGCCACTACAAAGAGCCAGCAGCATACCACCCTGCATCCCACTGCTGGCTTGCCTCTGAAGTTAACCAGGCTTAGTCCTGGTCAGTTCCTGGATGGGAGACCAGATGCTCTAGAAGTGGTGTTGGAGGTGTAGGCAGGAGGCACTAAAGTAAAAGTTTGTGATGGAACATTTTATGTTTGTGCTTTTCTAATAACCAATTTCTGTGTTCATGCAAGTGACTGATTGAACGAATCCTCACTATCAGTATCTGCAATTTGGCAGCACGCCCTGAACCTTGTTTTGAGAAAGGGATATCTCAGTTTCAAGGTCTCAGCTTTGAGAAAAGAAGCCTCGTGAGGTACTGATCTGTCACATGCATGACCCTGTATTGGTCGGTCATATGAATGAAGCAAACGTTAATGATGAATGAATTATGAATGATGAATAAGCTAAATCATGCAAATATAACTTGTATGTATATAAGAGAACGAACGGGACTGCCCTGGGTAGAGCTCCTGATTGACATGTGTACTTGGTGCATTGAGTTGATCGGAACCTCTCCAGCATGCTGATAATAAAGAATGATTAATTTAAGATTGATTTTGAGTGTCCCTGTAAAGAATTTACACAACAAAAGCAATTCACTTTTTGTCCTGAATAACAAAGTGTTATGTTTGGGGCAAATCCAACACAACATATCACTTACTACCACTCTTCATATTTTCAAGCATGGTGGTGGTTGCATCATGTTAAAAGAAACGGAATAGAGCTAAGCACAGGAAAAACCCTTGTTCAGTCTGCTTTCCAACAGACACTAGGAGACAAATTCACCTTTCAGCAGGACAATAACCTAAAACACAAGGCCAAATATACACTGGAGTTGCTTACCAAGACAACATTTAATGTTCCTGAGTGGCCTTGTTGCAGTTTTGACAGAAATTGGCTTGGAAATCTATGGCAAGACTTGAAAATGGCTTTCTAGCAATGATCAATAATTTTAATCCCACATTTTAACACTACAAAATGTGGAAAAAGTAAAAGAGTGTGAATACTTTCTGAAGGCACTGTATTGGTTTCATCCCCATCAACAAAATCCACACAGAAAGAAATTGTATGAAGTTATTATTCTGCCATCCAGAATACCATTAATGTCTATCATTTATTGATTCTCCATTCAGACAGTAGTTGATGTCAAATCACATTCAAACACTCTGAGCACGTCTGGTTTTTTGGCAAGCTGTTGAGCAGTAGTGCCCGAGGCATCCACCACGTCTACTAGCCCCAGCTGTAGGAGTGTCCTGACCGCTTCTGCATGCTACCCTGTACACGCCACATGAAGAGCTGGGGACGCACAGTGAGATACAGGCAGTAGATTCATTCATTAATGTCAGATACTTGCTGGCGCAGATATCTGCACAGTGCACACACGGGGTAGAGGTCTTCACGGGTCCAACAGACCCAAAAGTCCGAGATCCGACCAAGATCTGTGACAAAAATTTGGGTCCTGGGTTGGATCTCGGAATTTTGGGTCTGTCAGAACCCACATTTTTGTCTCAGATCTGGGTCGGATCTGATATAATTGCTATGGGTCTCGGGTATGTGCAATTTAAATTGATTTACTGACTGGATCTGTCCTCTGTTAATTTAATGTGTGTGAGGTGATGAAAACTGAACGAGCTTGTAGCTTAGGTCCAGCTGAAACTGATTACGGCTGCTCCCCTCACATGCGCGAAAGGAGTGAAAGGAGCCTTGGACTAGGCTACTGTTGATTGCTAAGATGGAAGCCTTTTTCATTAAAGTAAAATGAAAGTTATAGGAGAAATAGTATAGTGAAAAGAAGGCGACAACAGGAATGTCCTCAGGGACAAGTTTTAATATTGTAGTGGACAAAGATGAGAAGAAAGTTGGCTTGGCTAAAGGGACTGAGTGCAACTTGCTATTCAGGTTTGATGCAATTTTTGAACTTTATTTTTGAACTTTATTTATTTTGTATTTATTATCTTTTGTTTTAGAATTATGAATATTATTGTATATCATTATTTATGTAGATCTGTAAAATAATCTAAACCAGTTCTTTAAATATGCTAAATGTGTTTTGTTTCATTATGTTGAGACATTTTTGATGGCTAAATTAAGTTAACTGTCTTTTTTAACTTTGTACTCCGTATTTAGTTAAATATAGGTTCAAACTAGGCCTGTTGTAAAATAAATAGCTTTAGCCTATTGCTGTCATTTGATGGGTAGTTGCTACAATATAGGCCTAGTCTGTTCAAAACGTTTGTAAAGGTTTAAACCAGTTCTTTAAATAGAAGTGTTTTTTGGGCCAAATTAAGTTCCATCTGACAAGTATAAAGAAATGCATGTCGGTGTTGGGAACATGGCTCCAGCATACCTCTATCTTTCTCTCTAGGGCTAGGCCCAAGCTTTCTTCCTTTATATATACTTTCATAATATCATACAGTGGACATCTAGGCCTGTATGCATGCAATGCCATGACGCATTTAGCGCTCAAATCTCCAACAGCTAAACGGTGAGGTGGACAGTTAATGTTTGAGGACAGTAAAAACCAATTAAAAAAATAGGCTATGAAGTTTTGAATATGCTACCCATCGAAACACAACAAATTGTTTTTTTGTCATTTGTTTTAGGCAGTTTTTAAGGACATGTATGGCCTAACTGTGGATCATTTCGCCAATATCACTCGTTTATTGATGGAGGTGGCAGCGGCCAGTCTGAGGTTTCTTTCTCTCTCCCTTTCTACTCTCTGATCTGAACAGGTTTTTAGAAAATTACTTTATGCATATCGGATCGGGTGGGAAAGCCCCAGATCCATTTTAGAACGGGTCCAACTTTCTGGACCTGTGATTACCCCTAACACAGGGTGCCCGAGGACAGGATTCAATGACCTGCATTCAAGATCAACTGTACATGTGACTACAGAGTGTTTTGATTGGTTTGTGGTTTGAGAATTGGGTCTAGTGCCAGAACTACTTGCATACGCTAGACAGAAGTTATGTAAATAGAACGCATCCTGTTCTCTGTATCATGTCAACTTACATTTCCTGTTTTTCTTGTTGCACAAATTCAGATTTGGCCTCCAAGCAGTTGTTTTGATTAAAGTGTATTGCTACAAGCAAAGTGCAATTATCATAATGTATGATTATATAGCATTTAGCCTCTATAGCTGGGGTTCCCTAACTTTTTCACTCTTCCAGTATTGGGAAACATCCCGCGCCTCCCCTGTGTGCATGTGCCATGTCTATTTCTGTGGACACAAGCACTGTTTATGATACAAACTGTTTACACACCTCTTGTTGGTAGAGAGAATTTTGCAGGTTTAAAGCTTATTTCGTGCAATTCTTCACATGTTGTCATGGGATGCAAAGAAAACTTAGCAGTTTTAAAGCTAATTTTCTTGCAATTCTATACATTTTCCCATGTCTAATGTGTATTCATGTGATATTTCAGTGGATAAAAATTACAAAAATATCTATGGGCTAAAAAACCTAAATAAAAAAAACGTTAGCTGACATGGGCTAGTTGATCTGAACATTTCTGACAAGTTATATATAGCTCTAAGGTATGCGAAGACTAAAATGACAAGAGGAACTGATGATGCACTACCTAATTTCGAAATTACATCTTGTTCATTCTACTATTACAACTTTCAGTTTAAAGCCGGATTGAGTTCCTTTAAAAATTTAAACATTTTTTAATAATATACTTTTTGGGGGGCATGTGCCGACCCCTCGCCCCACAGTTTGGGAACCACTTCTCTACAGTACCTATTCTTCCCTTTTTGTCCCTGACGTGAAGATCTGCTCCTAATGTGAGGAGAGCTTTGATTGTGCCTGTGTGACCCTCCTGAAAATATAAAATATCAGGCATGATATAATATTATGCACACAATTTGCCTTTATGTACAGGATAGGCCTGATAATAGATGTTTACAGAATTGAGCTAACCTTGGCAGCGTAGTGCAGGGAAGTGAGCTGCATGTCAGTGGCTGTCTGGTTCACATCCACTCCGAGGTCCCTCACAAGGAACTCTAGCGCCTCCTCCTGGGCTGTGACAGCAACATGCTGCACGACTGGGCCCCAGGATGTATGCTGCAGTCGGAGAGGCCTATGTGACACACGAGAATGCAAGTATATACAGGTCAGTATCTTATTCAATGTCCAGGGGTACTGGAGTGGTTGAGGTGGATTAATTTTCCCAAGGGGACTATGGTGGAATTTAAGTGCGATACAGATACTGGAGTGATTATGGTGGATTAATTTTTCCAGGGAGACTATGGTTGAATTAAGTGAGGTACAGACAAGTTGTTGTTTTTTTGGTGCAAATTTCAGTTATCTCAGATATGTTTTGATAGATGGAAATGTTATTTTCTCCCAGAGTCTCCAGTATACCTGATGCTTCTCCAGCAGTAGTTTGGCCACAGATATGTGTCCGTTCCTCACTGCGTCCATAAAGGGGGTGACCCCACAGCTGTCCCTGCCATCCGGAACATAACCACACCTGCAAACAGAGACGTGAGAGTCAGTTAGCACTACACCCACACACAATTACACATGATCACATTAACACACAGAGCCTCAACACTGACACTCTAACATGCCTCCTCAAAAGTATGCAAATCGTCTGAGACATATCCTAATTCATACCTCCTCTCACACACACACAGACATAGACAAACACACCTCTGTACCAAGATGCTGACAACTTCTTCACAGCCGTGCATTGCTGTAGGAACAGAGAATAGACAGAGAAGGGGTAATTAACCAGAAAAAATGTGATATTTTATGCATATTGTTCAAAATACCTGGGAATATGTTCAGACCTGTGACATGTCTGATTTGTTAGCACAGAGATTACCTGCAGTGTGCAGAGGAGTCCTCAGCGTCTTGCTCTCTGTCCTCCAGACTTCCAGGTTGGCCAGTAGGAGGTGCTGTATGACCGCAGGGTCTCCCTTCCTGCAGGCGATGTGGAAGGAGTTCCAGCCATCCTTGTTCTACAGCATGGGGTCGGCCTCGTGGGACAGTAGTTCCTGGATCATACCCAGGTTCCTCCGGGTGCAGGCCATCATCAGAGGGGTCCTGAAAGTAGAGGTGGGTCACAATGGTGGATCAGAGTTGCACATAATTGTTTTTATTGTGCAATATATATATTTTTTGGACTCGCCCTCCCACGCCAATTTTGTGTAGTATTTAATTATTAATTATGTTCATAGTAGTGTGTTGATAATGGTATACAATGCAGGCACGGTGATTTTACATGGAACTATTAAAATATTTCCTTCGAGCCGGATTTGAACCAGCGACCTAAGGATCTCAGCAGTTAGCCTCTACAGTCCTCCGCTCTACCAACTGAGCTATCGAAGGGATACGTTAGCTGTTAGAAAAAGCAGGATCGTATTCGTTAGTAAACAAGGTAGCAAAACGTTTAGCAACTGAAAAAAAATAAGCCTCTTATTTGACAAATTATGGTGGTCCTTCCCGGTTTCGGCCGGTTGCTTCCATTTGCTCTCTAATGAATATGACTCTGGTCATTCAATTAATAAATATGATAAATTGAAACCAGAACTTGAATTGAATCTTAGAACAACTTATTTGTTATTTATGACAAACACACACACACACAAGGTCACTACTGCTGTTACTATTTATTATTACTATATACTTAAGCTGCTATACCAAGTTACTTCTCACTTTGTTTATTCTATTGTGTACATCTCACAACGAGTTTTATAACTTTTGTCTTCTACTTTGTCTTATTTTTGGACATGGTATTTGATTCTTAATTGATACCGTACTGCATTGTTAAGGAGAGTTTGCTATTAAGCGTTTATGCACATAACATGGGCCGACGAAAAAAAATTCCTTCGAGCCGGATTTGAACCAGCGACCTAAGGATTTCAGCACTTAGCCTCTACAGTCCTCCGCTCTACCAACTGAGCTATCGAAGGTGGTTAAATCACTTCCAAAAAAATGTGTTTTTCAATACATGTTATCCTAATAGAGACTCGAAAATCTAAAACTTCTTTGCTATTTGGTTGAAAAAATATATAAGGAATAATGTTGTCTTAATGTTTGCACATGGCATGCGTGTTAATGTATGTCTCACCAATCAGCCTTTTTTAAGCAGTCTACTAGATAACTCAAACACTCCCGCTGTCCCATGGACGCAGCTTCATGCAGAGCTCTTTTGTAGTCGGTATTGTACAGCTCTATGTCCATCCCAATCTTTTTTACTAAAAATTGCACAATGTCCAAGTGGCCATGACCAGCGGCATAATGCAACAATGTATCACCCGATTTCCCGAAATGTTTTTTTGTTGACAAATTGTGCCACCAAGTTCTTTTTTAAGCGTGCACAATTCGCCATTCTGGGTAAGCTTGATTAAATATGTCAATGTCTTCTCATCATCCATTGAACATATACATGTAATAAAGTTCACCATTTGACACCGTTTAAACTGCTAAAATAGCTTGATGCTGTATCTGATCAGAAGCTAGGGATTGCATGATGACAAGTAGGTTAAATTGTTGGTCAACCAAAAGCCTACACATTTCAATTGAGTTCTACTCCACTTTTTACCTTAAAAACGCAAAAGATAGAAAATGTGAACTTAATACCTGACAATAATACGTAAAATAAATGCACAACACTGTTCTACCATAGGCTATGGGCTAAAACAGCTTGTAGCATGTTCAGCAAGAAATTCGGTAATACTCTGATCGTCCACTAGGCTGTAGCAGAATTGTGCACTGGGGCTTGTAGTTTTTGATAGTCATTACTCTCAAAATAACTTATATTGAATGATAATGCATAGGTTGGGTTTATTACATTTTATTGATTTAGACTTTGTAAATAATAACTTCTTCTTGCAATGGTAGTTGCCACAAATTATATTGGCCTATATAGTAAAGTTATTCAGTTGTAGGCTTATAGATCTACTTTTCTTTTTACAATAGGCTAATACATGTAAAGGTAAAATATTTAAAAAAAAACATGCATCCTATGAGAAATAATTTTGGAAGCACAGTTGTTATTGTGGAGTGTAATGCAATCTCGGTAATTATCTACAAGAAGGCATGTGGCCCCTGCGGAGCTTTCCATGGGTGAACAAGATGAGGCACATCTGGAAAGAACTTCCTGAATATTTTTGGGGGGTTGTAAAATTGAGTGGGTGAAGGAGCTTCTCTTTGTAGCATTTATTCAAGACCATGCGCAGAGACCGGTGGATACTTAACCGGTGAGAATAATTGTGGCACTTTTTCCCGGTAAGTTCATTTATTTTATGACACATTGTTGAATGAAGAGTTTTTTGATAGTGTGCGTTGTTGTGCATAGCTTGCATTGCTCTAAAGCTAGAATAGGAGACACACACCTTTTTAAGAACGTAATATTCATACATTTTTTTAAATCATTATTATAATCTATGTGTGATGCATTGAGTAGATTGCTATAGGTTCATCTGATATTTTTATGTATTTAATTTGTGCAATTGTTACATAAACCAATGTAATGCTACTGTATTTCCTAGGTTGGATATCCCAAATGTAGTTGCCCTTGATGAAAAAAACAACATATGCTTTCCATGTAAAAGGTGTGCAACATGGCAGCAACTAGATTACTGAGGAGCCTACTTGATGTTCCATTATCATAGTTGAGGTAGCCTGTGTGGTTATGAAGCCAGACTATGGTTGTATGGTTTTCTTTATGTGGTGGTAGCAGAGGCTGAGTGTAAAATAACAGTTGGCACTGACTTCTTTGACACCTTGAATGACGGTTCACTTTTGTGAAGAACTTTCATTTCATTTACCATAACAGACAGTAAAATATTTGTCTAATGAGGATTCCCTAGTTCTTCTATATGTTTTAAATCTCACATACAGTAGGCTACTAAAAACAAAGTAATCTTGTAAACTCCTGATTAAGCCATATCTGACTATCCATCTCTGTACATTTAATTACTTTTTAGATTAGTTTGGATTAATTTAGAGAAAGTTGTCTCAAAGAGCATTAAAATGTGTGTATATGACACTGAAAAGAGTCTGGAACCCCTAAAAAAAATGAACACAATCCAAACTCTGTCACCCTTTTTATGTTGTATAAGAGCGGAAATTGGACAAGGGCGCAAAACACTTCGCCTAATGGGTATTTTACAAACACAAAAAAACAATACCAAGTCATTTATACTGGCTCACTCTTGGATAGTGATGCTTTCTACGGAGGAGAACTTGCCCAGAAAATCTGTCTGCACCATATGTGAAAAGTCTGAACTAATACAGATACTAGTATTGACATCAATGGAGTGGCAGTATTTTCTCTGAAAATGGGCAGAAGAGTACAGTACGAAACTAGCTGAGCTAGTTTTTGTTTGATTATCCAGCGCCAAACAGAACACAGCTTGTGATGTCACTTTTATTGATTGTTTATAGAGTAGTTTACATCTCAACTCTCTACTGTTTACTTACACATGACATCCAAAAGAGACAGAGGGTGAGAGAGATGGAGAGACATCAGTGTCAAGAGAGTTAGAATATAAGCAAAAGAAATAGAGGGATAGAAAGATAGCCTCTAGGGAGAGACAGACAAAAGCTTACTGAAAAATGCCACTAGGAAGGAAGCACCGAGATTCTTTTCAAAACCAGATCCACATGCGTGCTGAGCCTTGTATGTCACAGAGAGAAACAGTACAGTATGTGAGTGACCAGTTACAAAAGTCATGACATACAATTATCATGTCTGTACTGTTCTGCAGTTGCGGTGTGTGGACTATCATACCGTGTAGCGTATGTGATCAACATGACATGAGCATGATAACGTTGCAGGATCTTTATTTCCATCAGCAAATGTTTCAGTGGAAACAGACTAGGGTGCAGGTAGCCTAGCAATTAGAGCATTGAGCCAGAGCTCATCCTCCAGGTGTAAATGAAAGGTTGCTAGTTCAAATCCCTGAGCTGACAAGGTGAAAAATTGGTCCATGTGCCGTTGAGCAAGGCAGTTAACCCTAATTGCTCCAGGGGTGCTGGACAATGGTGACCCTGGCTGTGACCCCACTCTTCAAGGGTGGCTCAGGGGGAGTTGGGATATGCCAAAAAAACACATCTCCAATTCACACATGTGTATAATACACACTTTTACATGTGTGAAATAGGACATTTTATATTATAAACCAGTTGATCTCAACATTTCCTTTTCTTAACTGTACCCCCAATCACATTTCACTCTGCCCGAAGTACTCCGTCGTTTGCCCCCTCATCTGCAACCAAACATGAGGCCTATGTTCTTATGACTCTTCCCAAGTACCTCCTGTGGATAGGTGAGGTACCCTGAGGGGTAATGGTAAACAACTCAGGGTCATGTGAAGCCCAATATTAAACTATTCATCTTGATTTGGCGGTATGTTTGTCAGAGGGGTTTTCCTGTATTTAACATCTGTGGTGAGGACTGTGTCTATCTGAGAGGACTGCCAGATCTTGTTCGGGAGCACCTCTGGGAAGGATTTATGTCTGTGAAGACACCCTTCTGGATCCTCAACTGTGCACCAATGCCAAGGAATACGGCAGTCCCTCCCTCGCTTACTCTTAGTCTATTTGTCTTCGTGTCTGTCTGCCTTTGAATCTCACTGCTTTCTGCTTCTCGCTGTCTTTTCAGATGTGGCTGGAAGAAACATGAACAATGGCTCTTTTGAGGAAAAGTGAGTGACCACAGGATGTTGTAATAGCCCTTGCCTATACAAGTTTTTACATCATTACTTTTTCATATATATTAAATGAGTAATAAAACATTGTTGCATGTAAATAATGGGTTTTGCTCCACACTTGTAATCGTGGTGGCTGTAGCAGGGATCAGTGTAGCCATGGTAAAGCACCATCCCCCCAGACTCCTCTGGAGTATACTTTGCCTCAGCTGAGTTGGAACGCTTCCAACACCTCCATAAATTATGTTTGAGACTCTCTCTCTGTGTGTGTGTGTGTGTGTTGCCAATCCCAAAATGTTCCTCAACACTGATGAGGTAACCAGGAAAGTGAGCCCGTAAAAGAGTCCCATTTCATCATCTCAGTCCTCTGTTGTTCACATTCAATACATGATGCAACCATTAAAGGATTTTGAATTAGTGTCCACAACAGTTGTGCCTTGTTCTACACAGTCTATACTTTACTTAGAAAGTTAACAGATGCCTTTACTCAAACAACACAAACAGTTGATTTTTTTGGCCCAGAGTACAGCTGGCAGCCTGGTTCTTTACATTTTCCAGAAGTGAAGCAATATTTCAATGACTATTTAGTTATTGTTGAGGCAGACAGTTTAGGTCATCCAGGGGTGAATGTGTCAGCACACGATTGATGCCACTCAGGTTGATTACAGCTGACACACAGCTGATGTGTGTGGATAGGAAGAGAAGGACAGGTGTAACTATTTTATTAGTTAGAATTAGTCGTGGCACCTGGAGGATGAGTCGTGAAAAGGGTAGGGTACAGATGAGAGCCATGTTTGAGTATCTCAGTACTATGATCTGCCATGATTGGATACGAGGTGACAGCATTATAGTGGAAACTGTGCTTAAGTTGAACTGACCCAGTTTGGAAGGACTTCTGCTTCAGTTCCCTTGCATCTGACTTTATTGAATGGTCCCTTTCTCTCTCTGCTGTGTCACAGTAAACCATATCCTGCTCGTGATGCTGGTTCTCATAGTGTGTCTACTCCTGCACAGTAAGCTGTTCAGTGGCCCGTCTCGGCCCAAACTCAAACACACAGGTAATTCCCCCCAGCTTCTTTCTAACAGGTGAGAAAAAGTCTCACTCTAAACACACGCTGACCTGAGAGCCAGGTGCATGCCACGGCAAGAGAAGGAAACTAGGACTTGGCAAGAGTAGAACCTGCCAAGAAGAGCAGTTGGCACGAGGCTATGAATGCCTGTTGATTTAAAAAGAAGCATTTCCTTTGCCGCTTACGGTATAGGGGCAAATTACTTTGAAATTGAAATAGTTGTAATACATTTTAAAAATAGATGTGACTAATTTTGGTATTTTATTAGGATCCCCATTAGCTGTTACAAAAGCAGCAACTAGTCTTCCTTGGGTCCACACAAAACATGAAACACAATACAGAACATCATTAGACAAGAACAGCTCAAGGACAGAACTACATACATTTTTTTAAAGGCACACAGTCTACATATCAATTCATACACACAAACTATCTAGGTCAAACTTGACCAAGCCCAAACTGGTTGAACTTCCCTCACAGAAACCAGGAAGGACCCAGAGCGTGCGCCCAAAGTTCCTGTAGAGAAGGCAGCGGAGGGAGAGGATGACATCCCAGTAGTCATCTGTGCTGCGGAGGAACGAATGGGCGGTGCCATGGCAACCATCAACAGCATCTATAGCAACACAGATGCCAGCGTGTTTTTCTATATTGTCACTCTTCGTGATGCCATCAAGCTGACAAGGTGTTTCACACTAATCCCTCCCCTTCCACTGTGTCACTGCTTGATATGTAGCAATTTCAGTTCCTAGTTCCAACCCAGGATGTTTTAATTAATTCATTAATTTCAATAAAGGCCTAGAAAAGGATAACTGAGAAATTACTTTGAGTGAGTTGAACGGTCATTATATTCCTTTGTCTTCATAGACAGTACATAGAGAAGACCAAGTTGAAGGGAATCAAGTATAAGATTCTAGAGTTCAACCCCATGGTTCTGAAAGGGAAGGTGAAACCAGACTCCTCCCGACCAGACCTGCTGCATCCAGTGAGTACACACAAGCACACACATAGGAACAAATTATAACCTAACCACAGTCACTGTCCCTAAAGTCCCTGTTCTGATTGTTCTGCAGCTGAACTTTGTACGCTTTTACTTGCCGCTCCTTGATATCAGCCACAAGAGGGTGATCTACTTAGACGACGATGTCATTGTGCAAGGTACAGAAATGTGTCTTTTGCCATTCAGTCCAGTTTTGAGCTGTAGTTGAGATAAAATGGGTGCCTGTATTTTCAGTATTTACATTCACTAATGACAGGTGACATCAAGGACCTGTACCATACCAAGTTGGAGAAAGGCCATGCTGCTGCCTTCGCCACAGACTGTGACCTGCCCTCCACCCACGAGATGGTGCGCAGCGTGGGCATGCAGGTCAGTGTAATTTTTTTTGCCACGAGAGGGTATTGTTTGCCAAAATAAGAGCAGAGGCACCTCTGTTACAATCAATCCCGGTAAAGGACAATATATTTTTAAGTTTATCCTATACCTAGCCAAGACGATACTCTAATTCTCTTCTTAAATAACTTGATAAGTGGTCTCATAGATCTCAATGCTGAGTAAACTATTAGTTTGTCTCCGATTCTGAATCCAAATCCTTCCCTATTGACCCTGTCTCCCAGACAACGTACATGGGCTTCCTGGACTACAGGAAACAGGAAGTGAGAGACCTGGGGATCAACCCCAGCGACTGCTCCTTCAACCCTGGGGTGTTTGTGGCCGACATTGGAGAGTGGAAGAAACAGAAGATCACCAAACAGCTGGAGAACTGGATGCAGGAGAACTTAAAGTGAGTAGAGAAGTATGTTTGACCTGTGATCAGATCTTTCCACATAACCCCTAAACTGACCTGAACCCATAAGAAATTAACCCTGCTGTCTATTATAATAATATATATTCCTATGAAGACGTACTATTACTTCTATTTCATTTGAATATCATGATTAGAGAAATTAAATAAAAATGTTCTACTTTGTGATGCTCTCCTCCACTAGGAAAAACATATACAGCAGTGCCATGGCAGGGGGTGTGGCGACTCCTCCTATGCTGATCGTGTTCCATGACAAATACACAATCATCGATCCTCTGTGGCACGTCCGACACCTGGGTGAGATCGCCTCACCTTGATGACATCACCACACCTCCTACATAGCACAGCATAACCATGTATCGAGATTTATGGCTCTGGTACACAGGCCTAGGTGTCATAATGTAGGATAGAGCCACTCCTAGAGGCTGATTTACTATGTATTCTGTTCTCTTTTCCTATAGGCTGGAGCCCAGACGCCCGCTACTCTGAGACCTTCCTCCAGGGTGCACACCTGCTGCACTGGAACGGCCGCTTCAAGCCCTGGGACTACCCCTGTGTCCACCTGGACCTGTGGGAGAAGTGGTTCATCCCAGATCCCACCGGGAAATTCTCGTTGGTACGGCCCGAGGGCAAAATCTGAGGGATGTTTAACAAATGTTTGTGTAGGGGGATGTCTGGCATTTCAGACTGTGAATGGAGGCTGTGAACAGTAAATATTGTGAAGTCCTATTGCTGTTAACATCTTTTGAGATGGTATTTCTTTGAAGGTGCCTATCAAAACGTGTACAGAATGTACAGAAACAAGCTGTATCAAAAATGTATGTGGTTGTTGTGAGATGAGTGAGCATAATTGTATTGATTGTTTTGAAACTTAACAATGTGATCTCTTTAAAGCTTTTTCCTGAATAAAAAGCTGGAGATTTGACTGTGGAAAGTCTGAATTGGCTGACTACTGGCTAATAAATAACAGAAATGACAGGTAAAAAGAAGACACCACAGGTGAGAGATTACCTTTCCAGAAACATTTAATAGTTCTCATGACAGGAAGTCAGCCATTCATAACCGGCTCGGTTAAATATTAACAAATTTACAGTCATGTAGGAATGTAGAAAATAAACAAAAACAGAAGCTCCTAAAATCCAAACACCCACCCGCTCCTTTTCAGCAGAGAAGATGGACCTAGTTCCAGTCAAAGCTCTGCCCCCCCAGTTCACTCCCTCACCCTTCCCTCCAACCCTCCTTGCCCAGTCCGTCTCACAGCTCATCCCTTCCTGTGGCTCCCTGGAAAGAGCAAAGTGAAAAACACATCCGTACATGAAGCAAAAAGGACCATCACTATCCATCGTCTTACTAACATTACTAACACTATTTTCCCCAGTTCTGTGCTAGACTCCCCTCCCATCTTACCGAATCTTCATCTTCCTCCTCATCTGCTTTAACCTCCTCCTCTGGCTCCTCCTCTGGCTCCTCCTCTGGCTCCTCCTCTGGCTCCTCCTCTGGCTCCTCCTCTGGCTCCTCCTCTGGCTCCTCCTCTGGCTGTGACAGGTAAGGAAGTTAAGATAAGCAAAGATATACCGGAAAAAGAAAGACGAAGATATACCTTAGCATCTCTTTGTGCCAATTCCCCTCACCCCAAAATCTGCTCTGCTATGTTTACTAGTAAATCCTTTTATACAGAATCCAGCCATGATGTACTGCATTATAACACACTTTGCGTTGTCAGTGTTTATTATATAGGTAAAGTAGCAGTAAGTATTCAGATCGTTTTTGCACGTGGGTAATATTAGTTATATTGAGCGTACCTCTTCATTGAGGTCCACGTTCATGCTGAGACGGAGCATGCGTTCTATCCTGTCTGCATAGGCTTTGGTGTCAGCCAGCTGGTAGCCTGACCGTAGTGTGGCTGTCTCAAACAGCACTACAGCCAGGTCTGAGGCAGTCTGGTCCTCTGCATTACCCTGAGGTCAGGAAGGAGAATTTGGTACGGTTAGGAACCTATGATTCATTTGCGTAAATTTGAAATGTAAGGGCGTATGCCCGGTAAAGTAATTTGTGTTGAATTCTAAATGGTACTCACGTTTATTCTCTTCAACATTTCTTTGATCAAAGGGTGATTGGGGTTGATCTCTAGTGTTTTCTTCTGGTTTGCATAATAACTGGACAACAGAAATAAAAGGTGTCAAAACATGGTAATAAGCAGAAACTATGTCAACACCCTCTAGGACTTGAGCCACTATGAGTTCTTGTGAGTGATTTCTTATCCCACAGAACATATACTGTACATTAGGTCAAAATGGTTTCACATTGCTTACTTTGTGGATATGTCTTTTCCTGTCTGGTAGGCCTGTGCCTTCATGATCCTCTCCATGTTACCGGACCAGCCGTACTGGCTGGCTACCAGGGCACAGGGAGAGTTGGTCAGCCTCTGGGACAGCACAGCTTTCTCGATCTGCAGACAGATCAAAGATTCAGCTTTTCAAAGCTTTTTCAACACCTGAGCAAACATGTTCAAACAGAGGAGATGCCATCTGGCTAGTGCCTATTCAATAACAATGCACATTCCCATTGAGCCTATTGAGAAGACCCCTAACCTTGTCCTTCAGGGCGCTGTCCTTCATCCAGGTGGTGAGAGGTTCGTACTCCTTCTCCAGGCCCTCCCTCTTCTCCTTGGTCTTGTCGCTCTCGTCAAACTTGACGCCCTCCTTGGCCACGTTCTGGAAGCGCTTGCCGTCAAACTCTGGTAGGGCCTGGATACAGTACTCATCCACAGGCTCTGTCAGGTAGATTACCTCATAACCCCTTTTCAACAGCTTCTCCACGAAGGGAGACGACTCGGCCTGACGGAAAAGATGGGAGGGGAAATTAAGCTCAGGGAACGATACAGCAAACATTTGATGTAGGAAGGAGGCTACTATACTATTTTACAGATCCTGACTCTTCATTACAAGGTTTATAACTTTTGGGGCGGCATATAGCCTAGTGGTTAGAGCGTTGGGCCAGTAACAGAAAGGTTGCTGGATCGAATCCCCGAGCTGACAAGGTAAAACATCTGTCATTCTGCCCCTGAACAAGGCAGTTAAACCCACTGTTCCCCGGTAGGCCGTCATTATAAATAAGAACTTGTTCTTAACGGACTTGCCTAGTAAAATAAAAGGTTAAATAAAAAATAAAAAATAACTCCGCTTTTATGCTCTACAAACATACATATTCTACTCAAAGGTCACCATTTTCGATCACAAAACAGTGCTCTCATCCAGACCCTCACCTCTTTTCTGCTGGTCCCAGCCATGAAGTAGATCTTGTCCTGTTTCTCTTTCATCCTCTCTACGTACTGTTCCAGGCTGGCCAGCACCGTGTCGCTGTTGGAGGTCTGGAAACGCAGCAGCTTGGCCAGACGGGTCCGGTTGGAGTGGTCCTCGATCACACCCAGCTTGATGTTGGTGCCAAACTCCTTCCAGAACTTCTCGTTGTACTGTTCCTCTGCGATCTTCTTGATCATGTCCAGGGTCTTGCGCACCAGCTTCTTGCGAATGACCTGGCCGAAGAAGAGGTGTGTTTAAGTATGCTGTTAGCAGAGTGGTTTAGTGAATAGTGTTGACCCAGGTGGGCTTCCTTGTTAGAGTGAATTGAAAGCAAGCCTCACCTTGAGAAGTTTGTGTTGCTGGAGAGTTTCTCTTGAGACGTTCAGAGGAAGGTCATCAGAGTCAACCTGATGGAACAGACAAGAAATTTAAAGATGCAATATGCAACTACTGAGAAATATCTTTTCCATAACCAAAAAGATAGTATTTTCAGCTGTTTGAAGCTCGTATACACAACTGAAAGACGTAAAAACAAAACTTAACGAGAAGCATAGAAATAGCACACAAACCAGATCTACCGCTCCTTAGACTTGCTTTCAATGAGAATTATAGATCTATAACTCACTTTTCTATGTGAATTTGTACAAATTGCAGCTTTAACATTCAATCAATCCTCAGTGGGTGCACTTAAATAGCCTGGGTACCAGTCTGATTAGCTAACATTTTACTCCTTGTACCACCAGTCATATGCCAATCTTTAGCATGCCAGGAGTGGCAAGGAGTGGAATGATGGCTAAACATACTGGTATCCTGACTTAACCCTAAGGAATAATACTTACCATTCCTTTCACAAAGTTCAAGTACTTAGGCATCATGTCATGGAAGTCATCAGTGATGTAAACTCTACGCACGAAGAGCTGAGAGAGATGGAAGATTGTTACTGACTGAGAAAACTCCTACGACACATCAATACTGCACTGAGAACCGCGTGTATGCCAATCCATAGTTGCTTTGTAACCAATCATTGCTGTGGTACCTTAATGAAGTCGTTCTTCTTAGAACCGTACTCGTCGAAGAGTCCCCGGGGAGCTGCAGCAGGCACAAAGAGGATGGACTTGAAGGTGACCTCTCCCTCTGCTGTGAAGTGGATGTGGGAGATGGGCTCGTCTGTGTCCTGCAAGAACAGAATAGAGTGGGAAGTTATTTACATAGACAACCTCAATCTGTCATCAAACCAGTTGCCTGGCAACTGAAGCTTTGCCTGACAAGACAACTTCAGTTCATGTCCAGTCAGATGAGTCATATCTGACCTAAGATCACCCATTGAGAACCGGTGTCTGCTAACTCTAAGTGGAAATATAGACTGTGTATCCACTAAATGGATTAGTGTCTGCTAGGAGAGTGAGTCTGAATAAACTGTAGACAGACACCCACCCTGGAGAAGGTCTTGTAGAATGCCTTGTACTCATCCTCCTTCACCTCCTTGGCAGGCCTCTGCCAGATGGGCTTGATGTCATTCATCAGCTCCCAGTCCCACACTGTCTTCTCCACCTGAGGTGGGGGAAAATGAAAGGAGAAAGGACAGTCTTTAAAACTGAAAGATCCACTTCCATTGAGATTTGCTTCGATGGGATCCGTTGCTGCTACAGACAGTAGTTCGTCTTTGAAACAATGTTTTACCTTCTTGGTCTTTGGCTTGTCCTTGTCCTCCTCCTCCTCCTCCTCCACCTCAACCTCATCGTGGTCTTTATCCTTCTTATCTGCTTCTGTCTCATCAATAGGCTCCTCTACAGTCTCAGTCTTGCTACTCCATACGTAGATGGGGAAGTTGATGAACTGGGAGTATTTCCTCACAAGGTTCTTGATGGTCTCCAGCTCCAAGTAGTCTGTTGCCTCCTCCTTCATCACCAAACTAGGGGAGAAAAAGAATGCACTGCAGTGAAGAGCCAGTCAGAGCTTAATGTTAGTCATTACAGTTGTGAACCTTTCAAACATAACTAGATTCCTCTGGCTGCACCACCTGAGCGAGACTACGGGCTTCTTGGCCTTTAAAAACAAGGCACAGTAATGAAACAAATTTTCATTACAGTGAAATCCAATTTGGAGCACTTATTAGTTCAGCTTTGGTTTGACATTTGTGTCTCTGCTTAATTTAATTTAGACAGTCTTTTGACTGGATTGTCCACAGCTGTCACGTTCCTGACCTATTTATGTTAGTTGTTATGTGTGTTAGTTGGTCAGGACGTGAGGTTGGGTGGGCATTCTATGTTTTCTGTTTCTGTGTTGGTTTTGGGTTGCCTGGTATGGCTCTTAGAGGCAGGTGTTTGGCGTTCCTCTAATTAAGAGTCATATTTAGGTAGGCGTTGTCACAGTGTTCGTTGTGGGTGATTGTCTTCCGTGTCTGTATGTTATTTCGTACCACACGGGACTGTTTCGGTTTATGTAGTCTGTTTCCTATTCGTGCGTTCTTCGTGTCTATGTAAGTTCTCATGTTTAGGTCAGTCTACGTCGTTTGTTATTTTGTATCATTTCAAGTGTAGTTCGTGTTCGTTTTTCGTCTTGTTTAATAAATATGTGTTCAAACTTCGCTGCGCCTTGGTTCCATCAATACTCCTCCTTTTCGACCGAAGAGAAGGAGGACCGCCGTTACAGAATCACCCACCATACCAGAGCCAAGCAGCGGAGTCAACGGAGTAAGGGACAGGAAAACAAGGATTTCTGGACTTGGGAGCAAATATTGAATGGAGAAGGTCCCTGGGCTAAGGCAGGAGAGAATCGCCGCTCTCAGGAAGAGAGGGAGGCAGCTAAAGCCCAGGAGCGGTGGTTTGAGGAGGCAGCAAGGAGACGTGGCTGGAAGCCCGAAAAGCCATGGGAGCAGCTGGAGGCACTGGGAAGAGCAGAGGCTACCGGAGAGAGGAACCGGAGCTATGAGGGAACGCGTCTGGCACGGAAGCCCAAAAAGCCCGTAAGTAATTCCCAAACATTTCTTGGGGGGGGGCTAGGAGGTAGTGGGCCAAGGGCAGGTAGGAGACCTGCGCCCACTTCTCAGGCTTACCGTGGAGAGCGGGAGTACGGGCAGGCGCCGTGTTACGCAGTAGAGCGCACGGTGTCTCCTGTACGAGTGCATAGCCCAGTGCGGGTTATTCCACCTCCCCGCACTGGGAGGGCTAGATTGGGTATTGAGCCAGGTGTCATGAGGCCGGCTCAACGCGTCTGGTCTCCAGTGCGTCTCCTCGGGCCGGCATACATGGCACCTGCCTTACGCATGGTTTCTCCGGTTCGCCTACATAGCCCGGTGCGGGTTATTCCACCTCCCCGCACTGGTCGGGCAACCGGGAGTATTCAACCAGGTAAGGTTGGGCAGGCTCAATGCTCAAGAGTGCCAGTACGCCTCCACGGTCCGGTATTTCCGGCGCCACCTCCCCGCCCCAGCCTAGTACCTACAGTGCCTACACTACGCACTAGGCTATCAGTGCGTCTCCTGAGCCCAGTTCCTCCTCCACGCACTCTCTCTGTAGTGCGTGTATCCAGTTCGGTGCCTCCAGTTCCGGCACCACGCACAAAGCCTCCTGTGCGTCTCCAGAGCCCTGAACACACTGTAGATTCTCCCCCTACTAATCCTGATGTGCTTGTCCTCAGCCCGGTGTCACCAGTGCCGGTACCTCGCATCAGGTATAGAGTGGGCTTTGAGAATACAGTGTGCCCTGTCCCTGCTCCCCGCACTAGTAGGAAGGTGCTTATCCTTAGCCCGGTGCCTCCAGTTCCGGCACCACGCACCAGGTCTACAGTGCGCCGTATCCGGCCAGAGCCATCCGTCTCCCCAGCGCCATCTGAGCCATCCGTCTCCCCAGCGCCATCTGAGCCATCCGTCTCCCCAGCGCCGTCTGAGCCATCCGTCTGCCATGAGCCTGCAAAGCCGCCCGTCTGTCATGAGCCTGCAAAGCCGCCCGTCTGCCATGAGCCTACAGAGCCGCCCGCCAGACAGGAGCCGCTAGAGCCGCCCGCCAGACAGGAGCCGCTAGAGCCGCCCGCCAGACAGGAGCCGCTAGAGCCGCCCGCCAGACAGGATCTGCCAGAGCCGCCAACCAGACAGGATCTGCCAGAGCCGCCAACCAGACAGGATCTGCCAGAGCCGCCAACCAGACAGGATTTGCCAGAGCCGCCAACCAGACAGGATCTGCCAGAGCCGCCAGCGAGCCATGAGCTGCCAGAGCCGTCAGCCTGCCATGAGCTGCCAGAGCCGTCAGCCTGCCATGAGCGTCGAGAGCCGTCAGCCTGCCATGAGCGTCGAGAGCCGTCAGCCTGCCATGAGCGTCGAGAGCCGTCAGCCTGCCATGAGCGTCGAGAGCCGTCAGCCTGCCATGAGCGTCGAGAGCCGTCAGCCTGCCATGAGCGTCGAGAGCCGTCAGCCTGCCATGAGCGTCGAGAGCCGTCAGCCTGCCATGAGCGTCGAGAGCCGTCAGTCAGCCATGAGCGTCGAGAGCCGTCAGCCAGCCATGAGCGTCGAGAGCCGTCAGCCAGCCATGAGCGTCGAGAGCCGTCAGCCTGCCATGAGCGTCCAGATTCGTCAGTCAGCCATGAGCTGCCCTTCAGCCTTAAACGGCTAGATACCCAGAACTGCCCATCAGTCCAGAGCTGTCTCTCTGTCCGGAGCTGCCTCTCAGTCCGGAGTTGCCCCTCTATCATTATCTCCCTCTCTATCTTGATCTACCTCTATATTCTTATCTATCCCTCTGTCTTGATCTATCTCTCTGTCCCGGTGCTGTCCCTATCAGTGATGTTATTAAGAGGATTTTGTGGGGGTAAAAGGAGGGTGGACATTCTTAGAGGGAGGAAGCTAGGATGGATTATGGTGGGGTGGGGACCTCGCCCGGAGCCTGAGCCACCACCGTGGTTAGATGCCCACCCAGACCCTACCCTAGACTTTGTGCTGGTGCGCCCGGAGTTCGCACCTTATGGGGGGGGTAATGTCACGTTCCTGACCTATTTATGTTAGTTGTTATGTGTGTTAGTTGGTCAGGACGTGAGGTTGGGTGGGCATTCTATGTTTTCTGTTTCTGTGTTGGTTTTGGGTTGCCTGGTATGGCTCTTAATTAGAGGCAGGTGTTTGGCGTTCCTCTAATTGAGAGTCATATTTAGGTAGGCGTTGTCACAGTGTTCGTTGTGGGTGATTGTCTTCCGTGTCTGTATGTTATTTCGTACCACACGGGACTGTTTCGGTTTATGTAGTCTGTTTCCTATTCGTGCGTTCTTCGTGTCTATGTAAGTTCTCATGTTTAGGTCAGTCTACGTCGTTTGTTATTTTGTATCATTTCAAGTGTAGTTCGTGTTCGTTTTTCGTCTTGTTTAATAAATATGTGTTCAAACTTCGCTGCGCTTTGGTTCCATCAATACTCCTCCTTTTCGACCGAAGAGAAGGAGGACCGCCGTTACAACAGCCAGTAATGCCAAAAAGGTCTGAACAAATGAGGCAATAACTACATCATAACAAGTATTATTTGTATGAGGGTTTACGTTGCTTAACTAACCAACCATATTCTACTTCATCATAGACTATTAACAGAGCTGTCCATATCCAGACTAAAATTGCCATAGTAAGTACAAATCATCCACCTACACACTAATGCTATATTGACTCTGAATGGTTGCCTTGCTGACTCACGTGATGGTGGTGCCCCTGCCGAGGGTGTCCCCGCGGGGGTCCTCGATGACGGAGAACTCGTTGGAGTCAGACTCCCATATGTGCTGCGTGCCGTTGTTGTGCTTCGTGGTTACGATCACCTTGTCAGCCACCAAGAACGCAGAGTAGAAGCCCACGCCGAACTGACCAATCAGCTCAGAGGTTGACTGGCCCTCGGTCTGCATCTCTGTCATCTTGTTGAGAAACTCACTGGTGCCGGACTTGGCGATGGTGCCGAGGTTCCTGACCAGGTCTTCTTTGGTCATGCCGATGCCGGTGTCGGTAATGTGAAGCATGTTCTTCTCCTTGTCAGCCTGGAGGTGAGGAGAAACAAACAGTGAAATGTTATATTGGGTTTTGGATTACTTTGCATTGTACTTGACAGACTTAGTTTGAAACTTTAATAGTAATAAAAAAATCTATGCACATTTAGAATGAAAGAAAAGCAAACCAAGTGTGTACAGTATTTATTATTCATTTGCATGTACTCAAAGGGAAAGCACACAATGTCCTGCAGCAGGTATTGAAAGTCGTGATGTCCCTTTTTGCAATGCAAAAACTAAGATGTAAATTTAGAGATGTTATCCTAACAACTCTCTCGGTCTCAGGTTTCACTCTAGATAGCTCAGTGAAGGGTTGCTAATTAGCCTCCAGTCGGTGGACATAAGGGTGGGTCACACAGAAAGCTAACACGTTTAAGGTAACTTAACATACCTTGATTTTCACTGTCAGCTCCTCGTTACCAGTGAGTGCCTCATCATTGGTCAGGGACAGCAATCGGATCTTATCCAGAGCATCGGAAGCGTTGGAGATCAGTTCCCTCAGGAAGATCTGGACACAGACAAAAAGAAACATCAACAAATGATAAAATTGTATTTATTTTTATTAAAACAACAATACAAAGACAATACAAATGGCCGCTCCCATCAGTGGGAGCTCTAGTCAGCGGGTGTGCTCGCCCCCACCTCTACCCCGAGATGCAGGCAGGGCGAAGCCCCGCCCCCAAATTACATTCCTAACTGTCTCGACCATTATTCAATTACCTTAAGTTACCTCACTGAACCTCTATCAGGTTTATATAAGGATAGATAGCCAGAAGGACTCGTTGTGAACTCATTTCTAATTAAACAAATGACTGTAAATATTGCTTAATGAGTGTAAAAAAATATATATTTATTGTATTGCCCTATTATTTCTGTAAGTGTAAACGTTCTCCGCTCCATTGTCTACACAGATCGCCAGAGCAGACACTAACCTCTTTGTTCTTGTACAGGGAGTTAATGATGAGCTTCATCATTCTGTTCACCTCGGCCTTGAAGACATGCTTTTCTGATTTCTCCCGGATTTCCTTTATCTGTGCTGCGTTCAGGCCATCAAGCTGGATAGCCTCCTCTTCCCTGGAAAAACAGAAGAGTAGTCAGAGATCAGCACAAACAAAAGATAGACTCAAGATTTCCCCAAAGGGAATATTTATAGAGGCCTCATCTGTGTGACTGGTAATAGGGAAAACCCGTATAAAATGTTGTGTGTTGCTCTCTAATGAACTGAAGAATGATCAGGTGTACTTCTACAGGCTTAATAGGAAGGGGTGTCAAGACAAAAATAAAATAGTATATCAACAAATCTCAATAGGGGTTTTATTTTTGACTGAAAATAGCAGGCCGAAAGGAGAGGAGGTAAAAGTGGTTTCCATGGTTCATGTAAGGTCAGTATAAAGGGTTGTGTTTTGGAAAAGAGGGAGGAAGTAGAAGTCTATAACGGGGTGCTCTTGTCAGCAGTTAGTCTCAAGACTTACTGCATGACAGAACACTCTTCTTTACTGAAATATTTAAACACACTTACCTCTGGACTACCTCGTCATCTGTCCGGGAGCCGTCTCTACTTTTACCCAAGTCCTTCTCCACTGTCCCATCAATGTCAACCTCATCCTCCGCTCTGACAGAACCTGTAGATAAAATTAAACATAGATCTGAGGGTTTAAACAAAAACTTGTACCCAGTAAAAATACAACTCCTTAATATTAACTTAAATTGACCCATGTCATGTGACAGAGCAACCACTAGGCCATAAATTCATTATGGAGGGACTAAGTTCAACTGGTAGCTAGTCTTCCCCTCTATCTGTAAGCATAACAGTCACAATACTACATCTCATTGACTCCTTCCATAGAGGTCATGACACTTCTCCGTCTCAGAACGGACCGATACTGTACTAAAACTGATAAGCTCCTGGAAAAAGTTCACCTTCACTGCTGATAAAGATTTGATACCTTTGCTGTTTCCATCTCTATACCCACATAGCAAACTGATTGCACTGTCCAAAGCAAAAAGACTATTGTATGGGTAGTTGGCAGTGATGTAAAGTACTTAAGTAAAAATACTTCTTAAGTAGTTTTTGGGGTAACTTTATACTTTTACTTCACTGCTTTCCTAAAGAAATTGTAGTTTTTACTCCATACATTTTCCCTCTTCACCCAAAAGTACTCGTTACATTTTCAATGCTTAGCAGGAGAGGGAAATGGTCTAATTCACACACTTGAAAAAAATCCCTGATCTGGCAGACTCACTAAACACATGCTTCATTTGTAAATTATGGGTTGGATTGTTCACCTGGATATCAGTAAATAAAATTAAAAAAATAAAATGGTGCTGTCTGGTTTGCTTAATATAAGGAATTTGCAATTATTGACACTTTTGATACTTAAGTTTATTTAAAACCAAATCCTTTTCAACTTTTCCTCGAGTAGTATTTTACTGGGTGAAGTTCACTTTTTCCTGAGTCATTTTCTATTAAGGTATCTTTACTTTTATTCAAGTTGACAATTTTGTACTTTTTCCACCACTGGTAGTTAGTTGTTGATAACTGGTACAATTGCAGTAGAACTGTGTGGGATTAGGGTGTTTAGAATCCTGCTTCTGGTTGGTCGGTGTGGTTGTGGAAGCAGAGGTGTTAGGTATGACATTAGTGTCAAGATGGACAAAAATGTAAAGTAAAAATCTGAATAACGTGCTCATAAAGCAAAATAACCATAACGTCCAGATATGATGAATGGAAAAAAAGAGAAGCATTAGACATATCAATGTTACAGTCTGGCTCCTCAGGATTCGGATGAAGAGAAAGTACCAGAAGCTGCAAATCAGTCCTGTCTTCTACAATGTTACCCCATTTGACACACTCATCGGTCAACACAACAATGCACTGCAATCAAAAGATGGCAATTTTAGCACATTTACTGCTGATAATACTGCAATCATAAGAAAAAGTCATGAAATGTCAAGTAACAGCAAATAAATTGAAATTATATTACGCAATTTATAACTCATACTTACTGAAAGCTAGAAGAGCACAAAAGAGGCCTATTGTCCACATTCGGTTCATTTTAATAGAAAAAAATATCACTATAGTCCTAGTCCCGTATTTTACTATATTGTACTTTATCCCTACACCCCGGCATAGGTTTGAAACGGTGTGCGTCGGTGGTTGTAGACTCCTTTATCTGATCCCCCCTTTGGAGGCGGTGGATTGATGAAGTGGACCTATACCTGCTCCCCACGCACAACAATAACCAATGGTGGAAGCTTTCGCCGCTTCAATCTTCCAATCGTAGTATTACATGTCCGATTGTACATGTTCAAAGCGTGGCTAATTTCCATTGGCCGAATTACACGTTAAACAATGATTTTGTTATCATAAAAAGCGATAAACTCATGTCTGATACATTGCAACACGTCAGTGAAAATAGATACATTCGTCAGCACTGTTGAAACATTGTTTTGTACAATTACTGTGTAACAATTTATGATAGGCTGATCCGGAAGCCCATACGGTCACCTTGGCTACCACTGTTGCTATGGCTTGTCATTCACAACTTCTCAGCGAAGTAACAGGCATGCATTGACGTCGAGGCTGTACTATAACAATCTTGCCCCCCAGACTACCTACAAATATGCTTTTAGTTTGCCAAATTCATATATTTTGCAAGGAAAAAAGTAAACTCTACAGAGTCATTCAGACATTATTTGGAACGTGAGCCATTTTAATCGGGATTTGGCAACCATCTCTGGGACAAACTCATGGAAACTAGTACAGGTATAAAAAATGTATGGAATTTTGTTTGTCAACTATTGTCCATTCGCATCTCAGCTACTGTAATCATCTATTTCAAATGCCAGCATTCACTTGCTTGTGCAATTGTCACAGGTTGTAGACCTCAACACAACATATTCGGTGTGGAATAGACCCTCCCCTTTCTTTTTAATGTGACCAGAGTTTTTTTCTCCCATTCCTCACATTGAAACCATGCCGGTGACTCAGTTGCAGACACTACCAACCCACCTCTCAACTGCTAACAACATTTAGCTGCTCGTCTACATTCAATTCAACACCTTCTCCCTCATCTTCAGTCTCACAATGATTGACAGTTTGCACTCCTCCACCTGTAAGTCTTCCAACTTCAACTGCACCACTGGAATCCCTGATTCCACCGACTGACACCATGATCAGTGGAGTGGTCCTGGCTCTCTGCTATCTTCTGGGCATAACATAGCAGTGAAAGCTGTGATCAGCTGTTGGCATCTGTACAGATACAACTTGAGTATGAAACTGTTCTTGAGCCTGACATGTCAGATATGCTGAGCCTGCTAATATGTGTGTCGCTATTGGTCTATGCAATATTCTTCAGCTGGGACTTGGGCAACAGTCTCTGCAAGCTCTTTGTCGTCGTTGCCTACTGCTGTACATTCTCCAGCCTGCTGACCATCCTGTCGATGAGTGTCCAGCGCTACTACCAAGTTCTGCACCGCAGTGCTGGGTCAGGTGGCATGGGACGTTGGAGAGGGGGTTGTTTCCCATACTGTGGGGTGTTGGGGTTGTAATATCCTCACCGTTCCTGACAGTCAACATGGGGGGGGGGGGGGGGGGGGGGTGTTGGCGATGGCAATACTTGGATTAGTATTACCTGTCTCCCTCCTACTAACATCCTACATCCGCCTCCATAAGACAGTGAAACATTCAGCTTTCTTTTGAAAGTCCAGGATGACTAGACTTGTGACCAGCATCATTGTGACTTTTGTCATCGGTTTAATGCCATTCCAAGTTGTTATCATCCTAAACATGTCAGGACATTTGGCCAAGTCTGAAAACCTGAAAAACTTCTCTACCAAGTTGTCTTTTGTTGTATTACTGACCTATGCCAACAGTTGCCTGAATCCATTTCTCTATGCCTTCGCTTCCGGTAACTTCTGCCTGAAGAATGGCCAGTCAGAAGACACCGCGATGCAGCTTCAAATGGGTCCTGTCAACAGTCCACCAAACACGTAACACATCTGACACACTCAATTGTTCATTTATGTTACAGGTTAGGCCTACATCAAGCTAGATGTTTTCACATGTTGGGTTTCATTAGGTGAGAGTTCATCTTAATTTAGATGTTTATCTTACTTGTTATTAAATGTTCCCCGCTAATTCTGTAGATATCCAGTCACTGAGCAGTTTTATGTGGGGAAATATGCACTGTTCCCTGCATGTCATGAATTTGCAGTGCATATTTACACCAATAATACCATGTACTTGCAAAACACTGTAGCTAGATATCTAGTTGATGATTATTCCTGATATGCTTGTTTTTCATTATTTTGTTCAGACAGGCACAGCAGGTCACAGCTACAACGGCCTGAGATGGACCCACAGCAGGGAGGCCGGTCCACCGCCCCTCTTGTCACTGCTCCTCTCCAGCCCGTGCTGTGTTCCGTACTACCTGAGAACACAGGTGTTCCCCCACCTGGATGCCCTCTGCCAGGCCAGAGGCCCCTGCTTCAGACCATTGGACACCCAGTGGGTTGACTGGGGGAGCCATCGTCCCTCTGACCTCCCTGACAATAATACCTCCCTCTCCTCCCAGCAGTTGAAGATCAGCCTAGACCTTATCACCCGCTCCTCCTCCTTCATCTGCCTCCTGGGCCACCGATACGGCCCCTTTAGGCCGGAGCAGGACCCCACACCTCTCCCAGCTGCCGGTCCAGAACGAGAAACCCTCTCTGTGGTGGAGAGGAACCTGCATGTTGCAGCGGATGGAGGCTACCCCTGGGTCCTCACAGGGAGGAACCAGAAGTGCTCCCTGACAGAGCTGCAGATCACCCAGGCAGCCCTGATGGGTGACACCAGACACTGCTTCTTCTACTTCAGAGACTACTCTTTCCAGGGGGAAGAGGAGAATGAAGACAGGAACACAGATTAAGGTCAGAGGTCGTAGCTGAGCGTGTTCTCCAAACAGACAGAGGAGGAGAGACACCGAGCCAGGGAGGTGAAGAACAGGGTAGTGGACAGCCTGCAACCTGTAAGGTTCTTCAGAACGCTGCAGGATCTGGGGGACCTAGTGAAGAGGGACTGGAGGGGCCTCATGGAACAGCTCTATGGGTCCCTGGACCAGCAGCCAACCTGTTCAGGTAAGTGAACCAGTGCAGCTCAGTTCTGTTAGTTGATCTAGTTCTGTTTACATCTACTTTGTTGAATTCAATTTAGTTCAACCAGCTTTGAAAAGACAGCGAATATGACTAACGTAGCTCAGTCCGATTCATATTTGTTGTGTTTTTCAGTGGTCTGCCCGTATCTTCCAAGCCCTAAAGCAGTGCTTTCTCCCCTGCTCTTTAGGCCTCCTGGACTCCCTTGATAGATGTTGTCACGAAGGTGCTGTCCAGGCTCTGTGTCGCTGGTTTGCCCCCTCCACCCAGACCACTGCTGTCATGGAGGAACTCAACACATGTACTGCCTCCCTCACTCATTCTGACACGTCTCAGAGTCTAGCAACTTCAAGGAATTCAACCAAGTTAACAGGGTAAGAACTTTGGTGACCACACTAAGCTGGATTCAGTGATGAATTACTGTGAGATGCAGATAGATGGAGTTATGCATTCATAGTGTTCAGATATTTTTTTAGCAATGAAAAACATATTTTGACTGTACTTCCTATTTCCTTTTTCCTTCAGTGACCATGACAAACGTGATTCCGGGGGTTCTATTTTTCTGCTCTGTGGTGAGAGGGGTTGTGGGAAGTGTTCCTCACTGGCCGCCTGGTGTCTTCAGGAGTTCCGGGAAGAAGAATCCTAGAATGCTGGCCATCCCTCACTTCTGTGGAATCAGCAGCTCCAGTGTGGATATCAGATCTGTACTGAGAGACATCACCACTGTGCTACGCCTGGCCCATTACGGTAAACACTCCGGAGTGTTATTGCCTATGTCTGTGAAGGTTAGAAATGACTACAATGACATCAACATATGACACTTCTGTCAATTCCAAATGTAACCTGTTATTGCACCGCTGTATACTTACATTCCCAATTTGACATTTATTCAGAAATTTGTTTACACTCAATTACTTTTCCTGTGAATATAACCTTTACTGCTAGATAAGATGTATTTCTTTACTGACTCTAAAAAAATATATATGTATTTACTTTGTGTGAAACCCAACACTGACCTTTGTCAACATTGTCATACCACTCGTCTGGTCTAGACTGGTGAGACAGACCGATGGTTCCCTCTCATCTCACTCTTCTAAGTAACTAGTGTGGTATTTAAAAAAAAAAAATGTATATATACATTTGATTTATTCAGGGGAACCTAATTGAAACCAGGGTCTCATTCTCAATGGTGCCCAGAGAACAAACAATAAACAAATCAACATGAAAATACAATAAAACAGCAAAAAATAAACTACAAGAAATACCAACCATGTCATACATGCAGATACATTGTGGTTCAGTGACACACATGGCCATGGCATAAACAGACGGCCATAGACAAAGAGGCTAATAGTGTTTTTAGTATTTATTTTTTGTGCAGCCCAGGAGGAAAACTTTTTGAATGAAAATTCCACCGAAAAACTACATTTTGGTATTTGTTTCATTAGTGCACGCATCGTACGTGAAAAGTTCTATATCTTGAAAACTTGATTGCTGACGTGCAAAACATTTTGGGACTGTATCAACAGTGGGCTTCTGAAACCAATACCAAAATATTGTTTTTGAGTGGTATTTCCCTTTAAGTCGTTGTTAAGGCTCCACATTTACTGTTATTGTGTCTCTGTACTAGACCCCCAGGCTGAGTGGAGTGAGGGGTTGTTATTGTGTCTCTGTACTAGACCCCCAGGCTGAGTGGAGTGAGGGGTTGTTATTGTGTCTCTGTACTAGGGCCCCAGGCTGAGTGGAGTGAGGGGTTGTTATTGTGTCTCTGTACTAGGGCCCCAGGCTGAGTGGAGTGAGGGGTTGTTATTGTGTCTCTGTACTAGGACCCCAGGCTGAGTGGAGTGAGGGGTTGTTATTGTGTCTCTGTACTAGGACCCCAGGCTGAGTGGAGTGAGGGGTTGTTATTGTGTCTCTGTACTAGGGCCCCAGGCTGAGTGGAGTGAGGAGTTGCAGCACCATGTAAAGCCCAGGTCATGTTTTGGTTCAGGCCTTCTCTTCTGCGGCTCTGGGACCCTGTGTTCTGGTTCTGGACGGACTGGACAGACTGACCGGGACCTTCGGGCTCTCAATGCAGGAGGTAATGCCTTACTTTGCCCAGACCACTACTAGTTGGGGTTCTTGTACAGTGTATTTTACATTGATATCATTCAAATAAATCAAGATGAAAAACAAAGCATATTATTTGATATAGTGAACATGAATTCCTAACGTTTGTTCATTCATTGTCAGGTGAAGGACCTATGCTGGCTCCCTGACCCTCTGCCTCCCCAGTGTAAGATCCTCATCCCAGCGACCTCCGCAGACGTAACCTACCAGAGGCTGAACCTCAGCCCAGACATTCACACCCTCCCCTGGCCCGGCTTGTCAGACCCCTGGGTCCGCCGCAGCGTCCTGCTCCAACACCTTGCCCTGCCAGGAGCCGCACAGGACCCTGCTGCAATTCATCTTGGGAACCAATACCAGGCTGGGATTTGGAAAGCCTGCAGCTGTTGCTGGCGGTGGTGGTTAGCGAGCTGCAGAAGTGCGGCATCCTGAGGAGAAAGGAGGAGGAGTTGATAGAGGAGTATGTGGAAGTGGATTCTATGGCGGAGCTGTGGGCCAGGGTGATTCAGCACTGGAACAATGACTATGGCGGGGTCAGTGAGGGTACGGCCAGTCCAGCCAGCGCTGGATCAATGACTATGGCGGGGTCAGTGAGGGTACGGCCAGTCCAGCCAGCACAGGATCAATGACTATGGCGGGGTCAGTGAGGATACGGCCAGTCCAGCCAGCACAGGATCAATGACTATGGCGGGGTCAGTGAGGATACGACCAGTCCAGCCAGCACTGGATCAATGACTATGGCGGGGTCAGTGAGGATACGACCAGTCCAGCCAGCACTGGATCAATGACTATGGCGGGGTCAGTGAGGATACGACCAGTCCAGCCAGCACTGGATCAATGACTATGGCGGGGTCAGTGAGGGTACAGCCAGTCCAGCCAGCACTGGATCAATGACTATGGCGGGGTCAGTGAGGGTGCTGTCAGTCCAGCCAGCACTGGATCAATGACTATGGCGGGGTCAGTGAGGATACGGCCAGTCTAGCCAAAGGAACAGGAGAACCTACCTCTCAGGTGTCCAACATAGGTGGGATCATCTTTACCCTCTCTAGTTATTCAGTTGTTTTTTGTTTTTTTAAGTGCCATACAGCGAGACTGTAATCTTTTCTCAATAAAGGTGAAGAATTAACATTGTTAGTTATGGCATTCTATGATGAATTGTTATATCTAACCTTTACTGCCTCCTTCTCTCCAGACCTCAGAGGCTGGGTATGGGACGCTCTCTGCCTCGTTCACCTCTCCCATGCTGGGCTGACTGAGGAGCAGGTCCTGGTCCTGCTGGAGGTTCTTGGTTACCCTGGGTACTTACAGGTTCTACCTCTGGAGTGGGCCCAGTCCCGCACTGCTGCTGGGCCCTGGGTTCAGGAGAGACCCAATGGAACACTGAGCCTCACCCACCAATCACTGGGCCAAGCCATGGGCCTCTTCCTGCTGAGTGAGTGAGTGAGTGGCAGACGGGAGCGGAAGTTACAAGCCTAGAAATAGAAAGCATAGAATGGACATTCTACAATGGCCTTCGTTTGTTGGTCTTTCCAACATGGTGGTGCTTTTTACTTGATTGATCATCTTTGTCTAACAATGAAAGTGGAGTATCTGCATGTAAGGGGAACTCTTGGACTCTGCACTAAGGAGTCCAACTGACCAATCATTTCATTTCCACTTCTCCTTAGTCTTCTATTTTTTGATCTGTGGGGGTCCATCCCGGTAAAGGTTCAGGGGGCTTGAGGAGGACCAGACGGGGCTACCATCTCAGCCTGGCCCAGTTCTTCCAGAGGCGGGGTTAGGGAGCTCTGTAGCTGGCCTCAGATCCTGGAGGAGCTCCCCTGGCACCTGGAGCAGAGTGAGGCCTGGAGGGAGCTACACACCTTCTTCATAGAGCCACAGTAAGAGCATGGACATACACTTCACACACAGTTACTGTTGGGGGCACACAGTTACTGTTGGGGAAAATAGTTTAGCTGCAGATGAACTGTCATCATATATTTACCCTAACACTTAAACTGGGTGAGCCTTTCTATCAGATTACAGATTCACATGTTTATCCATCATTTGTTTACACAACGGTATCCACTTACTATCTGACCCTAGGACTGTAGAGCACCTGTCTACAACTTGGAGACAGTCTCCTCAGCTGAGAATGGATGTTGTCAGGTACTGGACTCTCCTGATCCTCAGAGGTTATGACCCCTACACCTCGTACCAGAGCCTGCTGGGTAAGGGAAGCCACCCTCGTACTATTGTTCAGTCAGGGCGATGGGCATTCCCTCCTGCTACACATACAGGTAAAATCATCATGGTTGCACATTTCAACACGCATTCAGCGTTGAACGTCACAAAACTGTAGAGATACCATCCGTAAATAATGTAGCTATTATTTCCATTCAATTCAGAGCAGAGAGAGGTACACAGCAACAGGGCCTTCATGACTGAGGCCCAAAGTGACGGCAACGGTAATTATTCTTCACTGATAACAAATTGACTATTGGCGATGTCTTAGTGATCTGTTACCAGTCATCATCACTGATCCTATGTGACCAGTGATTATGACTGGTTTTGTTTTTTGTCCCCCACCTGTAGAAGATGGTTGTCAGTGGGATCCAGGTGTGAAAGGGAGAGTGGAGATGTTGGTCTCTGAGTTGCTGCTCTGTCTGAACAGGAAGGGGGAAGCAGAGCAGATCCTACTGCAGGCTGAGAACACCCTCACACAGGTTAGTTAGATCCACCACTCACTCTTAAAGGGACACTTTATTTTCTTTCATTAGTCCACTGTTGATACCGGCTACATCATCATGATGATGCAAAATAAAACTTAACTTGCTGACATGCAGAATATTTCGGGACTATATCAACAGTGGACTAATTAAAAAATACCATAGTTGGAGTGAATTTTCCCTTTAAATCCTAGCCAATATGGTAAGACTTTACTTTAACACTGTAATTGCTCTAGTAAAACCATTTCATGTTCTTAGTGTATAGACTTAATCACTCAATTATGAAAGGCTTTCATACAGCCTGCTGAAATGATCGCTCTGCTTCCCAATTTCCTGTCATTTCAGGCTGGTGAGCAGGACAGAAACAGGGACAGTGTGATGTTACTGCTGACAGTGCGGCAGACTTTGGCTGAGCTCTATGGAGACGGACCAGCACAGAGAGGCAGAGACATACTGTAGATCAGCTCTGAAGATCGCCCAGACACTCACCACTACCTGCCTTGAGAGACATGAGAGAATCACTGTTGGAAAGGGTATCTGTCCAGAGAGTCGGGGCAATATGGGTCTCAGGTTTTTAAATAAGCAACATGATTATGTATTTTTTTCATTCACAACGTAAGTAAATGCTTTTAGTGTGCTGAAATTATATGTATTTCATGTTTCGCCCCTATCAGGTCAGTTGCTTTGTGTAATCTGCCAGCTGCTGTTTGCAGACGTCCGAACCATCGAGGCCTCTCAGATACTCAGTGACATCATCAATATGGGACACCACAAATTCTGTGTGCTGACGCCACTGTATCACTGCTCTGTGGGTTACACAGGTGTGTCTTAAATAGCATAACTAGGTATAGTTTCATGTGTGACGTTTCTATACTTCATAGGTTCAGCTACAGGTGTTTCTATGTATTTTGCTGTTGTTAGACCTAAACCCATGTGAATGACTTTTGATACTGTATGTCTCAATTTAGGCAAGCTAAGATTAATGTGATGATAAAAAAAATAAAAAATAAATGTGTATGTGACAGACTCAGCCTGCAAGACCCACATGGTGCTGAGAAGCACCTCCAGGTTGCCTTGAAAGACCAGGAGGCGCTGGTATGGTAGAGAGCACCCTCTAGTGGTGGAGGTGGAGGAGTGCCTGGCAGACGTCTTGGCCGACACCTGCGCAGGGTGAGACTACTTCTCTTCTAGTGTTCTTCTGGGTCTTCTTCTCCTCTTCTTTGTCATTAATTGTGTCCTCCATCGTCTCCTCAGTAGTTTCTTCTCTGTCATTGTTCTCCCTCTTCTCTCTATTCCTCTCATCTCCTCCTCAGTAGTTTACTCAGTCAGTCACAGTATATGAATGTTACAGTGTGGTGAAGATGTGACGTGTTCAGGTTGAGGCAGAGGCTAGCAGTGGAGCTGTATCGACACACGGTGCACGTCAAAGACCAGGACATGAAGCTTTGTCCCCCACATCGCCACGTCTTCAGGCGAAGGGATGCAGCCTCGCACACACCTTGGTCAAACCTGGTAATTATTTCATTTTTCAAACAGAAGCACCACAACTCTCAATCATACTTACACTTTTTTTCTAGACTGTTAGCAACTACACAGAGTGTAATATGTTTAGCTTGTGTGTGTCATGGCAGGCAGGCAGATATTTCAGAGACAGAGAGTAGAGAGGCTGTTGAACTGCTGCAGAGAGGTCTGGACTTGTACATCTGCTTCCTGGGGTCTGATCACACACTGACCAGAGACTTACAACAGCAAGCCTTCTTTAGCTCCTACACAATTTAAAATTCTAACATTTTCTTCTTGCATTTCCATAGGATCTAAGAGAAAGTTACAAGTCATTGGACCTAACGGAGTTGACTTTTGTCCTTTTAGGGTTTTAAACACAGAATCCAGGAGACCTCTGACCACTTGTGCCTTCAGGTTCAGACCCCTTTCCCACCTCTCCACTAGGAGACTAAGCAGTGGGACCAGACCCAACACAGCCACACCCCTCCACTCCCACCTGGCCTGGTACAGGGGCACCACACACACCCCTCTGGACCCCTCCGTAAACAGATCCCTGTCAGCCCCATCCAACAAGTCCCGCAATACACAGCCAGAACTGAAACCAGAACTGGTGGAGTACCAGAACTACAACAACAGACAGAACCAACTGTCTTCTTCTCCCAGGCCCTGGTCTGCCTTCCAGACCCCACAGGGTTTGGGCCACAGAGTGACATCAGAAACCTGATCTCCGAACTCAAACCCAGTCCTGCTTCAGCACCGGGCTTTCGTTCCATAGACAGGACCCAAGTGCTGCATAGGGCAGGCTGGTGCCACCTACCAGGCAGGTACGGGTTGGAGGAACGGCCACTTTGAACAGAGAGATTGGATCCCCTTTGCACACACAGAGATGCACACTGCTGGTCAGACAGACAGGCCAGGGACAGGGACAGGACAGGGACAGGGACAGGACAGGGAGGAGAACAGAGCTGGAGAGACAGAGTGTCTTATTCCGCCAGAAAGCACTAGAGAGAAGAGAAAGATCTAGAGAAGACTACTCTCATGGTGACCACTGAACTGTTTGTGTTTATTCTTTTACCACTTTTGATACCAATCAGCTGTTTTTCTTTTCCATATAAATGTAAATATAATTGTTGCATGTTTACATGGGGTGAAATGGACAGAAACTAAATTATTTGACTTCATGTTGTCAAATGAATCGATCCTTTTTAGTTTTCTGTAGGGTTGCATCTAAATATTGTTAAAATGTTTTGTAAGATGGTTAAGCTTCTCATCCTGGTGCGCAACAACATTGACATTTTATCTGAAGGCAGTACTTATAGTATTTCTAGTCAAGTGGGTGACTATTCGTTTCAAGTGTAGTAGTCTAAAAATAAATCTCTTTGCCAAAATTCGTCATCTCTCCCATGTCTTATTCGACTAGTAGTTGTTCTGAATTGTTTATTGCTTGCCTACATTTTACTCCCTCTGTTTAATATAACACACATACATTAATTATTAATTTCGGTTGCCTATCCTGACATGAAGTTTGTTCCATAGAAAGTATGTGACTCTGATGTGTGCCACAGAAAGTATTTGACTGTAGTGACAAAATTAAGGAAATTAGAAGGGGGGGAGGATTTTGGCCAAACCCCCCCCCCCCCTTTCTATCTTGGGACTGCAAGGCCTGGCACACTTCATAATCATTTTGGTAGCTCATGTTGACCAGTAGTGTGTGCCACAGAAAGCCACATTCGAGTATAAATAAACATTTATTTTAGAAGCATTTTGTAATGTTTAAGAAAATAAAGATAATATGCAAATACCAGCACACAATAACACAAAAACATGTAAATACAATCTTTATAATGCACAACTGTGACGCTGATAATATACAGTATGTTTTTCATAGCAGTGTAGCCATATCACCTTATAGTCATAAGAAGAATGAGTGTGTGTGTAAGTGGTACACGTTGGGATTTTGGACAAGCCAAAGTGATGGAAAATAAATCAGTTCATTCTGTCTTCATTGTATATCATGATATCTGTGAGGCAAGACAATACCATATCTTATGATTAAAAATACAAACCAAACCTGTTGTATCATTTGAGGTTAAATACATTGAGAAATCAGGACAAGGGAGAATCAATGTAACTTTAGCAAATTAAATGTATTTTTAAGTTATCAATTTGTACAATATGTGCTGAAACTATAAATACATGTTATGGTAAATGTCGTATTTCATGATGGAATCTACCATATTCTAAAATGTAACATATACAGTATAACTATAACAACTCATTCAACCAATTAGGCAACAGTACACAGCGAAGTCTTGGTGATTGTCCACTCAACCCTTAAAGAGAAGACAACTTCAAGAATGCCGCAATTGTAGGTCACAGAGAAAGAACAACAGTACAGCACTTTATCCAGGCCGAGAGGCATTAAGGAGCTGGTCATTTTCTGGCCTTGTAGACTACAATTAGAATCCTGAACATAATGTGAGCTGCAATTGGGAGCCCGTCCAGGGAGCAAATCAGTGGAGGGGAATCTGAGAATGCAGGCAGTCCAGCAGGGTGTGAGTTGAAGTAGTCAAATCTGGAGCTGACAAGGCTCTGACTTAGCATCTCGGGGGCATCGCTGGATGGTGTGGCGGAAGAAGCAGAACGTTCAGGTGAGGGCTGGAATGTAAATGACGTGATCATCTCGGATTATCTAATATCTGAGAACGGGCAGGCATTCCCTCGGATGAAGAGCATCGCCGTCTTGCTGATTATGTGCTGTCATCCAGGTGGAAATGTCACCTCCATATCTGATGGAGGAAAATAGATAAGTTCAGTGTCCTGTGAATACGTTTATGTATATGTACTGTACATGTATGTGTATATATTTTATTTTAATTTCTATTATTATCATTATTGTGTTTTGTGGGTGGGGGGAGGTTGATGGGGATGGAGGTGCTGGGGGTGTCCTATTGAGGGTGAAGGGACCTATTGGGGAGGAGATTCTTCATGGAGGCACATTCACTCATAGTTTTGTTTTTTATATTATTATACATTTATACATTTTTTTCTTATAATAGAGAAAAAAATAACAGTTAACTGATTATGGATATGCACTCATGTTGACTTATAAACTCAGCAAACAAAAGAAAACGTCCTCACTGTCAACTGCGTTTATTTTCAGCAAACTTAACATATGTTCATACAAATATTTACACAACAAGATTCAACAACTGAAACATAAACTGAACAAGTTCCACAGACATGTGACTAACAGAAATTGAATAAATTATCCCTGAACAAAGGGGGGGGGGTCAAAATCAAAAGTAACAGTCAAAAGTAACAGTCAGTATCTGGTGTGGCCACCAGCTGCATTAAGTACTGCAGTGCATCTCCTCCTCATGGACTACACCAGATTAACCAATTCTTGCTGTGAGATGATACCATATTCTTCCACCAAGGCACCTGCAAGTTGCTGGACATTTCTGAACAACTACTAGTCGAATAAGACATGGGAGAGATTACGAATTTTGGCAAAGAGATTTATTTATAGACTAATACACTTGAAACAAATAGCCAAACCGAAAACTGCAGAAATTACTAGCGAAATCTCAACTAGTAAGCAAGTCTCAGCAATGAAGAATTTAGTGTGTGCGCGTTCACACGAAGGGTTGCAGTTGCTGGCAGGGGGGAGATTTTCGGCACAACACCTGCCTACGCAATGAAACGTTGACCTACAATTAATAAAAAAAATTACTGGAAGACTACCCAACTATCTAGTACACACTTCGGATACGAGGTTGGTGTCTCTTTTTTTGATCAAAATTAAACATACCTTGTAATTGAACAAAATAGTAAGGTGGCAAAGAACTGGCTACCGTATACAGATAATACGGGACCTATTGTTTTTCTAAACGGTTTATCAAAAAGTTGATTGTAGGCCTAGTAGTATTTCCACTGAAATGGCAAACATGCTAATTGCTAACCCGTTAGCAAACATTTTTACGACCCCAATAATCTCAAAACATTGATGGCTTGATCACAAGATAACACTGTTGAAGGTAATATATTTCTGAAACGCTGTTGAATAGCCGATAATACGGGTTGCTCCCCTATAGGATTTCAATTTAATAAAATCCTTAATACAAAAGTAAATCCTATCAGATTTTGGAACCAGTCCTATTGGACTCCAATAGGATACGATCTGATAGATCTTTCTTTTGGATTCTAAGATAATTGTTTTATTGGAATACTAGGATTTTTTTTACTAGGGATGTCGGTCTCAGTCACCAGATCTCAACCCAATTAAACACTTATGGGAGATTCTGGAGCGGGGCCTAATACAGCGTTTTCCTCCACCATCAACAAAACACCAAATTGTGGAAGAATGGTGTAGCATCCCTCCAATAGAGTTCCAGACACTTGTAGAATCTATACCAAGTGCATTGAAGCTATTGGGTCATCGGCTGCATTTACACCTAAAGCCCAAATCTGATCTTTATTTCACTAATTTGGACCAATCAGATCAGCTCTGAAAAATATATTTTGTGATTGGTTTTAAATACCGATTAGTGGGAAAAATATCAGAACTGGGCTGTTTAAACGCAGCCATGGTGGCCATACGATCTATTAAGACGATTTATGCTGACGTTTCCTTTATTTTGGCAGTTACCTGTACCTGGTGCAAAAGGGAGTCGCCCATACAGTCATTTTATCCAGGACAATCTACGGAAGCGCGGTGCCACTTTATCGTTGAGCAACCTCTTGATACCAGCCGCTAACGACAAGCATAATCGTTTATTTATTATTGCACACCAGGTAGGCTACTTTGTTTTTAATTAAGATGTGCGTTGACATTAAACGTGTACAACTTTAGAATCGCTTATGTTCTCCAATTCTCTTGATTACCTTCTTCATTTAAAGTAAAAAACAACAATGATACGTCGTTGTGGATTTTTGTTGATGTTAAAACAAAATTAAGATGTTCTAATAGGATGTTGAATAAATGTGACAATTTAAATTGTATGCAGTTGTTCTCTACAATAGAAAATATTTCTTAATTGAATTCCTTATCTTCTCAAATGTTAATGTATGCGATGTTGGGTAGTCATGAGTCACTCCCTCAAGTATTACCTTATCTCATGATTAATGACTCCCTTGCACAATAATCATGAGAGGTTTCTTGGGCAGTTTATACACTGCAAGATAAGCCTTAGTCATGATATAGGGCCAGTTTCCTGGACAAATATTAAGTTTAGTCCTGGACTAAGAAGGGTCTTCAATGGAGATTCTCCATTTTAAAGTGATTTTCAGTCCAGGACTAGGCTTAATCTGTGTCCATTAGTTTTCTGAAAAGTGCAAAGGGAAAGTAGGTTAACCTACGAAGGATATAACTAGTATCTGTTAATTAAACCAGGGCAAAATAATGTTTTATCAGCTGACACGAGAACATCATCCATGCAGAAGGTTGTTTTATTGTAGGAGGGGAAAAAATTGCCTGATGACTCATACTGAATTTAATTTGACTGCTCTATTGGTCATCAAGGAGAAGAAATGTTAGTGGGCGAGGCATTTGGCCGGAGTGAGGCGGATTGGTAGCCAGGCGGATTGGTAGCCAGGCAAGAAAAAAATGTTTGCCAGCTGAAACAATGGGCCAGTGTTTTGCATGGCAGGGTGCCCCGGTTGGGTGGAGATTTCACTTAAGGACCAATGGAATGGTCTAAAATGTTTAAACTCCGCCCACCCAGGGCACCGGGCCATGCAAAACGAACTCACTCACCCCTCTTTGTTTTTGGGAGGGAACTAGCCTAGTGTATCGTGTGGGGGAGGACAATGAAGAAAGCCCTTGGGCAATTTGAGACTAATGCTACTGATTGGCTGGAGATATGAGAGCACTCCCTCCTCTCTTTCTCTGCTCAGACAAGTTATTTGCAAATAAAGGTTAAATAAATAATATAAACATTTGTGAGCGAGTGGTGAGATCAAAACCGGTATCAACATTAGAGAACATCTGGTTTAACTGCTGTGTCTCCACAGACCTTATTTGAACTATTAACTGACACATGATCCCTAACTCTATCAGTTCAGAGTGGAACGTTATCACAAAACAGGTCTGGATTCCAGGCTATCCTAGGGACCGGTATCAAAGTTTAATGGCAAGTTTTTCCTGCCCCATATCTTTATAGCATGACGCACCACCCTGAGTTTAAGAGGGCCGGGAAGAAGCCTGGCCTCCAGGTGTGGAGAGTTGAGAGTCTGGACCTGGTGGCCGTGCCAGAGAGTCTGCATGGCGGGTTCTACTCAGGGGACGCATACCTTGTTCTTAATACCATCAAGCAACGTTCTGGGCATCTACAGTATGACCTTCACTTCTGGCAAGGTAAAACTCGATCTGGTCGAATAGACTGTATTTCTTGAAATGCTGTACAGTGTTTGTACATTTCAGCCCACTGATATGTGCTTATGCACTTTTACAATTGAAATCCATTCCACTATTTGTGAAAATAATGTTTGAAATGTGACCAATCATTATTTCTCTGGTCCTGCAGGAGATGACTGTACACAAGATGAGAGTGGAGCAGCAGCCATTTTTACCATCCAAATGGATGACTACCTGGGTGGCAAACCTATTCAGTACCGTGAGGTGCAGGGTTACGAGTCAAGAACATTTTCAGGCTACTTCAAAACTGGACTGAAGTACATGGTAATGTTTCAAAACGAGTTAAAAGAAACAATGGTAGTCACACAGTCTGCGTATGCTCCCAACACTTCTTCAGTGTTCACAGTACCTTCTACGCAAAAAGGAACTGTGTACTGGGTAGAAGGTACTGTGGACCAAAACGTTGGTTTACCTGTTAAATTGTTGTGAGCACACTGTATGTATAGAGTATGCGATAATGTATTTATTTTTACACAGTTTACTATTCCGTTAGTCAGCACCTCCACCATCATTTTGGGGTGTGCTACCTCATGCTTTTTACTAGAATGTTGAGACAAGCAAATACATTTAACAAACTTATTGAATATCTCAAGAACTCCTCCACTTATCTTATTGATTGTCTTCCCAATCTTTACCTTAGCAAGGGGGTGTGGCTTCAGGGTTCAAGCACGTGGTGTCCAATGAGGTTAAGCTGCAGCGTGTGCTCCAGGTCAGGGGTCGGCGTGTGGTTCGGGCCACAGAGGTAGCAGTCAGTTGGGACAGCTTCAACCAGGGAGACATTTTTATCCTCGACCTGGGCAACGTGAGTTCACTGAAATCTATAAGAGTTTCTACAGCAACCTATCTACAGTATGTACAAATCAAGGAAACATATACTGATTTAATTTAGTGAAATTATTTGTAGATTTGAGTGGAATTGTCTTTGTACAATGTAGGCTAAAACTGTATTGTCATTGCTCATGTTAGTAAGCTGTTATTGTAAGTAATCCACTTTGAAACCAATACTGTTTTAGTCATGAATAATGTAAAAGATCATTTGTATACGTTGCGGTATGCTTTAACACAGTCAACAGACAGAGGAGTTAGAGCTACAGAAGTACACTTGGTCCACTGTACTGATCATCTTCACTCGTCTGTATTACAGGAGGTTTATCAATGGTGTGGTTCCAAGGCCAATAACTTTGAGAAGCTGAAGGCCACTCAGGTGTCAAAAGATATCCGTGACAATGAACGATGTGGGCGGGCTGAGTTGTACATATGTGACGAGGGGGCAGAATGTGAGAAGATGCTGGAGGTGAGTCTTTCAATGAGGAGAAAGGGATGGAAGAAATAGTTCATTCCTATACACTTCAAATCATGCAATTGTTTATATGCTCCCAATAAACATCTATAGTTAGTTACCTTTTAACATAATGGTTATAATTTGCTGTGAGATGCCTGACTCGTGGTCTCGTTCCAGATTCTTGGACCTAAACCCGAGTTGCCTGAGGCAAATGCAGATGACACAAATATAGACGTGTCCAACAGGAAGCTGGCAAAATTATACAAGGTCAGATCCATTTTCGAATTAAACAATTGAATCGTTAAATATTATGTAATAAACAGTTTTTGAGCATACCTTCAAATACTAATATTAAATTGAAATGTTTTTCCAAAAGGTGTCTAATGCCAGTGGGGATATGGGCATGGATATGGTAGCATCGGAGAACCCGTTTTCACAGAATGCCCTGGAGTCAAGTGACTGCTTTATCTTGGACAATGGCCCCAATGGCATGATCTTTGTCTGGAAAGGTATGGGTTTCTTCTCAGCAGCTGGTCTCTATGACTTCTTTTGACTGTAAAACCCCAAGCTTTAATCTTCCCTTAGATTAGACACTACTTTTGAATACTGTTGTGCCTGGAAGTCACTTAGTTCTTCTGCCTTTGCAGTTTAATCATGAGTTTATTTGGAATGAAAACAGGTAAGGACGCTAACAAAGAGGAGAGAAGTGCGGTGATGAGTGCTGCCGAACAGTTTATCACAAAGATGGGCTACCCGAAACACACCCAGGTCCAGATCCTACCTGAGAATGGGGAGACCCCTCTGTTCAAGCAGTTCTTCAAAATCTGGCGTGACGCGGACCATACAGTGGGGTTGGGAACCGCCTACGTGTCCAACAAAATCGCCAAGATCAAGAAGGTTCCCTTCGACGCCTCCACTCTCCATCACTCGAACGCCATGGCGGCTCAGCATGGGATGGTGGACGAGGGGAATGGAGAGAAGCAGGTTTTTTGGCGGGGATTCTGGGGTTTTCTCAGTAAACACCATATAGTATGATGGTAGTTACCCTTAAATATTGTGTTTCAAGGTTTAGGGTAGTCATGTGTCAAGGGATACAAAGGGATAGTAAAGGGATACATACAGCCCTTAAGGGTTACAACTGTGGGCCTACACACCCACCAAAAAGGTGTCGCAATCTCACAAACAAGCTTTTGAGAAGAGCTGCAAGGGATGTTACCTTTTTTCCATTCATGGACTACTACTAGAAAGAGCTGTATTTACCTGTTAACCTCCGTAGATCTGGCGTATTGAGGGAGCTCACAAGGTGCCTGTGGAGCCCTCCACTTATGGACGATTCTATGGGGGAGACAGCTACATCATCCTCTACAACTACCAGCATGGAGGGCGTAACGGACAGGTCATCTACATATGGTAAAGACAATGGAGATTATCCTTCTGGAAGCGACAGCAGGAAGCTTTATGTGTTATTACAGTCTTACAGCAAAAACTGCTAGCGTCCTTCTATCGTTACTGTAGGCTTCATCATTTATGAGCCCCAGGGCTTTTGTTACATAATGTATTAGACACATCTAAACCAACTATATACTGTATGATATAACCTAAGCATAAATGTATGTTAATAGCACTTGAAAAGTACATATTTTTCACAGGCAAGGAGTGGATTCTAGCCAGGATGAAATTGGCGCCTCGGCCATCTTGGCTGCTCAGCTGGATGACGAATTGGGAGGAGGGGCAGTACAGGTGACTGGATCGTTTTGATTTATCACAGTCTGCCCCGGATAATACGGTCCAGGTCATTTTTAATCAAGATGCACTGGATTACAGAATTTAACAATATTAGTCAGTTGTTTTGTCTGCAGACGCTGGATCTATATGAATACGTTTCCATGGTCATGGATATCAACAGGGTCAGAGCATTGGTCTGTAAAATGAAATGGAAATGAGGGAAGGTTAGGTGTAAAGCCAGGTATGACTCACTCTGATTTTCTGTCTGTTTCTACAATAATGAAGGTGCGGGTGATCCAGGGTAAGGAGCCCGCCCACCTCATGAGTCTTTTCGGGGGGCAGCCGATGGTAGTGCACCAGGGTGGTACCTCCAGAGAGGGTGGCCAGGCCCAGGCTGCAGACACACAGCTGTTCCAGGTGAGGTCCAACCCTGCTGGCTGCACACGTGCCATAGAGGTGAGTAACAGGAGATGGGAAAGGCTCAATGTTTTGTACATCTATTTGGTTATTTTTTGGGTGTATTCACTAGAATCCAAACGGACGCAAACAAGCCGAAACGGGGAAGGACTAATCTGAACATGTCCAATAAGAAAGGCATCACAAAATGTCTTTGCTACAGTGTACACTAATACACCACAGTAGATAGTGGAGTAGCCAGCCATTGTGATGTATGGTTGGTTTGTTGGTGATGCTGACTACAGTCCGTTTCCTATTGCAGAACTGTAGTTAGTACTTCCAGTGTACAGTATTTTAACTGCCTCCTTTCTTCCTCTCTCCACTCAAGGTTGATGTTGCTGCCTCAAATCTGAACTCCAACGATGTCTTTGTGCTGGTGACCCCGGCATCCTCCTTCATGTGGGTGGGAAAGGGGACAAGTGACAGTGAGAAGCATGGAGCTCAAAAGCTATGTGACCTTCTAGGGGTCTCAGCCTCAGAGCTGGCCGAGGGTGAAGAATCAGGTACGTTCCCTGTCAGCAGTCAAATTCACTAGGAAATGATGTTTAGCCAATAGCCACAGAGTGTTACTTATTATGAGGATACAAGACAAAGCTTTTCCAACCGCTCCATCTTCTTCCAGATCCACAATTGTATGTATGTGTTTGTGTGTCAAGATGACTTTTGGGATGCTCTGGGAGGTAAAGCGGACTACCGTACCTCAGCCAGACTGAAAAACAAAATGGACGTTCATCCACCACGCCTGTTTGCCTGCTCCAACAAAACTGGCCAATTCGTTGTGAGTCTGCCCTGTTATAACTGTAGTATAGCACTTTCCAACTTCCTTTGCTGCATTCCTGTTTACATGTTTGACATGATTTGAATACCCATTTGGACAAATTCAGTTTCTTCTGCTCATGAAATAGCCTTTGATCCACATTTTATACATAAGTGTGGGAAAACATTTCCTTGTCCTCCTGAATGTGCACTGACCTGGCCCGTTGTCAAAATGCCACAATACTATTTATACAGATTGAAGAGGTGCCTGGGGAGATGACACAAGAAGACCTGGCCCCAGATGATGTCATGCTCTTGGACACCTGGGAACAGGTGACTAGTAGAGGGATTGTCAAGGTGCAACCAGGGCCACGTTCAGCAGCCGAACGTTGTGGAAATGCCATGAATAGAACAAACGCAATTCCTTATTCCACATGTCAGAGGTGCATGTATGTTCTACATAGCATATTTCGATCTGAACGTTCCACCCTGCTGAACGTGCCTCAGGTTTTTTGCTAATAATGCACACCTATTGATTCGCTTAACACTTTCCATGTACCCTTCAGATCTTTGTTTGGATCGGAGGTGAAGCTCATGAGGAGGAGAAGACAGAGGGTATAGCCTCAGGTAAGCAAAGGTAGTTTTACAACAAGATCACATAATTACCTGATAAATGGGCCGTTTCATTAAATTAACTGTTCTTTCTTTCCTCACTGCTCCTGCCTATTTCCTGTTCCGTGGTCAGCCATTCGTTACATAGAGACAGACCCTACCAAGCGGGACGGCAGTACGCCCATAGTGAAGTTAAAGCAAGGTCATGAGCCTCCCACGTTCACTGGCTGGTTCTTGGGCTGGGATCATGAGTACTGGAGCAGTAATCCCATGGAACGGGCCATGGTTGGACTCCGTGTCTGAACCACTCCAGGGCGAGGTTTCCCCTAGTGGCAACTTTACCCAAAGCCTCTACTTGACTCATTTGTGCAACTAACTAGGTATCGTCTTTCCTTTCAACTGTTAGACTGCCCATGGATACCAATTTGTGATGGATAATATACTCTTCACACTAGTGCTGATTTGATCTTATGGTTTTCATGTAATCCACACTACACAGTTTAGTCATTTCCTTTTCTTACACACTAATACTGTTAGCCCATTTTTTTTTAGCAGTATATTACTACATTTGCAATGAATGGGACAAGAGTTTTTTCGCTTCTGTACCATGCCCTGAGTTCAGATATTCCAGTTTGAGAATCTTGTGCAGACTGGGTTTCCATAACAACCCAAAGGATATGTCATGCCTATCAAACATGCTGACAGGGGATGGAAAAGCTTCAACAAAGCACAACTGGAAGCAGTCAAATACATTCACATAACTAAATAAAATGTATGATGCCCGACACCAGTTGTCAGCTCTGTTAATTGTAGTAAATAGCTAAGAGGCTTTGGTTTAGTGATTTTCATGAAAACATGCTTGCAATGGATGAAGACCGGCCAATCAAGGCAGAGCTACTTGAAGCCAGGAGACATTTATTCTCAAAAATAAAATGGGATTCTATAAAAATGTCACAAACATAATACAACTCTCACCTGAGTATTCAACAGATGCATTAAATCATTATGGGGGTGATGACATTGTAACCTCTTACAGAAAGCCAAATGAACATTTAATTACAAATAAGTTGTCATGTTCGTCGTAACATTTAAGTGTGCATTCAAGGCGCAGTGTGATAATACATTCTCTTTAATGAAGACGAAACGAACACTATACAAACTAATCAAAACAACAGACGAACGTGAAGCTATACAAACAATGGCAACTTACACAGACAATCACCCACAAACTACCTAATGACTATGGCTGCCTAAATATGGCTCCCAATCAGAGACAACGATAGACAGCTGTCTCTAATTGAGAACCAATCTAGGCAACCATAGACATACATACACCTAGACTAAACACTGCCCCATAAACATACAAAACACACACATCCCCCATGTCACACCCTGGCCTAACTAAAATAAAGAAAACAAAGATAACTAAGGCCAGGGGGTGACATAAGTTGATCATTAACCACCTCCATGAACGAGCTGAATTCTTAATTGAGGGGCACACAGCTACCCACAGTGGGGCCTTAAGCCAGGTCCACGTGCTTTGTTTTCATCAGCTGTTCTGAACCTCGCTGTAGTAGTCGCCGTCCTCATTATCAAAGATCTCAGAGAGTAGGAAGAGCTCTTGAGGATCATTTCTGGACACCACATCTCCTGATTTTATCAGAACTTTGAGGCGCTCTTCAAAATTGGGGAGAACTCTACTGTTGAGGAAGTCAATGATCTCTGAAAAGAAAATGCATAGAAATAAAATCTGTAAACGGTTCCAGCAAACAAGTTGCGTGCCAAACGGCATCCTAGTCCCTATATAGTGTGCTATTTTTGATCAAAAGGAGTGCACTTTATAGGGAATAGGTGTGATTTGGGACTAGATCAAAGCTCTCTTCCCCAAAGCACCATTCTATTTAAATAGTACGGTCAAGGAGGACCTAGTGACATTTCTTCTCCCTTTATGTCATCCCTGATCCTATTGATTCACAACTATTCTAACGAAATGCTAAACCTAGCGACTGACAATATTGGGTGGTCGCCTGGGGTTGTACAGTGGTCTAAGCCGCTGCCTCAGGCTCACGGGTACTGTGTACTACCACTGTGAGCCTGGGTTTGAATCTGACCCTGTCCTCTAGCGCTCTCTCTAGCCTGTCCAATAAACAAGAAATACAAAAGGAGTGGGACTGCCCTAGTCTTTAAAATAAGAGGATAGTGTTTGTATGACAGTAGCTTACACCTACCACAGAAGGACATGCTCTGCCACCATGGAACGTTGGCTACCTTTAGCCTGTAGTAGTGTGTCTGTAGATAGCGCGGCGTAACATCCCTTAAAAACAAATGTTAGCACATAGCAATGCATTGCATCACACTGACATGCACGGTTGCATTCCACACTCCTAGAAGATGGAAAACATTTGTAAAGGCTTTGTCATGCATTGATCTAATTCAATGACATCTCAGCGTTGTATTGAGAGACTTGACAATCCAAAAAGTTAATACTGACATAATACAAACCTCCCTCAGTCCATGACACATTGTCTAAAAAATAATCTGTGTTTAATAACCGCTTACCCAATTGTCTGAGCAATTTCTTCCCAGTCGATACCTGCAACATCTTCCACCTGCATTGCATTCAAGCTGAAAAGGTCAAAAATGACATGAATCAAGATTCACAATGCAACAGTTTCACATGCTGATATCAGGACCAAAAGTCTACCTAAATCACCATGCAACAGTTTCACATGCTGATATCAGGACCAAAAGTCTACCTAAATCACCATGCAACAGTTTCACATGCAGATATCAGGACCAAAAGTCTACATTTTGTCCTGTGTATCAGGACAGTGCAGAAAAGTCCAAGTAACATCACTAAACCGGGCTAATACATCTTAAAAGAATCAAAAAACAGATTCACCATCACACAGATTGAATGGAAATCAACACACTTACGCTTTGATCAAATCCACTTTGCCCTGTAATGATTTCGTGCCTCCACTGAATACTGGTTGTCCATATGCCAGTATGTGCTTCAAAACACCCAACCTGGAAAAGTTGTATCAAATACAGCCTCAAAAGTCAGACAAAAGTTCTGAATCAATGTTTGTGTAAACAATTCAATGAGAATGGTTTTATTTCGTAACAGCTACCCCTGAAACTCCCTGCCCACCATTTTATTCGACACTGGGACCAGTGGCGCGTTTCAACCGTCTGGCACACATCTGTCCAGGGGATGTTGTTGTACAGTTTGTCTTTCCTGATGGTGGCCGGTCCACTGCCAGGCTCTGCCTGTCCCACCAGGTGCTTCCGCACAGCTTCCATTAGTCTTTTCAGTTCTTCCTTGGTCCACGCACCTTTGTTTGCGGCTGAGAAATACACACCAAACAAAGCGGGAACATTGGCCCACGTCAAACAACACAAACAACCATTTCCCCAAAAGATGAGTGGAGCAGGATGTCCAGCAAGGATGTCAGAGTCAATATATTAAAGCTGTAATCTGTACTTGGTGAAACTGACACATTTGTTTGGGATATTACACCAAAGAAGTTACTTCAAACATCAGTTATTTTCCTTCGGACATCATTGCACGCGTGCTAGAACTGCAGAATATGTACTGTGATTATATTTTTTACCATGATGCTGGACATTCCTCTCTTCCGTTTCATCAACAAGACAAAAACAATAACTAAGGCGCTGGGGGGCGAACAGTGGCGATGAGTCACCTTATGCGGATTCCAGTTCCCAATGACTTACACATTTGAGTAAAACGTTTCTCTAGGGCCGATTCGCTTCGACCAGTCAACGTCGAGATCTTCGCCCACTTGTTGCCGTGCAACGTCTGCAGTTTTTTCAAAGTGTGAAGTTCTTCTTCGGTGAACCTTCGGTAAGGAAATCATGGAAATAAGCATTCAAAGTGCCTCAATGTCTGCAAATGTTAGCAAACCATAAAGTGGTTCGTATCAGAACAATAGCACAGTTGTGAACACTAATTCAAGAAAATGTCAATTCAACATTACTATACTTTCGTACACTGTATTTAGAGGCAACGTAACGTAAGCCGTCATAGCCGTTTATGACCGCGAGGGTCATTTCCTTATAGTAACTAGCCCCGTCTTACCTGCCCTTGTAGTTGCTGCCATCAAATACTTTCCTCCCACGTATATAGACTTGATGCCAAGGTCTGGGTATTCCTTCACCTGGAACAACAGGTTAGGAAGAGGTGAGATCGGTTTTCTGGGAAATTCCTAAGCATACTTTTTTGGCCACTGTGGACAATGCTGAAGAACAGGGATGTAATGTGGATAAAACTTGTGTCAAAGTTTTCTAATCGAATGAACCTGGCTACAAGATGACACACCTATTCTTTCATGGAATCTGTGCTGACGCTTCAACTTCTTGATATTTGCTTCTTCCCCTTTGAAGCGCTGTGGATGGAAGAGCTTAAAGGCACTCTGAATCCCAGTGAGAGCCAGGAAGTCGTAGACGTTACTCATGAGTCGGTCGTTCTCCTGCGTATTGAATCTTCCACTTCGCAGGGAAAGGCCTGGGAACAACAGAAGATTCCACATGGGCTTAACTGATTGGGTCTAAATGATCAAATATATGATAATACAATCTGTCACATCTCTCAACACAGTAACATCTTACATATCATTGCGACAATGTTACATAATGCTGTGACCATGAGTGACTGAAGAATAAGCTTACCTTGTCTTCGGAATTCCTTGAATCGATCAAGATCATACTTTATCATCTTATGGATCTCGTCAACCGACTTTGACTCAACATTGGGAATGAACTCTTTGAGATCATTCAGAGCCTGCCAGTCGTCCACACTGTACCATAGTGAGGGGAGAAAATCATTAACGTGACGTCTAAACACACCGCTGAGTCGACAGAGCAGGAGAGACATGTCTTCCTCTCTCCACAGGAAGCGGTTCCAGATGAAATTCTGGTACACAGCATTCACAAAATGTCTGGTTTTCACCAGCAAATGCTACTGGGCAACAGAGTGATGCGGGGACTCAAATTTCACTTTAAAATGTATGTCAAACAAGTTTTAACAAATTAAAAACATTGCAGATGCAAAGTTTGGTAACAGAATGAGGGTTTGTGCAGCTGGTGCACTCATTCTGTAACCAACCTTTGCATCTGCACTGTTCTACAAGTAGCTTAAATGTATGTTCTACTCACCTTAGAGTTTCTTCCTTTAGGCTGGGTTTGTTGTATTGGGTCCCTGTGTCAACCATGGTTGAATGGGCACCCTCTGTCTCACCGTTTGTTCCAGCATCATGAGTCCTGTTGTCATTTGGAACAGTTAAATCCAAAACACCTTCTGCAGAGTGGACACTGTCCATTCCCTTGTCTGACTCTCCTCTGTGGTTTTTCTTTCTCCGGCTGCCCTCCACAGCTGTAGACTCTCCATACGTTTTTGGCCTCTTTGGCTTCAATTTTCTTCCAGTTTGTTCTTTTAAATCTAGAAAGTCTGCTTCATCTGGACAATCGTTCAGTTCACACTCTCTGTGTTTTTTGTTATTTCGTTTCCTTTTTTTTACATTCTCCTCTGTCTCAGTTACCACATTTTTACCTCTCTTGACCATTTCAGGGTGCAGTCCTATAATTTCTGGTTCATCTGCTGTTCTTGAAACTGTCCGACGGCTTTCCGCTCCCTCTTCAAGTTCTGTTTGTCTGTTCTTGTGCTTCTTCTTACTCTTTCTGGCCTCATCTGGCGCAGTTACAGCTGAAACATCTACTGCAGCCTTTGAGAGGACACTGTCTATCACCCGTTCTGGCTCAATGTCATTATGTTTTCTCTTTTTCTTCCGGCTATTCATATTATTCTCCTCAGCAATCACTAAATCTGCTCGCCCCTGTTGTGTTTGAAGATTCTTTGACTTTTTCTTTGTATTCCCTCCAGTTTGTTCCTCAGGATCTGGTACCTCAATTTCATCTAGAATAACATGTTGCTGCTTCTCTTCGTTTCCTTTTTTAAGTTTCTTCCTCTCTTTCTCCACCACTTCCAGTTCAGTCACTGTTCGCTCTTTATGTTTAGGTTCTTTACCTCTTTTCTCGACTGTCAACTGGTGACCATCCTTTTGATTATGCTCAATTGCCGGTTCTTTTTGTCCCTGTTCAGATAGTGCTTTAGTCTTTTTCTTTTTGGCTTTTATTGATTCCTCGACCGTATCAGGTGCCACTGATGAGATTAATTCAGGAGTGTCTTCAAATTTAAGAGGTGATATTCGACATATCTCAAGCACTATGGGATTCTCACTAGCCCCCTGTTCAGTGGATGTTGAAGTCCCCAGCATGGTGGCTGCAGCATAACCTGTTTTCTCTATCTGTAACAGAAAAACAACATTAATGTTTTTCCATTGTTTCCTAAATGTGACAGCATGAATAGGCATGAATTTAAGCAGCTATGTAACGTTAGCTAGCTACCATAATTCGATTAGCAAAATACGTGCATATTAAAACACAAGTTCACTTTTTTCGTACATACGCGCACACGTGTGATCAATGTTGGACTAACTAGTGATAGTCCATCCAAATAGACTAGCTAGCTGTGTAAATCAAATATGATAAAACTCGTAAAGAAAAATCAATTCACCAGGTTGAACAAGTGGGGAAAGTAACACCGTAGCCTCTTTGGTGACAAAAGCGACATAGCCACAAATGCAAATCTCTTCTTTGCTGCTAGCAATGTTTGCGTGTGTGACTGTGACCAAAGCTAGCTACTGCCACTCTGTGGTGGACGTACTATAGAAATATAACATATTGGAACATCTAACCCTGGCAATTTGACTGGTAAACTACACTCGCAATGGCTGCCTGCTTGGTATTCTGATCATGAGTCTCCCATTGCATTCCCGTGTCATTTCCAACAATTAGGATTTGTAGGTCTAGATTAATATTCCCGCTGTGCAGTTGTGGAAAAAGTACCCAATTGTCACACTTGAGTAAAATTATAGATACCTTAATATTAAGTTACTCAAGTAAAAGTGAAAGTCAGCCAGTAGAATACTACTTGAGTAAAAGTCTAAAAGTATTTGGTTTTAGATATACTTAATATCAAAAGTAAATGTAATTGCTAAAATATACTTAAGTATCAAAAGTAAAAGTAGCATTTTAAATCAATTAAAATTCATTTTAACTTTAACTATTACTTCACTACATTCCTAAAGAAAATATTTTACTCTATACATTTTCCCTGACAACCAAAAGTTATTATTAAGGTATATATACTTTTACTCCAGTGTGTTAATTGGGTACTTTTCCCAAAACTGCATAAGTTCATGCCTATCCATGCTGTCACATTTAGGAAACAATGGAGAAAAAAAACAATTAAGCAAAGCAGATGGCACAATTTCCTTTTCCTTTTTTTTTTTTTTTTTACATTTGCAGATTTGCGGAATCATGTAGTAACCAAAACAAATCAACAAATCAAATTAAACAAATCAAAACATATTTTATATTTGAGATTCTTCAAAGTAGCCACCCTTTGCCTTGATGACAGCTTTGCACACTCTTGGTTTCAGAAACTCACTCATTCCGCTGCATGATTACTACTGTACATGATTCCATATGTGTTATTTCATAGTTTTGATGTCTTCACTATTATTCTACAATGTAGAACATAGTAAAAATAAAGAAAAACCCTTGAATGAGTAGGTGTGTCCAAACTTTTGACTGGTACTGTACATGTAGTGACAGCTTCAATGTGGACGAGCCTATGTGTTTTAAATTATTGAAAACTTCAGTGCGGTCGAAACTGTACATTTGACACCACCCACACATTACAGTCATTCATCTTTCTGTCCTGCAGGAATCTGAGGCAACTATGATCTAGTCTAGTAAGTTACCTCCCTGCTACCCAGAGGATGTTACAGTAGTTAGTGAACATGGCCCAGAGGATGTTTCAGTAGTTAATGAACATGGTCCAGAGGATGTTTCAGTAGTTAGTGAACATGGCCCAGAGGGTGTTACAGTAGTTAGTGAACATGGCCCAGAGGGTGTTACAGTAGTTAGTGAACATGGCCCAGATGGTGCTACAGTAGTTAGTGAACATGGCCCAGAGGGTGTTACAGTAGTTAGTGAACATGGCCCAGAGGGTGTTACAGTAGTTAGTGAACATGGCCCAGAGGGTGTTACAGTAGTTAGTGAACATGGCCCAGAGGGTGTTACAGTAGTTAGTGAACATGGCCCAGAGGGTGTTACAGTAGTTAGTGAACATGGCCCAGAGGGTGTTACAGTAGTTAGTGAACATGGCCCAGAGGGTGTTACAGTAGTTAGTGAACATGGCCCAGATGGTGCTACAGTAGTTAGTGAACATGGCCCAGAGGGTGTTACAGTAGTTAGTGAACATGGCCCAGAGGGTGTTACAGTAGTTAGTGAACATGGCCCAGAGGGTGTTACAGTAGTTAGTGAACATGGCCCAGAGGGTGTTACAGTAGTTAGTGAACATGGCCCAGAGGGTGTTACAGTAGTTAGTGAACATGGCCCAGAGGGTGTTACAGTAGTTAGTGAACATTACATTTACATTTACATTTAAGTCATTTAGCAGACGCTCTTATCCAGAGCGACTTACAAATTGGTGCATTCACATGGCCCAGAGGGTGTTACAGTAGTTAGTGAACATGGCCCAGCTAGCACATGCTCTGTTCAATTGGTTGTTGATCATTGCTAGACAACCATTTTCAGGTCTTACCATAGATTTTCAAGTACAGTGGCTTGCGAAAGTATTCACCCCCTTGGCAATTTCCCTATTTTGTTGCCTTACAACCTTGAATTAAAATTGATTTTTGGAGGGTTTGTATCATTTGATTTACACAACATGCCTACCACTTTGAAGATGCTAAATATTTTTTGTGTGAAACAAACAAGAAATTAGACAATAAAACAGAAAATTTTAGAGTGCATAACTATTCACCCCCCCCCCCCACAAAAGTCAATACTTTGCAGAACCACCCTTTGCAGCAATTACAGCTGCAAGTCTCTTGGGGTATGTCTATAAATTTAGCACATCTAGCCACTGGGATTTTTGCCCATTCTTCAAGGCAAAACTGCTCCAGCTCCTTCAAGTTGGATGGGTTCCGCTTGTGTACAGCAATCTTTAAGTCATACCCATAGGCGGAAATCCCAGGGGGGACGGGGGGGACACGACCCCCCCATCTTGGGAAAAATATGATTTGTCCCCTCCAATATATCACTGTAAACATAACTATGTAATTTCAATAATATTAATAATACGCAATGAAAGCACTTGTGCTGATTATAGACACTTAATAGCGCATTTAAATTTCAAAAGATTGCGACCCCCCCCGCCCTTTGCCTCACAATGGTTTGATCCACTGCCAGTTCTTTAGCTGGCAAGGTAATAGAGAGTTCGTATCTACTGTCCGAAAGGGACATGTACGTAACTGACGTGAGGTTAATCCAGTCAATCCATAGCACGTCCATAGCAATGTTATTTATTTATTTTTATGTTGGCAGGGTTCACACACTAGGGGAATTTGCAGAGCTAGCGCGCAAACTAAAGCAAACATTAACTATCAAGCTAGCTAGTACCTATTCCATTTATGTGGCGTCGTCAAAGATGGAATCTTTGCTATCGTCAGTTTATTCCAAGATCAGCATGCAGCTGTAGTGCTTCGACGTCCCTGTGATAAGGTTAGCAATAAACTGAAGTCCAAACTGAACAGAACAGAACTACACTCTCTTCTACCATTGTCTTAAATATATATAATGGTCTCGTTGCAAAAGATAAATTGTCGCTAGTGAACTTTTTTTATTTTATTTTATTTTACCTTTATTTAACCAGGTAGCAAAGATTATAGCAAACACACAGAAACGGAATTGGTGCTCGCTAGCTTTACAAATTCAGCTATTGTTGGAAGCCAGCCAATATGAAACAAACTATTTAAATTATAAAAGGTTGCGGCATGTGTTGTGTAAATGTGTGTGTGTGCAGCTAGGCCAGCCAGCCAGGTAGAAAAATGGCAGAAAAAAGTAAGAAGACGGACATCAGAGTATTTGTCAGTACACCAAAACGCATAGTAAGAACTCTAGTATCCTAATATCTCAAAGACTAGTTGATAAAATGTTCATAAGAAAGAAGTGAAATGCTAATGGAAATGTTTCACAATGATGTCATTAGGCAGAGCAGGCAACAGATGGCACACAGACAGCAGAGTTGGGGACAGATATGCAGGGACAGATTGGCAGACAGGGAGTCTCAGGTAAGTTTGTTGAGTCTTTGTTTGGCAACATTATGAAAGGTTCTCAATTTTTTTGACTTGTAAAATAGGGACATAATTGGAAAATGCCATGGATACCCCCACTCTCAACTTAAACTGGTGACTAAACTAAGATTTGTTTACGGCAATGGTATTGCTGTTGTGATTAATTGTGTAGTTTTGGGTACCGGTAGTTAGGAGTACGGCAAACACCTTATTTATTTTCTAGGAGACAGACTGAGTCAGTTAGGGTGGTGAAAGGGAAAGAGCCAGGGAGAGAGACTTCAGAGGACAGTGTTACAGCCACGGCAGGACCAAGTGTCACCCTTGTTGCCAGCAGCACCAGTATAGGGGACAGTGGCACAGCATTGTCCAGTTACCACAGTGATGGCACAAAACCATATCAGCCACACCCACAATTTATAGAACCACAAACTCTTGCCAACAGAGTGTTGACGTTTCAAGAGAGATGGTTTCGCGATTTCCCCTGGCTACATTATAATCCATCAATAAAAGGAGTGTTGTGTTTTCACTGTAGCCAAGGGTTTTCAAGCCAGCCATCTTTTGGCCAAAGAGCTGATGCTGCCTTCATTAGTGCAGGATTTAGGAACTGGAGAAAAGGCATTGAAAAATTCACAGCACATCAAAATTGCCAAACCCACCGCCACTTTGTAATTGTAACAGCACACCAGCTAAATCCAATCAGTGTCCAGTTATGTCCAGCGCGTGGGGTAAACAGCAGGATGACGCAAGGCATTGCTTGATGAAAATTGTTAGTTCGGTGCGGCATGTAGTAAGACAGGGACAAGCCTTTAGAGGCCACACGGATGACAGTGGGAATTTATACCAGATTTTGAAACTTAGGGCAGAAGAGGATGATCCCATTTTACTGAAGTGGTTAACAGAGCGTACCACAATGTACACAGGCCCAAAAGCACAGAATGAAATTCTGAACATCATGGCCAATAGTCATTCGAGGCATTGCAGCTGAGATTAGGTCTCTTCCGATTGTACAATTTTCATTAATTGTTGATGGTACTCAAGATGTCTCTGGTGCTGAACAGGAGAATGTCTGTCTGCGTTATGTTGACCATGACCATGTCCCTCACAAGGAGTTTATTGGGCTATACAGGGTGTCGGAGACAACAGGCGAGGGCATTGCGGAAGTGCCAACTGATGTGTTGTTGAGGAAACCCGCAAACATATGCTCGGTTCTTTTGTTCAGTAGTGTGTATAGCAGTGGTTCTCAACCTTTTTGGGGTACTGGAACCCCTGCATATTTTGAGGCAAGGCAGGCAAGGTTTTGAGCAGTCCTCAGGGACCTCCACCCCCTCTATATTATATGTAAACTTACTGGAAATCTTGTGGTACTGACTACATTCATTACACTTTTTTTATTTCACGGACCCCTTGCAATTAGTCCATGGACCCCTGTTTGAGAACCCCTGGTGTAATTGATATTTGTTCTTTTGTTTAGTAGTTTTCAGGACACTTACAAATTATTTATTTCATGTTATTTTATTTAAAATGGCCTACTTTGTGCGACATACTTGTCCATAGCTGCTGTTTGAAGAGTTGAGACACTGGCTGAGTTGAGACACTGGCTGAGTTGAGACACTGGCTGAGTTGAGACACTGGCTGAGTTGAGACACTGGCTGAGTTGAGACACTGGCTGAGTTGAGACACTGGCTGAGTTGAGACACTGGCTGAGTTGAGACACTGGCTGAGTTGAGACACTGGCTGAGTTGAGACACTGGAGGATATTTTGTTTGATTTATTTGGGTTTTTCATTGAAGTAGTTATTTTGCTTTTAGAACTGTACTTATTTTAAGCTTTTTGTTCTTGCAAAGATATTGTAGACTCAGGTGGACATATTTAATGACTATATAAATGTATCAGAAAAAGTCAAATTAAAAGGTCAATTCAATACGGAGACCAACTTTGTGATGGTTCTCAATGGAGATTATTTTAGATGTGATCACACCATGTTCATTGTATTTATGAAAACTACACCCATACAGTGTACAGTACCATTGTCACCTACTGACCTTTCTTGATATTGCTGGTTGTAAGTACGAATACCTGCATACATACTGGACTGGTAAGGAGCACTGCTATAACTATTATTAGTAGTAGAATTATAATGATTTAAACATTTGAACAAGTTGGGAAAACCCTTCAGTTAACTACTGTACCTATCAATTATCCAGTTGTAGGAATTATGGTTCCTCAATATACATTTAACAACGTATGCTATGTGTTACAGCCCTACTTTTGGTGTCCCCCTCAGGAATTGCTCTTGAGAAAATTTAATGTAATTGTCCCCTCCAAGGTTGATCTCAGATTTTCGCCCCTGGTCATACCACAGATTCTCAATTGGATTGAGGTCTGGGCTTTGACTAGGCCATTCCAAGACATTTAAATGTTTCCCCTTAAACCACTCGAGTGTTGCTTTAGTATGCTTAGGGTCATTGTCCTGCTGGAAGGTGAACCTTCGTCCCAGTCTCAAATCTCTGGAAGACTGAAACAGGTTTCCCTCAAGAATTTCCCTGTATTTAGCACCATCTATCATTCCTTAAATTCGGACCAGTTTCCCAGTCCCCGCCTTTAGGCAAACACCAAACATGTTTGTTAATTTTTTTCTGCCTACTCTACCGTAAAGCCCAGCTCTGTGGAGTGTACGGCTTAAAGTGGTCCTATGGAGAGATACTCCAATCTCCACGGTAGAGCTTTGCAGATCCTTCAGGGTTATCTTTGGTCTCTTTGTTGCCTCTCTGATTAATCCCCTCCTTGCCTGGTCGGTGAGTTTTGGTGGGCGGCCCTCTCTTGGCAGGTTTGTTGTGGTGCCATATTCTTTCCATTTTTTAATAATGGATTTAATGGTGCTCCGTGGGATGTTCAAAGTTTCAGATATTTTTTTATAGCCCAACCTTGATCTATACTTCTCCACAACTTTTTCCCTGACCTGTTTGGAGAGCTCCTTGGTCTTCATAGAGCCGCTTGCTTGGTGGTGCCCCTTGCTTAGTGTTGCAGACTCTGGGGCCTTTCAGAACAGGTGTATATATACTGAGATCATGTGACACTTAGATTGCACACAGGTGGACTTTATTTAACTAATTATGTGACTTCTGAAGGCAATTGGTTGCACCAGATCTTATTTAGGGGCTTCATGGCAAAGGGGGTGAATACATATGCATGCACCACTTTCTGTTTTTAATTTTTTTGAAGTTTTTGAAACAAGTAATTTTTTCATTTCACTTCACCAATTTGCACTATTTTGTGTATGTCTATTACATGAAATCCAAATAAAAATCTATTTAAATTACAGGTTGTAATGCAACAAAATAGGAAAAACGCCAAGGGGGTGAATACTTTTGCAAGGCACTGTAGATTTAAGTCAAAACTGTAACTCGGTGACTCAGGAACATTCACTGTCCTCTTGGTAAGCAACTCCAGTGTAGATTTGGCCTTGTGTTTTAGGACATTGTCCTGCAGGAAGGTGAACTCATCTCCCAGTGTCTGGTGGAAAGCAGACTGAACCAGGTTTCCCTCTAGGATTTGGCCTGTACTTAGCTCCATTCCATTTCTTTTTTATCATGAAAAACACCCCAGTCCTTAACGATTACAAGTATAACCATAACATGAGGCAGCCATCACTGTGCTTGAAAATATGAAGTGGTACTCAGTAATATGTTGTATTGGATTTGCCCCAAACATAATACTTTGTATTCAAGACAAAGTGAATTCCTTAGCCACATTTTTTGCAGTATTACTTTAGTGTCTTGTTGCAAACAGTATGCATGTTTTGGAATATTTTTCTTCTGTACAGGCGTGGTGAAATCCATGAGCAGTTTCCTTCCTCTCCGGCAACTGAGGAAAAACGCCTGTATCTTGTAGTTACTGGGTGTATTGATACACCATCCAAAGTGTAATTAATAACTTCACCATGCTCAATGGGATATTCAATGTCTTATTTTTCCAATCCCATCTACCAATAGGTGCCTTTCTTTGCGAAGGCATTGGTAAACACCCCCCTCCCCCCCCGGTCTTTGTGGTTGAATGTGTGTTAGAAATTCACTGCTCGACTGAGGGACCGTACAGATAATTGCATGTGTGGGTTGCAGAGATGAGGTAATCATTCAAAAATCATGTTAAACACTATTATTTCACACAGAGTGAATCCATGCAACATAGTAATGGCTGGAAACAAATTGAATGGTATCGAACACAGCAAACACATGGTTTCCAGGTGTTTGATACCATTCGATTCACTCTCCATTCCAGCCATTGTTATGAGCCGTTCTCCCCTCAGCAGCCTCCTGTGATATACAGATGACTTCTAAAATAATGGCCTCCCGAGTGGCGCAGCGGTCCAGGGCACTGCAGTGCTTGAGGCATCACTACAGATGTCTTTGTTCCATCGTGCTCTAGCGACTCCTGTGGCGGGCCGGGCGCATGCACGCTGACACAATCGCCAGGTGTACGGTGTTTCAAAGGAAAAAGTACTAAAAGACGAAACAGAAAAACATGGTAATTATCTCAGCTTCTAATTAGGAGTGCTTCAATCCCATTCACACTTTAATTCTAGATGTTATTTGTCCCTCAGCATTGATCCACAGGATAAAATCAGTATGAGGTTGTTTGTCCATCTGTGTCTGCCTTTGCTGTGTGTTTTTGGATCCATGTGAATGTGTGTTTTTTTCTCTGTGCTGTGGACTTGCGGTTGTGCGATTGTGTCTTTTTAAATTTCCCATGGGAGGCAGGCTTCTGTGTCAGGACCCCAGTAATACAGAGAGTAGAGAGGCTGTTGAACTGCTGCAGAGAGGTCTGGACCTGTACATCTGCTTCCTGGGGTCTGATCACACACTGACCAGAGACTTACAACAGTAAGACCCAGTGCAGGATTGAAAGTTTAGCCACACCTCAAACAGCAACTGGGTTGGTCAGGGAATATCTGACTGATGCAATCGCTTGCCAAATGATAAACACTGCATATTGAACATAAACTATAGCAAACTGCAAAACATGGGGTCTAGACTGGAGTTGCTTGTGTCCCAGGACCTCAAGTAGAATCTTAAACTAACAGAGCTGAACTTTGTCCTTTTAGGGTTTTAAACACAGAATCCAGGAGACCTTTGACCCCTTGGGTCTTCAGGTCCAGACCCCTTTCCCACCTCTCCACTAAGACACTAAGCAGTGGGACCAGACCCAACACAGCCGGACCCCTCCACTCCCACCTGGCCTGGTACAGGGGCACCACACACACCCCTCTGGACCCCTCCGTAAACAGATCCCTGTCAGCCCCATCCAACAAGTCCCGCAATACACAGCCAGAAACAGATCCAGAACAGGAACCAGTCAAGAACCATTGACAGAACCACCTGTCTTCTCCCAGACCCTGGCCTGCCTTCCAGACCAAAGTGTTCAGGCCACAGACTCAGAAACTTGATCTTAGAACTCAAACTCAGACCTGCTTCAGCACCGGGGCTTCGTTCTATAGATAGGACCCGGGTGCTGCATAGGGCAGGCTGGTGCCAACCAGGCAGGTACGTTCTAGAGGAGCGGACAGTCATAACATTGAAAAGAGAGATTGGATCCCCTCTGTACACAGAGAAGCACATCGCTGGTGAGACAGACAGGCCAGGGACAGGGAGGAGAGAGTCTTATTTCACCAGGTGGCGATAGAGACAAGGGAAAGAGTCAGAGCGAAGAAGACCATACTTTCATCATGACCACTGTTTTTCATGTATATTGAACTGGGCAAGTCAGTTAAGAACAAATTGTTATTTACAATGACTGCCTACCAAGGAACAGTGAGTTAACTGCCTTGTTCAGGAGCAGAACAACAGATTTTTACCTTATCAGCTCTGGGATTCAATCCGGCAACCTTACAGTTACAGCCCAACACGCTAACCACTAGGCTACCTGCCGCCCCAATTTCTTTGAACTGCTATTGTTTAAATACATTCCTCTGATAAATGTCCATATATGGACAATTGATTATTTCAAGATATCGAATCAAATCAATTAACATTTTATTTGTCACAAATACAAGAGGTGTAGACCTTACAGGGAAATGCTTACTTACAAGCCCTTAACCAACAATGCCGGTTTCAAAATATCTAAAAAATAAATAAATAAAAGTAACAAATAATTAAAGAGCAGCAGTAAAATAACACTATACAGTACAGGGGGTACCGGTACAAAGTCAATGTGCGGGGACACTGGTTAGTTGAGGTAATTGAGGTAATATGTATATGTAGGTAGAGTTATTAAAGTGACTATGCATAGATAATAAACAGAAAGTAGCAGCAGCGTATAAAAGAGGGGGGGGGGGGCAATGCAAATAGTTTGGGTAGCCATTTGATTAGATGTTCAGGAGTCTTATAGCTTGGGGGTAGAAGCTTTTAAGAAACCTCTTGGACCTAGACTTGGCGCTCCGGCATCGCTTGCCGTGCGGTAGCAATGAGAACAGTCTATGACTAGGGTGGCTGGAGTCTTTGACAATTTTTAGGGCCTTCTTCTGACACTGCCTGGTATAGAGGTCCTGGATAGCAGGAAGCTTGGCCCCAGTGATGTACTGGGCCGTACGAACTACCCTCTGTAGTTGCCATACCAGGCAGTGATGCAACCAGTCAGGATGCTCTCGATGGTGCAGCTGTAGAACCTTTTGAGGATCTGAGGACCCATGCCAAATCTCCTGAGGGGGAGGTTTTGTTGTGCCCTCTTCACGACTGTCTTGGTGTGCTTGGACCATGTTAGTTTGTTGGTGATGTGGACACCAAGGAACTTGAAGCTCTCAACCTGCTCCACTACAGCCCCGTCGATGAAAATGGGGGCGTGCTCGGTCATCCTTTTCCTGTAGTCCACAATCATCTCCTTTGTCTTAATCACGTTGAGGGAGAGGTTGTTGTCCTGGCACCATACGGCCAGGTCTCTGACCTCCTCCCTATAGGCTGTCTCATCATTGTCTGTGATCAGACCTGCCAATCCTTTGTTTTCTGTATTGTTGGATCAAGACTTTGGTATAATGTACAGTACCAGTCAAAAGTTTGGACACACCAACTCATTCCAGAATTTTTCTTTATTTTTTACTATTTTCTACATTGTAGATGTAATGACTGTCAATGTTGTTCTCCTCCTCAAACGAGGAGGAGCATGGATAGGACCAAGATGCGGATTGATAATTGTACATGTTTAATGAAAATAACAGGAAAACACTACAAACTACAAAACAACAAACGTGACATACCTCAAAACAGTCCTGTGTGGTCCAACCACTGACACAGGAAACAAACACCCACAAAAGCCTACTGCCTATGGCTACCTTAAATCTGGCTCCCAATCAGAGACAAATGAATGACAGCTGTCTCTGATTGAGACCCAATCCAGGCAGCCATAGACATAACTAGACAACCTAACAAACACTATCCCATACACATACAACACCCATAGACTAACCAAACACACACAACATACAATGCCCACCCCAACTCACGCCCTGACCAACTAAACATAATCAAAATAACATAAAAATAGGTCAGGAACGTGACAGTAGAATAATAGTGAAGACATCAAAACTATGAAATAACACATATGGAATCATGTAGTAACCAAAAAAGTGGTAAACAAATCAAAATATATTTTATATTTGCGATTCTTCAAAGTAGCCACCCTTTGTCTTGATGACAGCTTTGCACACTCTTGGCATTCTCTCAACCAGCTTCATTAGGTAGTCACCTATATTGCATTTCAATTAAAAGGTGTTCCTCGTTAAAAGTTAATTTGTGGAATTTCTTTCCTTTTTAATGTGTTTCAGCCAATCAGTTGTGTTGTGACAAGGTAGGGGTGGTATACAGAAGAAAGCCCTATTTTGTAAAAGACTAAGTCTATATTATGGCAAGACCAGCTCAAATAAGCAAAGAGAAATGACAGACCATCATTACTTTAAGACATGAAGGTCAGTCAATCTGGAAAATGTCAAGAACTTTGAAAGTTTCTTCAAGTGCAGACGCAAAATCCATCAAGCGCTATGATGAAACCGGCTCTCATGAGGACCGCCACAGGAAAGGAAGACCCAGAGTTGCTTCTGCTGCGGAGGACAAGTTCATTAGAGTTACCAACCTCAGAAATTTCAGCCCAAATAAATGCTTCACAGAGTTCAAGTAACAGAAACATCTCAACATCAACTGTTCAGAGGAGACTGCATGAATCAGGCCGTCATGGTCGAATTGCTTCAAAGAAACCACTACTAAAGGACACCAATAATAAGAAGAGACTTGCTTGGGCCAAGAAACACGAGCAATGGATAGTAGACATTTGGAAATTTTTCCTTTGGTCTGATTAGTTCAAATTTTAGATTTTTGTTTCCAATCGCTGTGTCTATTTGAGATGAGGACTAGGTGAACGGATGATCTCCGCTTGTGTGGTTCCCACCATGAAGCATGGAGGTGGAGGTGTGGGGGTGCGTTGCTGGTGACACTGTCTGTGAGTAATTTAGAATTCAAGGCACACTTAATAACCAGTTTGGCTAGCACAGCATTCTGTAGCGATACATCATCCCATCTGGTTTGCGCTTAGTGGGACTATCATTTGTTTTTCAACACGACAATGACCCAACACACCTCCAGGCTGTGTAAGCTATTCAAGCTGTGTAAGCTATTTGACCAAGAAGGAGAGTGATGGAGTGCTGCATCAGATGACCTGGCCTCCACAATCACCCGACCTCAACCCAATTGAGATGGTTTGGGATAAGTTGGACCGCAGAGTGAAGGAAAAGCAGCCAACAAGTGCTCAGCATATGTGGGAACTCCTTCAAGACTGTACAACCAAATATAACTCTCTTTCTCTCTAACGCTCTCTCTCTCTCCCTCTCTTTCTTGCTTCTCCTTAATTTTGGAAGAAATGTATTTGTTAAAAACTGTTCAACTATTGTCTTTCTAGCTGTAGCTTATGCTTTCAGTACTAGATTAATTCTCTTATATTTTGATTGAGTGGACAACATGTCAGTTCATGCTGCAAGAGCTCTGATAGGTCCGGAAGTTGTCATAATTACTGTGTAAGTTAATGGAAGGGGGTGATAACCATTAGCCTCTGTTAGGTATGCGTAACTGGCTGTAAGGGAGTCAGGCGCAGGAGAGCAGAATTTGGGTAGCCAAAGGAGGCTTTTATTTCGGCGAACAAAACACACGGCACTAAGAACACTAAACACAATATGGGTTGACATAACCCAGCGCAAACCAGTCTAGCGTGCACATACACGAAACAACAAACAATTCCACACACAGACATGGGGGGGAACAGAGGGTTATATACACGTCTAATCCTGAGGGAATTGAAACCAGGTGTGTAGGAAAACAAGACAAGACAATTGGAAAAATGAAAGGTGGATCGGCGATGGCTAGAAAGCCGGTGACGTCGAACACCGAACGCCGCAAGAACAAGGAGAGGAAACGACTTCGGCGGAAGTCGTGACAGCCTCCTAGGTTTTGTATTGAAGTCAATGTACCCAGAGGAGGACAGAAGCTAGCTGTCCTCCGGCTACACCATGGTGATAACCTGCAGAGTGCTGCTAAGGCTACTGTAGACCTTCATTGCGAAACAGTGTGTTTTAATCAATTATTTGGTGACGTGAATTCATTTAGTATAGTTTTATCTAAAAAGGATACGTTTTTTAAGGTTTCACTATTTTCACTTTTAAGAAATTCACTGAGGTGGATTGTCCTCCCCTTACTCCTCTGAGGAGCCTCCACTGCTTTGAACGTGTCAATGGTGAATTGCATGACCTTGGGTAAGTTTTTGTAGTTGGATTGTAGTTGGATTGTTGAACTGTTACATCAATTTGGTACAATGCCAACAACAACATGACAAATGTTTCCTGCCATCATTTGAAAATATGATGTTGAAGCATGTACATTCCTTGCATTTTAAGTGTTTAAACAGAAAAGGTCGGAAATCATTTTTCATCAGTCATGCCAGAGGTTCATGTGACATAAAATAACATCTGGATAGATATTTAGCATAACCTCTTTTTACAAGGCCAAACCTAGCTAATCCAAATACACATTGCATAATAACATAATGATTATAATTGTATTAAATTATAATCTGTATTAAATTGTAATCTCGTGTGGCAGGGTAGTAATAGCATTGCCTATAATCATTCAGGTCATCTTTTCCATTTTCAGTGGGTGAAGAGGTTGCTTGAGGAGAGATACTATGTGTGAGACGGCACGTATACTACTACACCCAGGTTTGGAGATCGCGAGTTCAGGGGAGGGTAGAGGAACTGACTGTGTGTGTGTGTGAGTAGCCAGTGTGGTTTTAGAATAGTGAATGCTGTGTCACTTTGGGGTAAGGTCTGAAGCACAGACAGAGAGACAGAGTGTGTGTGTCTGCACGTGCAAATGTGTGTGTGTGTGTGTGTGTGTGTGTGTGTGTGTGTCAGAGCAAGAGTGTGAGAGAGCTGAAAATGTGAGGCATGGTACGAAGTCACGTTCCTCTGTGGCTGCTGATGCCTGTGGAGTGAATGTACTCACAGACCAGCTGAGCTCTTCTCCATACCTCTCTATTTCATCTCTATGACTGAGGCTAAAATGACCCCACTTATTAATACCTAACAGCTGCTTTTTAACCCCCCCCCCCCCCCCACACACACACACACACACCACTGTTTATCCATTAATAATGAAATGGCGACTACTTTGAATGTCACTCCTAGTCTAGCTTAACAGTGTATTGGTTACAGTACATGCACAGTACATGTCAATAACATTATTCCCCAGGTCTGCTGGCATGAACCTTCTCACCCTTTTACTCCCAACCTGGCCTATTGTGTGTTATGTAATAGACATAAGTTGGCAACACTTACGTTCAACTATGACACCAGATTCGAATGACCACATAATTCCATGTAATGCAAACTTCAATGTGGCCGGCTCCATGCGTTTTAAATGTAATGAAGCGGCCGAGACAGGACGTCTAAATTGACACCACCCACACATTACAGTCAATCGTCTTTCTGTCCTGCGGGAATTTGAGGCAACTATGATCTATTGAGTTACCTCCATGGTAATAAAAAGAGAACCAGTGCACTCTCCCAGAAGCTTGGCTGGTGTGTAAGAGGGTGTGGTACTGCATGGTAACCAGAGGGTGTTACAGTAGTTAGTGAACATGGCCAGACACATGAGATATGTGACATCATGGAACTGTAGCTTTCAGACATTCAGAGAGAAATGCAAGGGTGTTTCCCAATCACATGAGACCTAATGACTTCACAGCACTATTGATTCTGTAGTTCCCCAATACATTAAACAATACTTTAGTTTTCCCACAAGTGAGAAAAGCGTTGCTGCTGATTTTCCAGAGCCTTTGAGCCTCTCGGTCTCTCACATTTGTTTCCACACTAGAGTCCAGGGATTATGTGTGATTACAGGAGTTAAAAGATGGTTTACTTAAGGCTTAAAGCAGGCCGTATATCCATCTCCCACCCATGAGTGCTTATTATGATAGTCATAGCCTGATTCCTGTCAGTAAGATTCAGACAAACGAGATTTGACACGATGAGTCTTGATGTGTGCGTGCGCTGTACTTGTTACACATTCTTCAACTATCCACTGCAACAAAGTTGCTGATTGCATGTCAGTGGCACTTCAAATCAAAACCTGTAGTAATCTTCAAGCCTGATAAAGTGAGTTACACTGAGCTACTGTATGTGTGTGTATGTAACCATTTAATCTCAGTTGACCAGAGTTACCATCTCACTCAACCTCTCCCTCTCTGTCTCTCTTTTCTCTCTCTTTAACAGATTCTGAAACTCCCTGCCCTCTCAGACGATGGCCAGTCTCTCATCATTGTGAAAGAATTCTTGACCACAGAGATCGACGTGATCCTTGCAAGGTACAGAGTCTGCCCAGAAAATAACCCATGACACCTCTGTGAGTGAATCACAAGGTTTAAACACTGACATTACAAAGTTGCATTGGGTTGGCAATTAAGCAGTACTTTCAACCTTGAGACCAATCTCTGTTCCTTGGTTATCTGTAGTCCTGAGTTCAAATAGAGCTTCAGACCTAGATTAGAAACCAAACTCTACTGCCAGCTGACCGATTAGAATTGACAACGTCTACTGTATATCAATGAAGTCAGTGTGAGAAGAAGTCTGTGCTCACACGCACAGACACACGAACATAAACATAGACACAAGCTGTAATAAACCATAGCAGTACTGTGATAGTGTGGGACCGTAATCGGAGGACTTTTATTTTGATACCGGATGCTGGGGCTCTGGGGTGTAAAGAGCAGGGGTTAGCTCGAGTTAAGAGTTTGATGCCTTTGCAGGTTCCAGCTCTCTGTTCAAAGGATTTCATAATTTATTTATCCCCTGAAGTTGTGTGGTTGCTCTAATTAAACCTTGAGTCTATATCTAAAGTTGCAGTGTCCGTGGATAATCATTCTTTACCCTGGCTTTTACCCTGGCCCCCCCAAAACAAGCAGCTTTGTCTTTTGCAAGGTAACAAGCAAAACAGCAAACTGAGACTAGTAAAAGAGTTCAGGCTGTCGTTTTATACAGTGTTTTCAGAAAGTATTCATACCCCTTGACTTATTCCACATTCTGATGTGTTACAGCCTGAATTCAAAATGGATTTAAAAAATAAAAAAAACACCCATCTACACACAATACCCCATAATGACAAAGTGAAAACATGTCTTTAGAAATTTCCATGTCACGGCCGTCGAATGAAGTGGACCAAAGTGCAGCGTGGTGAGCGTACATATTCATTTTATTAAGGAAATGGCGCCGACAAAAACAATAAACAATACAAAAACACCTGTGAAGCTTTAGGGCTATGTGCCACAAACAAAGTCAACTTCCCACACTGAAATTAGGGAAAAGGACTACCTAAGTATGGTTCCCAATCAGAGACAACGATAGACAGCTGTCCCTGATTGAGAACCATACCCGGCCAAAACATAGAAATACAAAATCATAGAAAACAAAAACATAGAATGCCCACCCCAAATCACACCCTGAACAAACCACATAGAGACATAAAAAGGCTCTATAAGGTCAGGGCGTGACTTACCATGAATATTCTCACACGAGTCAATACTTTGTAGAAGCACCTTTGGCAGTGATTAAAGCTGTGAGTCTTTCGGGGTAAGTCTCTAAGCGCTTTGCACACCTGGATTATACAATATTGCCCATTATTCCTTTTAAAATTCTTCAAGCTCAGTCAAGTTGATTGTTGACCATTGCTAGACAGCCATTTTCAAGTCTTGCCATAGATTTTCATGCCAATTTAAGTCAAAACTGTAACTAGACCACTCAAGAACATTCAACGTAATCTTGGTAAGCAACTCCAATGTAGATTTGGCCTGTTTTAGGTTATGGTCCTGCTGAATGGTGAATTCGTCTCCCAGCATCTGTTGGAAAGCAGACTGATCCAGGGTTTCCTCTAGGATTTTGCCTGTGCGTATATACTGAACACAAATATAAATGCAACATGTAAAGTTATGGTCCCATGTTTTATGAGCTTAAATAAAAGATCCCAGACATTTTCCATACGTACAAAAAGCTTATTTCTCTCAAATTTTGTGCACAAATTTGTTTACATCACTCTTAGTGAGCATTTCTCCTTTGCCAAGAAAATACATCCACCTGACAGGTGTGGCATATCAAGAAGCTGAGGAGTATTTCTGTCTTTAATAAGGCTCTTTTGTGATAAAAAACTCATTCTGATTGGCTGGACCTGGCTCCTCAGTGGGTAGGCCTGGTACCCAAGTGGGTGGGCCTATGCCCTCCCATGCCCACCCATGGTCGCACCCCTGCCCAGTCATGTGAAATCCATAGATTAGGGCATGCCTGGTCTTTGTGGTTAAATCTGTGCTTGAAATTCACTACTCGATTGAGGGACCTTACAGATAATAGTATGTGTGGGGTACAGAGATGGGTTAGTCATTCAAAATTCATGTTAACAATTATTATTGAAAACAATGAGTCTATGCAACTTATTATGCGATTTGTTAAGCACATTTTTACTCCTGAGCTTATTTAGGCTTGCCATACCAAAGGGGTTGAATACTTATTGACTCAAGACATTTCAGCTATAGATTTGTTATTCATTTCTAAAATGTTCAACAAACAAAACTCCACTTTTTCATTATGAGGTATTGTGTGTAGATCAGTGAAACAAAATCTCAATAAAACACATTTTAAATTGCAAATACTTTCTGAAGGCACTGTATCTGGGTTGCATGATTCTACAGATTTGAGGATTTACTTAGCATTTCTTATTTTGCTCAACAAGCGTTTTATTGGAAGACAGAACACACACACACATGTACATGTAGAAACCCCAATGAAAGTGGCTGACAGAGTCCTGCAAATAATTATAATGCATGAATTATCTTTCATGTGCAAACCTATACACTTTCACATTACTTTTCAGCCTGATAGTGTGTGCGTGTGTGTGTGTTGCTACGCAACTCCTATGTGATGGAATGTAAATGTTATGACAGGGGAAGAGGGTGAACCCTGACACATGGGGTTCTGGTCAGGTGTGTGAGGAAAGAAGAGTTCTGGGTTCTGTCAGTTTATCCCCTGACCAGCAGCGATTGACATACTATAGATCTCTCCGATTTGTAGCTGTATTTCTCTCTATCTGTCTCACTCAATCCGTACCTTCCTCCCCATTTCTGTCTATCTCTCTCCTCTTTTTCTTGTCTCTTTCCCACAATCTCCTATAGACCCCTTTTCACTACAAGACACACTGACATCAAGCACAGATGCGCACAACTTTTGACAGCAGTAAGAAAGCCATCTCCAACATTTTTAGTACTTCAAAATAATTTTTGGGGGTTCTCATACGTTTACAATGATGTTTATGTTATTGCTTGAACAGTCGCTAAGATTATATTTGGTTGTGATCTTTGCAAAATAACAGTTGCTAGCTAGAATGCTGAAGCTCATTGACATACGCTGTAGCAAACGTTAGCCAAAGAGCCATCATACTGGTTGTGTTTTTTATGTGTTTTTTAAGTATAATGTAGTTGATTTGCAATGATGACGCAAACATTAAATTAAGCAGGACATTCACACAAGCCTTAAAGTCCAATTATAATCCTAAAATAGAGTGAAATACACTCATGGGCAACCTGTAAATGGAGACTGTTTTGCTGGCATTGAGCACTTGCACTCATCGCCCCCGTGTGGCAATGTTTGCAAACACAGAAAGGGGTCTATACTATCCATATGTGCATCTTTCCACGTCCTCCTATATCTTCCCAGCTCCATCTCTTATTCCCTCCTCTCTTTGATATTCCAAACCCTCCCTCTCTCTCCATCTATCTTGTTCCACCTCTCTCGTGTTAATGGTTGACACCGACCCATAACTGATTTACACCAAGTAAGCTGTATTTGTGAGATGCATACCATGGTAGTGAGAGGAAGATGAAATCTATGCACTAAGTACAGTTTTACATCTCTCCCACTGACCTGTACTGTGGCGTGTAAATGTTAATGTATTATACTGTATAGAGTGACAAGAAAAACAAGATCAACACACTGACACTGTCTGATCCCATCACAGAGTCCGCTACACTGTTAAAATGAAGTGCTTTGTAACACCAAAACTAGTGGCAATTGAGCTGCCACCAACTTAAAGGAGACAAAACCTTATCTGTGGTTCCAATTCCAAAGAAATGTACCATCTTACTGACCCTCCTGTTTCCAATCTGTCTAAATAAAGTACTGCACAAATTAAGGTGGAATTCCACAAAAAACGAAATGTCTCTTATCACAATTAATATTTAGGCTATAAGCCATTTGCATTTATAAGCCATTCTGTCACACCCTGATCTGTTTCACCTGTCTTTGTGATTGTCTCCACCCCCTCCAGGTGTCGACCATCTTCCCCATTATGCCCTGTGTATTTATATCTGTGTTCTCTGTTTGTCTGTTGCCAATTTGTCTTGTTTGTCAAGTCAACCAGCGTTTTTGTGTCTCAGCTCATGCTTTTCCCAGTCTCTCTTTTTCTCGCCCTCCTGGTTTTGACCCTTGCCTGTCCTGACCCTGAGCCCGCCTGCCTGACCACTCTGTCTGCCCCTGAGCCTGCCTGTCGACCTGTACTTTTGTCCCACCTCTGGATTATTGACCTCTGCCTATTCTGAGCCTGTCTGCCATTGCCCCACCTCTGGTTTACTGACTCCTGCCTGCTTAGACCTGTCTATTGCCTGGGCCTGTTGGATTATTAAACCATTGTTAATTCGACGTTGTTTGCATCTGAGTCTTACCTTCTTACCTGATAGTACGAATTGCCCATGACTGACCCAGCAGACCCGGGCCAGCTGAGCAACGTCATCTCCTCCCAAGGAGCCTCTATTGGTAGGCACGAGGAAGTGCTTCTTGGTCTTATGGAGGGGATCCAAACATTGGCTGAGCGCCATGACCGGGTGTTAGACATGCTGCTGGAGCAATTCCGCGGGTTGCCTGGGGGGCAGCCTGCCACAGTGGTAACCCCACCGCCGCTCAGGAACTCGGCAGTTAGCAGTGCCACCCACCGGTCACTTCACCTTCCCGGGAGCCCTGTTTACCTCCCCCGGAACGTTTTAATGGAGAGCCGAGCACCTGTCGGGCATTTTTAGCTCAGTGTGCCCTCATTTTCGAGCCTCAGCCCTCCTCCTTCCCCTCAGATTGCTCCAAGATAGCCTACCTCATCACGCTGATGAGGTAGGTGTGGATTTCCACACGTTGGCAGCGGAGAGTGTATGGAACCAGGAAGCACTGTTCCACATGTTCCTGCATGGTGTCTCAGAGGAGGTTAAGGACGAGTTTGCTGCTCGGGAGTTACCCATGGATCTTGACTCCCTCATCGCTTAGACCATCCGCATTGATGGGTGATTGCAGGAATGATGGATGGAGAGGAAATTCGATTTCGTTCGCACGTCTAGGGATTCCACCTCACCTCCGAGTCATCCCGGAAGTCCCCGACGGTCCCGTTACCTTCCTCGAGAGTCACCGAAGACGGCCAAGGCACTATTTCCCGAGCCTAGGCAGAGCTGGGCTGTCGCTAGGCAGAGCTGGGCTGTCGCCAGCGGAATGGCAACACAGATCAACACAAGGAGCTGTCTGTATTGCGGGACTTTTGGTCATTTTGTGTTCTCTTGCCCAGTAACAGACCAGGCTCACCGGTAGGAGCGAGTACTCTGGTGGGCCATATAGAGAACTTTTCTGCTTCCCTTACTCGCACCCCTTTTCATGTCATTCTGCTGTTGGGAAACCAGTCCAAATCTCTCTGCGTCCTCATTGACTCTGGGGCCGATGAGAGATTTTTGGATGCCACACTGGCTTCCGAGCAGAACATCCCCACTCAGCTCCTCTCCATTCCCATGGATGTTAGAGCGCTGGACGGGCGCTCTATAGATTGGGTCACCCATAACACCACTCCCATCAACCTACGTGTGTCAGGGAATCACAGCGAGACCATTCAATTCCTGCTCATCAATTCCCCCCATATTCCTGTGGTTTTGGGATTCCCCTGGTTCCAGCGACACAATCCCCTCATCAACTGGTCTACGGGTGCTATCATGGGCTGGAGTCCGTTCTGCCATGCCCGTTGTCTGAAGTCGGCGCAACCTGCCCCGGGACGTCTTCCTGAGGGCTCGGAAGTTGCTCCGGACCTCTCTGCCATTCCCGCGGAGTACCAGGACCTCCGGGAGGTGTTCAGAAAGTCCACTACCCTTCTGCCGCACCGCCCCTATTACTGCGGGATTGACCTTCTCCCTAGCACCATGCTGCCCCGGGGAAGTCTGTACTCTCTGTCGGGACCAAAGACCAAGGCTATGGAGACCTACATTGGGGACTCCCTAGCTACAGGATTTATCCGTCCCTCTTCCTCTCAGGTTTCAGGTTTCTTCTTCGTGGAGAAAAAGGACAAGACCCTGCGCCTGTGCATTGCCTATCGGGGACTCAATGACATTACTGTGAAGAACCGTTATCCACTACCACTCATTTCCTCGGCCTTAGAGCTGCTCCAGGGGGCCACTGTTTTCTCCAAGCTGGATCTACGAAACGCCTGCCACCTGGTGCCGATACAAGAGGGGAACGAGTGGAAGACTGCCTTCAACACGGCCAGCGGCCACTACAAATATCTGGTCATGCCCTTTGGCCTCACCAACACCCCTGCCGTGTTCCAGGCTCTGGTGAATGATGTTCTCCGCGACATGCTGAACCGGTTCATCTTCGTCTACATGGATGACATCCTCGTCTTCCCCCGCTCCCACCAAAAATACGTGCTCCACGTCCGACAGGTTCTCCAGCGCCTTCTAGAGAACCAGTTGTTTGTTAAAGCAGAAAAGTGTGAGTTCCATCGCTCCACCATTCCCTTTCTGGGCTGCATCATCTTTGCTGTGAGTGTCCATATAGATCCCGAGAAGGTGAGAGCGGTGGTGGATTGGCCTCAGCCTACGTCCAGGGTGCAGCTGCAACGCTTCCTGGGGTTCGCTAACTTTTATCGGCGCTTTATCCAGGGTTACAGCACCCTGGCGGGGGGGGGGGGGGGGGGGGGCTCAGATAACCGGATATTTGTGCTTGATGCTGTCCTCTCCGGTCCTGGAGTGGGCCCATTCCTCCAGGCTTGCCTGTCACCCGGGCTCTCGCCGGACCCTGGCCTTCGTGCGACAACACTTTTGGTGGCCTACTATGGTTCCGGATGTTGCCGTGTTTGTCGCCGCCTGCACGGTTTGCGCACAGGACAAGACTCCTTGGTAAGCTCCAGCTGGTCTTCTCCAACTACTGCCTGTCCATCACCGTTCCTGGTCCCATATATCCCTGGATTTCGTCACGGGTCTCCCCTTGTCTGAGGGCAACACTGCCATCCTGACTGTGGTCGGCCGGTTTTCCAAAGCCGCCCACTTCATTCCTCTCCCCAAACTACCCTCGGCCAAGGAGACGGCCCAGCTTATGGTGCAGCACGTCTTCCAGATCCACGGACTCCCAGTGGACATGGTCTCTGACCGGGGTCCGCAGTTCTCGTCCCGATTCTGGAAGGCGTTCTGCACGGTCATTGGGTTCTCGGCCAGTCTGTCCTCCGGATTCCACCCCCAGTCCAATGGCCAGTCAGAGAGAGCCAACTAGGACTTAGAGACGACTCTTCGCTGCCTAGTCTCCGCCAACCCTACAACCTGGAGTCAGCAACTGGTATGGGTTGAGTACGCTCGCAACACCCTTCCTGGCTCTGCCACGGGTCTCTCGCCCTTAGAGTGTTCCTTGGGATATCAGCCTCCACTCTTCCCCGAGCAAGAGGAGGAAGTCAGCAATCCCTATGCCCAGGTGTTCATCTGCTGCTGTCGCCATACCTGGCGTACACGGTGAGACGCCTCCTGAGTGTTCGTCCATTAGGCAGGGGTTTCCAGTACCTGGTTGACGGGGAGGGTTATGGCCAGGAGGAGAGGTGCTGAGTCCCTGCTAGAGACATCCTGGACCCAGCCCTCATCACTGACTTCCACCGCCAGCACCCCGGTCAACCAGGTATGCGCCCAGGTAGGACGCCAGGTGGCTCCCCTAGAGGGGGGGGGGGGTACTGTCACACCCTGATTTGTTTCACCTGTCTTTGTGATTGTCTCCACCCCCCTCTAGGTGTCGACCCATCTTCCCCATTATCCCGTTTATTTATACCTGTGTTCTCTGTTTGTCTGTTGTCAGTTCATCTTCTTTGTCAAGTCAACCAGCGTTTTAGTGTCTCAGCTATTAAACCATTAAACCATTATTAAACCATTGTGAATTCGACATGGTCTGCATCTGGGTCTTACCTTCATACCTGACATTCATTATCTGAGAAACACATTTTTTTTGTGTTTTGATGCTGCCTTTTAAATGCACTGAAACTCCAAAAAGTGTTTTCACAACACTCTCTTAAGAACACCAATATTCAGGTTGAAGAACCACTTTGGGTGTTTCAGAGTCCTTGATTTTTTTGTTTTTAAACACATTCTGTATATTAAAAAAATTACATTGGGTTTACATTCAAACACCCTCCAAACACCAGATCTCAGCTTAGGGGCACTACTTTTCATGGTTTCATTACATAATCACGGTGTTTGAGATTTTCTATTTTTACAGTGTAGGTTAGAGATGTTTGCAGTTACATTCTGTCACTAGAAGTTTTACAAACATGGTCTTAGTGGATGGATCGTTGTACTGCACTGTATCAGTCAATGACACTGAACAGTCAGTTGAATACACAATGAGGCCCCCAGAAACGTTCAAGACCTAGAAACCCAGAAAGACATATTGGTTTTATCAGAACAATGTACTGGACTGAACTGGGGTACTGCAGATTTGATATGTCTGATACAGTGCTAGTAGATCTGTCACCATTTAGGCACTTGTGTATGATGCAACACCCTTGTAAGTTTAAACAGACACACACCGTCTCCGAAGTTAAAATTCCACAAGTCCTGTGACTTGATCTCCACGTGCCCGGGGACTCTTGATGTGTGTGACACAGTTTTAGCTGACATGGGAACTCATATCAGGAAAGACGGCTGTAACATACTGAAACTACTCCTCGGATGTCACACATACTCTGAATAGACTGTGGTCATGGTCGGGTGTCCTGCACTCTGTAGAGGTTTGGATTTCTCTAGTTCAGTGGTAGGACTAGTCCCCCTCGTCCCCTTTCCCCCCACCCTCCTTTCCCACCAACCAGCTGCCTCTACTGCCTCTAGGTGGGCAGACAGCCCAGGAATGTGGCTGACTGCATGTGCCTTCTAGTTACTCATTAACTCTCCCTGTTAGGCACAACCTTTCGGGTATTACATGAATCTAAATCATGTGATGTCGAGTATGAATTTTGCTCCATTCATTGGGACAAATAATGATTAACTAGCTGTTAGGAGTAGTAGAGTGAAGGACATTGGATCAACGCTAATGCGTCATGGTCAAGAACTTTCACCCATCTATTTTTCCACTATGATGTCACCTTTGCCCAGGTTTACCAGATTCCAGGAAGGTTTTTTCCCCCCCAGATATTTATGTTCCTTTAAGGAAATATTGAGTAATATGTATGATCTTGGTACCTCTAGTTATATTTATTTTAAGATGTAGTAATATCGAAGACGGCTGGCAACTGTCATGTTTTCTGATGTTTGTATAATTCTGTGGAGAGTAGATTTAATTCTGATTATAATTTCATTATTTTTCGTTTTGACAATGGCATCGACGTTGTTAACAATAACTGTTGTGAAGAGTTTCTCATACTGTACTCACACACACGGTAAACATGCATACACACGCACGCGCACACACAAACACGCACGCACACACACACACTTTCACAAATTAGAGGCACACACTAGACTTTATCTCACTACAGTGTAGTTCTTTATTTTTACAGAGAATGAAAGACATTGTCTGACATGAACATTTAGCTACATTTAGGATTTATTTTTCTTTCCTAACAAAAGGTCACCTTTTAGGAGCATGGAAAATACGAGATAAATAGTGTCTTTGGTGACATACATATATAAACATACAAAGATAACTTAAATATATTACTTTTCTTACATAGTACCACTAATAATATATAATATGCACAAGTGCGCATGATATCATCTTCACTCCACTCCACTCATACTCATACAGATCTTTATCAAATGCAACATATACAATAACTCTCATCTGTCATTAAAAATAGAATTGCAATGTTTGAAATTCAAGTTGTGAGGAACTAACAACATTAAAGTGCTTTGCTCAGTTTGCTGTGACCCTAAAAGAGGCTTCTGACCTCAAGTATAATTAAATATTGAACGAGGAAAAACAGACTGGGATTGTGATGTGTCAGATCCCTGGCTAGGACGACTATACTGTAAGTACCTACACATACACACTCACATACAGTCACATACACACTCACATACAGTCACATACACACTCACATACAGTCACATACACACTCACATACAGTCACATACAGACGTGAACACACAACACAATCTCCTGCATCTCTTTACAACATAGGTTAAGTTAACAATGGCAGGCGATGGCAGCGTTACTTTTAATGTAAGACTGATGGAGAGTGTTTCTCTTAACACACCAGGGGAGGTATTAGTGGTCAAAGGTCGTAAATAATCTGGTGGTACGCAGTTTACCCAGACAAAACACTCAGCTATGCTTCTAGAAAAGGCTACGGACCCGCCAGTGACACAACACTGACGTGTAATTACAACACAAAGAAAAAGTATAGCAAAAACAAAATGGCTCCAACAATAATCCAACAAACACAAGATTGGTTCCTGATTCTATATGTGGCCGCTCAGACACAAACACACACCTGTGACAGTGGTGGTTAAGAAGTCGAGAGATTCACCAAGGTTCTTAGCGTTTGAAAAGCCTTTTAATGGTCTGTCACGAGACATTGATTAGCTCCGTTACAGCAGAGACAATGGCACGTGTGTTTCACAAAGCCTTTGAACAGATTAGACTTAAAGAAACCAATGAACCACTGAGTATGACCTGCGACCTGGCGTAGGTCATAATCTGAGATAGAAGTTGAGAGAGTGGTAGAGGGAGAGATGGAGAGATAGAGAGAGTGAGACAGAGAATCACTCCACGATTAAACGAGTTAACTCTAAAATAAAATAAAGCCCCAGTTTGGATTAAGACGATTCAGTTCAAAAAGACAAAAATAAGTCAAACAAAATGAAAGGAGGATATGGATAGAGTAATATAAGACCACATTATAGTATGTAGATCACAAAAAAACAAAATGACTGTCAAGTATTGTCAGATATTTGGTGAATTTAAACCACTTGCCCAACTAACTTAATTAGTTATAGAATGATTTCATTGAGGCAACGCTGTGGTCAAAACAAAACAGTTAAAACTTGGACCCTAAAAGACTAGACTGATTTTGGGTACTCCTGTGACTATAATTATGACACAGTAACCTAATAGTTACATAGCTATAGTCATAAATACATGATTGTATGACTAACGGCTGACCTGGTTTCTAACAGCAATAATAGCAACATCAGCAAGTCTGGATCGAAGTTATTGGAAAACAAATAGTCTGAACATTGAGGATTATATCAACTATTGTAATCCTCTGACATTGAGAATATGAAACATATGAATGTGTTTCAAAGAGCCAGGCCGCATGATTATTATGGGTATTAAAGATGTCATAGAGACGTTGTTGCTTGTTTTTTCAGGTCGACAGACTCTGCACCTTTTGAAGGTTAGGCTAGTTTTTTGCATGCATGCTGAGTTGAAGTTGTTTTTGGTTATTTCTAGTGAGGGCATCCGGCCCACCATTTCAGAGACAGTTATAACAAGGGAAAATGGGAATCTCAGGGCATATCTTTTTTTTATGGTATTTCGTATCCAGATTTAAAATGTGGCACTCTGGCGCCCTTACTTTTGGTATCCGTGGTCTGTCATTACAAAGCCACAATGTAACAGTAGAGCACTTGGCTGTTGACTCTGTGCTAATTTAGACTAATTTGACATACTACAAGCATACAACGTAAAGTATTGTTGTATACACACTAAACTACTAGCGTTTTTAGGATCTCAGTATTCATAACTGACCGGATTATTATTGATAATGACAAAGTAAGGCTCTAAATATTCCTAGGCAGTACTATTGGTGGCAGATTTTGGGTTTGGGTTGGCAACTTGTGATGCTTTAGGTAGTAGTTATACGGTCCCCTGGGCAAGGGACGGTCAAGGTTTCTTTTGTTTATAAATACAGCAGACGAAGTGTACCGCCTCGCCACCGTGGTGGTACAACTAAAGAGATTAGGTCTGATTGGTTAAATTGCCGTAAACATAAAGTCGAGACTTAGTGGGAGAACTTAAGAATAACGTGAAGGGGATCATATTTCCCACTCAGACCCTGGGATAAGGGCAGCAGGACTGTTCACTGTGTTCAAGAGCCAACCAATAGATCTCACCTCTGAAATAGATCCGCAATGATTCATAATAAAAACATTGAAAATCTCCATCTTGTATAGCAACTGAGTCATTGAAATGTTTACCCTCTTCTTTCTCTTTCTATAAACAGTCTCTACTAGACGAGTCCAGAAGCAGAACTCCATCTATCCACTGCTGAACTTGACTATTATGGCTGAATGCGGCTATCAAGGCTGTGGTCTGTTGAAACATATACTTCACAGAACCACAGACCGCTTCTGTCGGGAACATCATTGGCTACAGATGAGAGAGGACTTACTTGTCTGTAAGGTCAGTGTCTGTGTCTGTAAGGTCAGTGTCTGTGTCTGCCCACAAATGGTTGCTGGTGGTCTGTAAATTACAGGATTACCCCAGATATGTCAAACATGGTCCCTCAAATTGTCCTGGCAGATCTAAGGGGGCAGGGTTTAGGGTGGGGCAAAAGGGTTCATCGGGTGGTTTTGACGGGTCTTCAGGAATATATTCCCTCTGACAGGGATCTGATCCTAGCCCTGGTAGAAATCCACATGAGAGGCTTAAGTGTTTGATCAAAGGGGCCAGAGCTAACTGCTGCTGTGGAGGTCATCAGGCCTTATACAGACACGTCCAGTAGCGCTGGCTTGTGTTAAGTAGAAAGACCGGTGGACGGGAGCATTTATTCTTACATTAACAGGATTAGGAAGTCAAACTGAGCCCCTTGCAGCTCTTTGATGAGTCAGGAGGCCGGGAGAAACACAAAGACTTTGACAAGACCCAAATGTTCAGAGGATCTCTGGGTGACAGGTATTCGTTCCCAGGGGTGGTTGGTGGTGGGAAGAGTCGACTATGAGGCTTTCATTCATGTCAGATTCCTTCTTCTTAAACAGCATGATGCGTTTTTGAGGTGTACAGAGGAGTAAGGCAAATGTCATTCAAAAAGTACAGAAATTGTAATTTCAGGATCTAAAAAAGGTGTGGAATACATCTAATACTAATGCAAAAGCTATCTGTGATACGTAAAATAGAGATAAATGTCTATATATTGAAGTTTGCTGGGGTGTTTATGTTTTAAGAGAAGTATCCGTCAGTCGCTCATCCGTAACTATGCGGACTCCGGGGGTTAATGGGGGAGGAGTCTTCCCGTCCGCTCTGGCCAATCAGCTGATAGAGCCGGTGGCTGAGGTTCTGAACCTGGCAGGTTCCCAGGGCACACCCCACTCTCATCAGCTGGGGGTGGTGGTGACCCCGGAGCGACCCTGAGTGGGCATGGCGACGACCTCTTGACCCCGTCCGTTGTGGCTCCACGCCCTCCTCACGCCTCGCCCGTACCAGAGCTTCAAGATGGGCTGTGTTCATGACAGTGGGTGGTGTGTCTCTGCGGAGGTAGCCAGGCAGCCATTTTGGAGATCTGATGGAGTGGCTGGAGTCTGTTGGGCTGGCGAGTTCGGTGCCAGTTTCTGGAGTGAAGATCTCCTCCTCTCTCAGCGCATGAAGCTTCTTAAGCAGCTCCAGCCTGGGAACACAGAAAAAAATAAGACGTCGTTAAGATTGATGTCTGTATCTTTCCACTCTGGTTCAATGCTGACCATTGAATCAGAGAAGTCATTTTAGAACTGGCCTAGTTGTTCTCAGACTGATGTTAAACACACTTCCAACAGCATTTATGTTGACACACACTGACAGTAAATGTTACACACATGGAATGGGCATGGTGAGGGTTGATGTGTCACCATCCTGTCTTAATGCATTTTAGAAGACTAATGGCCTTTCATCATAGGAACAAAACAACATGGGGACCTGGCTGCTGTCCATTTATTATGGTAATATCAACATACTGGACGTCACAACTATTGAGACTTCATGTTCACCTTAGCTAAAGCACACAGACAGAGTGGCTCTGGAGATTTACTGACTACCCACTCAAGTGTCCACGGGACGGAGGCATCACTCAGTTTCAGGAACAGCCTGTTAAGCAAACACATCTCAGATTGACTCTGGCTTTAGCGCTGAGGAGGAGGAGGCCCTGCCATCTGTTCTCTTCTTGATGATGACACTAGCTGCTCAACTCAAACTTGGCACTGGGGATTCTTTTCTCTGAACTGTTGTTGGTGAGTTTGCTCAGAGGGCTCGAATTTGTGTCTCTGTGTCTTAGTTTGTTACAGATGCCATAAATAGGTAGAGGCTCATGCACCTGGCAGATGTCATATTGACGAAGCACTGGCCACAGTGAGTCAGGGAATTTCATTCTCAAAATGGCGCCAGTGGGTGTAGGTATATCAAGCCTCAATTATTTTAAGTAGTAAGTATGACTTTTGTGTGCTAAATGTCCTCCCATGTTAAAGTTAGAACAAGGACGAAAAAACGTCCCTTTTGTATCCTTTTTCAATTTCAAAGAGCACAGAAACATTTCCACAGCATCAGGTTCTGACCGGCTTCCAACTGCTCTTTAGGAGAAGCAGTTAGTTGGCATACAGCGTAATTATAAAAAGAGCAGCGTTCTCCTTGTGAAACGCTGACTGGATTGTGAGAAATAACAAGGTAGGCCTGCTGTAAAATGCCACTATGCCAGTAGGAACCAACCAATCTCTGTACAGACACATTGAGAAGTGGCTATATTAATGAACAGTGTTCCAAACCCTTCTCTGCCTCCTCAAGGCGGTCTCTTAGTTAATGTGTTCAGTGCCTTGGCCAGGCTCTTGCCAAACATGTTGTTCGTGGTCAAAATTCTGCAGACCACAATCATGACTTTGAGCATTTATGGGTTTGTTCAACCAATTTAACCTCAAACTGAGATTTCCGATGTGTTGCGGGCTTGAAGCCCAACATAACTAGCCAATCTAGCTACTTCACAAACAAAAACATAGTGCTACTCCAGCAACAGCACCATGACTGGTCAGTCAGTGAACGTTTCAAGGTAGCTATATTTGACATGTACACAGAGTTCCAACACAAAGAAACCACAATCACTTGTGTCACCCTGTCATCCAGCCTGTTTGCCCGTACAGGGCAGGGCCCTGGTGTCTGGTGATGGTGGGTGTCACTGGTAACCACTGTGGTAATGTCGAGGGAGCACTATTTCCAGGAGCACCTAGTCATTCATTGCCAAGTCACACCCGCCTTCTGTGCCAAACACCATGCTGACAGACAGGCACAAATTGTATTTGACTTCGCGGAAGAAGCTGCATTCATACAGTATACCGCATAAATACTGCAATGTGGTTGTTATAGAGATTTGGATAGTCTATATTCATTACAGTAAACTTGACCTTTCTGTACACAAAAAGGCTGAAATACAATCTTCTGTACAGGCTCATTCTTCTTTTGTGTTTGGAATCCATGGTGGAAAATGCGTTTCTCACACATGAGGAAGGAGGAAACTTAATCCGTTCGGAAACAAGAGATGGTGAATAAACAAAGCAAAGGTAAAACAGCTCCAGAACAACTTCATTTGGGAGTCCCTGGACAAAAACAGGATTTATGGGGTGTGTAGACTGCCAGTACCAAACAATGCCCACTGAGCACACACTGGTTGAATCAATGTTGTTTGAAATGACGTTCAACCAACATGGAATAGATGTTGAATTGATGTCTGTGATCAGTGGGTGTGCTGTACCAAGCTTCACATCCATAAAATAATTGATAGATTTTATTGTACACCGGATAGGTGTAATCAAATGTGTTGTTTTACAGGGTCAGCCATAGTAGTACAGTGCCCCTGGAGCAAATTAGGATTAAGTGCCTTGCGCAAGGGCACATCAACAGACTTTCCACCTTGTCAGCTCAGGTATTTGAACCAGCGACCTTTCGGTTAGTGGCCCAACACTAACCGCTAGTCTTCCTGCTGCCCTAAGACATTGTGTCAGTCCCAATCCACCCCATTGACCAAGTAGTTTGTGTGTGTTTGTGTGTGTGTGTTTCTAATGCCCATTTACACCCCTGGTAGAGCAGTAGTGGACTTTGTGGCTCACTCAGCGCTGGAATCTCCCATAACACACCATGTCGCCCCGAGCCCGACCCAACGCAGCAGACAATGGCTGCTTCGCTAGTCAGGCTATTCTGGGCTGGCAGACAGCCATAAAGACCCTGTGATGTCGTTAAAAAACAATTTTCTTGGAGAATTAGTAACTGGATGAAGGCCTGAGAAGGAGAGAAAATAAAGAAAGAATGAGTCTGCTGTTTAAAGGAGGTTAAACGTGTTTGGGTTTCTGTGGGGTTCACCTCCCACCTATGGAGTACTTGGCATGTCCTTTTGTCCTCCTCTCTGTTACACCATCTGACCGGACCGCTTTACTTCCACCTGACGCTGATGCCCTTAGACTTTTATATAGCTTTTATATAATGGCTTCACAAGCAAGTGTGAACTTGTCTGTTTTGTCCCTAGGGCCAGCCAGGACTCATTTGTATGTATCTGTGCTGGAGGGATCGGATGGATCTGAAGCGAGCGTTTTGGCCAAAGACTTTGGACTGGAGATGTGACTGTGAGTCAGTGTGCCCAATGCACATGCTCCTCTCCAGTTTCGTTGGGATGTTGTTCTGATCCCACAATAAGCCTTTTGGCCACCGTGTTCTAGCCCACAGCCAGGAGAAGGCAGCAGCACCATGTACTGTAGCCCGGCCCAACGTGAGAACTCTCTCACTGGATCACATCTGATCTGACAGCCCGTCTAATTTGGCTATTGAGAAAGTAATCCTGCAAATGGACAGTAATGGAGGTCTTTGTGATTGGCAGAGGATCAAAGATATCAGAGCTTCACATTCTTGGAAACATTCTTGGAAACATTCACTCACTCAACACTCGTTTTCAGCACCATCTGATCTGTGGACGATTATTAAAAAATATATATTGTAACAAATCCACCTACTTGCTCTGTAAAAGTCACATTTTCATTGGAGGGCATTAAGCTAAAATTCACTCAGCCTGGGGAACGGGTGGAGGGAGGGGGGTTTTGAGGGTTCGATAAAAGGGTAAGCTGATCCCAACTCCTTTGTGCTGCAGTGTGGTGTTATTCTTTCGTATTACTCCCACAGTTTAGACTGAGGTCTGGAATCACAACTGAGACCCACCAGTGGAACCACCACAATAGGGCGATTCCACGCCAGCGGGAGCGGGAAATATTTTTGGTATTTACATTTGAGTCATTTAGTCATATCCAGAGCGACTTACAAGAGCAATTAGGTATCTCAGATTGTTCTGACAATTCTCACATAGACACTTGATTGGGGGAAGGATGTTTAACACATTTGTTTTATTTCTATCACAAGCCATTTAAAAAAAAATCATGATGAAATTAGCCATTTTATACCCTTTTTAGTATACATGCCTCCTAAAAGACCCTCTGATCTGTGAACTGTACATAATACAGACAACATCTGTCATTAAACTCCTTATAGTGTTCTCTCTGAAATACACATTTTCACATTCATTTATTCAACATTAAAAATATTAATATTCATCTCAAAACTATCCTTTTTAGACATTCTCTTCAAACAAGTAACATTTCCAGAGTGGGCTCTCTGGTACTTTTAATGATATGATCCATTTTATACATATAAATGGACATGATAGGTCATTAACCAATGACAGCCTCATGTAGGATTGCACATTCAGCAAATCACCAGCAGAGGGAGATCCCTTTGAATCCATTTTCCCATTCATTGTGTCGGTGGTGCTCATAAAATTGATCATACCTTCAGAATTAGCAGAAAGCCCACACTGGAAATGTTATCTACTTATATAAATAGTTCCAAACAATGTCTTAAAATAAACTAAATCAAAATGTGTCATTTTGAGATACTAATATTTGAATGTTGAATAAATTTATGTGATTATTTTTTGATTTCAGAATCTAGACATACACTACTTGTATAAAGTTTTAGAACACCTACTCATTCAATGTTTTTTTTTTTTTTTTTTTTACTATTTTCTACATTGTAGAATAATAGTGAAGACATCAAAACTATGAAGTAACCAAAAATGTGTAAAATAAATCTAAATATATTTGAGATTTGAGATTCTTCAAATAGCCACCCTTTGCCTTGATGACAGCTTTGCACACTCTTGGCATTCTCTCAACCAGCTTCACCTGCAATGCTATTCCAACAGTCTTGAATGAGTTCCCACATATGCTGAGCACTTGTTGGCTGCTTTTCCTTCACTCTGCGGTCCGACACATCCCAAACCATTTTGGTTACTACATGATTTCATATGTGTTATTTCATAGTTTGATGTCTTCACTATTATTCTACAATGTAGAAAATAGTAAAATAATAAAGAAAAACCCTTGAATGAGTAGGTGTTCTAAAACTTTGACCGGTAGTGTACTCTACATTTTAGAGCACACTATAAGGAGTATAATGACACCAAGATGTTAACTGTTCCATGTACAGTTCACAGATCGTAGGGTCTTACAGGAGGCATGTTTAGGTCTAAAAAGGACCTAAAATGGCTACTTTCATAATGATCTTCTCAAACATTGTTTGTGGTACAAATGTAAAAAGCATTTCAAACATCCTTCCCCATTGAAGTTTCAATGTGAGAATTGCCAAAACAATATGAGATACCAAAAATATGTTCCGCTGGCGTGGAATCGCCGATGTCCCACCAGCCCCAACCTGATGCCCTCCTCTACCCCAGTAAGGCCCCCTCAGAGAAGGGTAAGCCTTGGCCAGCACCAGGCCCTTCATACATGCCTATACCCGGGGGGCTGTGGCCTACCATGGGGTGCCTTAATCAACAGTAAATGTGGCACATTCATACATAATCCTCGCCAGGCCCCATGCAGCTAACAGAGGACAGATTGTGTTCTCAGTAAGGAGACAGAAATAAGCAAAGGGCGATTTATTTGTGAATGAACCCTTGCTGCCGCTTGTTCTCCATGCGTTGGTGGTTTTGTAACCTCTTGTGTTGACGATAAGTACGTGCTGAGGGGTGATTTAGCACTTTCCTCATCATGCACTGCATTGGGTGAAAGTGTACACAGTTGCTAAAGTCCATGGCTTGAAAGAACGACTGCCACATATCCACTTAAGTGTGGACTTAAGTGTGTAGTGGTTTGGGAATTGGGAGACGGACTTCAAACCACACAGTGGTTCCAATTGTACTGAGGCGGCCACTCACAGCTGCAGTGCTGACTCCTGATTGAGGCCTGATCTCCATCGCTACTGTAGGTATCCATCCACACTACAAATGACTGTACTTAGCTAGAATAGCACCTACATTTTTCTCAACCACCAATAGAACATGAAACAGGAGTTTAGTCCTTCTCTCCTCAGACCTCAGAGCTCCATCTGTGTTCATTCTTCAGCCTTTATCCTGTGTTCTTTCTTTAACACTGACAGTATACACACAGACAGACAGATATACTGTACAAGGGTTGTCACGAGTCCAGTATTGCGATAGTCAGAAGTATCGTGGCAAGGAAACAAAACACGAAGCGGATTTAATTTCTTGTCACCTAGAGTCACATTAGCTAATTTTGCAATCTATACCACTCAAAATTTCACGTAAAGTAGGTTTTTATTGTACCATAGAGTTTTGTCTAATTCGTGTTTTCTTTTTTGCCATGGAAAATCTGTATCGTAGTATCTCAAGACTGGTATCGTGACAACCCTAATCCATACACACACACACACACACAAGCATTTTGCCATGGTCAGGCTATCAGTGCAGAGTGGAAGCATTTTCTTTATAGATGTGGACGGTGGAATTTGGGTCTTAGCCACTAATCCACTGTGGAATTCTGAGTTGCCTGGTGGGAGACTGGTTCCCTCTCTTCTTTAGGCCTGGTCGTATTGACCCCCACGGAGCAGGGAGAGAGAGAAGGAGAAAGAGAGAGGGAGGGACGGAGGGTCATGGCAGTGTTTATATGGTGGATACATTACATCTCTATACATCGCCAGTCCAGACCTCTGTTTACAGTGTGGCCCACATCAGAGCAGCCAAACGTCCTCAGAGCAGATGTCTGACCTCAGAGCCATACATACTGCCTCTCACAGAGCGATCTACAGGGCCAGCCGGGGTTATATCAGACTGAGGCACGCAAAGTGTATTTAAGTACATAAAATAGATAACTGGAGTAAAGTTGAAGTATTTATGAGCCATATTAGTCAAGGTAATGTTCATGTTATGTCTGTATGTAAAGTTACTGTATGTAGAGTTATAAAATCTATCACCATCTGACGGATGCAAAGAGCATCTGATATATTCCTCAGAAGACAATAGTATGTCCTCTGGGTGGTGGATGATGATGCAATGTGCCTGTTTCTGGGGTAAATATTGTGTTTGGACAATGGATGGGTGTTGACGTCTGAATTGCATGCAGGCGGCTTGGCCCTGACACTTGCCCCATATGGGGTGACAGAGGGAGTTAATGATTTAGGAGGAGGATGGACAAACGGGAAAACATAGTTTTTTTCTGTCCAGTTGGGATCCTGATCAAATTCACACCCACAATACACACAGACTCAAATACACACAGACTCAAATACACAGACTCAAATACACACAGTCTCAAATACACACAACCTCAACTACACACAGACTCAAATACACGCAGACAGACCAGTAGTCTACACATACACAGTCCCTCTTTCCAAAGAGAATATACTTTACACTAACACACACCCTCAATACACAAACTGTGTTCATCCTGTCTGGGATGTCTGACATGTCATATCATTGACCTCTGTCCCAGACTGTGTGGAAGTAGTGGGTCATCATGGCAACAAGCACATTACAGCAAATCAGCTGCAGTAACATGCCTCTCTCTGGGGCGCCCTGCATCCCACTGCTGGATTCCACAATGTAAAACTGCTTTGTCTCTAAAGCCATATTTAAGCCATATTGGTTTGGCTCTGGCCTTCAACTATTTTCTCTCAAGCTGTTACTATTTGTAAAATGAAGGGTATACTTTGTATTGTGAATGGCCTAGAGCAAGGGTGTTAAAAGAAATGCCCCACGGGCCGTCCATGATCGGAACATAAAACACTTTATCGGTACATAGAAACAATGACCAAATACACCCATCACACCCCAGTCTGAAAAGGGGAAAGAGAGGAGGAGCGATGAGGCCTGTGTTACTGTTATCAGCCTGTGATGGGATCATCATGTGTGATGGGAAGGACAGAGCGTTTGGTATGGAGGGAAGAAAAAGTGGGACATTTACTAAGTAAATAAATAGATAAAAGGAGGGAAGAAGGCAGAGAGAGAAACCGGAATTAAAGAGGGAGAGAGAAGAGAGAAACCAGAATCGGAGAGAGAGTGAGGAAAAAGAGAGAGGACATTATGAATCACCCTTCCATCAACAAGGGAACATCCCGAGGGGATTTCTAGGAACGATAACCCCTCACACAGCCACAGCTTGGACAAGACAAACAGACTCCCTCTTAATGAACTGTTTGTTTTTGAAAAGCTGCTGTGTTCACTCAAATACACTGATAGAGAGCACTGATGCAACCACAATCACATCCACCATTACCCACACATTCTGCCCCTGCTGTTTTAAATGGAAAGTTAGTTCTGAGAGATTTAAATCTTAACAACCATTGGGAAGCAGAAATAGCCCAACCCTGCTCGGAGCTCAGACTGACATAAACAGAGAGGTGTTTGAGTCATGCTTCCCTTTGCTTTGATTTGATTTCAGCAGCAGGTGTTTGTCAATGCGCAGACACACAGGCACACAGACACACACGCACATACACACCTGTAGACATAGGTTGTTGAGCTAAGTCCGAACCTCCAGCGTTGGGGCCCTCCTGTCAGAATAGGGTCACCTTATAAGGAGACCGTTGTCTGGCACATCCATCTCAGCCCTGCCAATCTAGTCCATGCAGGGTAAAAACAACCCTCTTTTTCCACATCCTCATAAGTCAATAACCTCAATTACGGGCCATAAAGACTTGTCAGTCCATTCATGGATGCAAGTCAGCAAAACATGACATTTATCACTTTTATGTTGAATGTTGATACTCCTAAAATGGTGAGTCTGAGTGCAGATACAGTGCCTTCGGAAAGTATTCAGACCCCTTGACTTTTTCCACATTTTGTTAAGTTACAGCCTTATTCTAAAATGGATTTAAAAAATAATAATCCTCAGCAATCTACACACAACACCGCATAATGACAAAGTGAAAAAAGGATTTTTGAGATTTTTGCAAATATATATATACATATATTTTTAAACGTATTTATAGAAGTATTCAGACCCTTTGCTATGAGACACGAAATTGTGCTCAGGTGCATACTGTTTCCATTGATCATCCTTGAGATGTTTCTTGACTGAAGTCCAACTGTGATAAATTAAATTGATTGCACATGATTTTGAAAGGCACACACCTGTCTATATAAGGTCCCACAGTTGACAGTGCATGTCAGAGCAAAGACCAAGCTATGAGGTCGAAGGAATTGTCCGTAGAGCTCAGAGACAGGATGTGTCGAAGCACAGATCTGGGGAAGTGTACCAAAAAATGTCTGCAGCATTGAAGGCTCTTCCTAGAGCTGGCCGCCTGGCCAAACTGAGAAATTGGGGGAGAAGGGCCTTGGTCAGGGAGGTGACCAAGAACTTGATGGTCACTCTGACAGAGCTCTAGACTTCTTCTATGGAGATGGGAGAACCTTTCAGAAGGACAACCATCTCTGCAGCACTCCACCAATAAGGCCTCCTGACCCCTCCTGTCTCAGCCTCCAGTATTTATGCTGCCTTAGTTTATGTGTCGGGGGGCTAGGCTCAGTTTGTTATATCTGGAGTACTTGTCCTGTCTTATCCGGTGTCCTGTGTGAATTTAAGTATGCTCTCTCTAATTCTCTCTTTCTCTCTTTCTTTCTCTCTCTCGGAGGACCTGAGCCCTAGGACCATGCCTCAGGACTACCTGGCATGATGACTTCTTGCTGTCCCCAGTCCACCTGGCCGTGCTGCTGCTCCAGTTTCAACTGTTCTGCCTGCGGCTATGGAACCCTGACCTGTTCACCGGATGTGCTACCTGTCCCAGACCTGCTGTTTTCAACTCTCTAGAGACCGCAAGAGCGGTAGAGATACTTTTAATGATCGCTATGAAAAGCCAACTGACATTTACTCCTGAGGTGCTGACTTGCTGCACCCTCGACAACTACTGTGATTATTACTATTTGACCATGCTGGTCATTTATGAACATTTGAACATCTTGGCCATGTTCTGTTATAATCTCCACCCGGCACAGCCAGAAGAGGACTGGCCACCCCTCATAGCCTGGTTCCTCTCTAGGTTTCTTCCTAGGTTTTGGCCTTTCTAGGGAGTTTTTCCTAGCCTCCGTGCTTCTTCACCTGCATTGCTTGCTGTTTGGGGTTTTAAGCTGGGTTTCTGTACAGCACTTTGAGATATCAGCTGATGTACGAAGGGCTATATAAATAAATTTGATTTGATTTGATGTAACATAGATTGAACTCTTTGGCCTCAATGCCAAGCGTCACGTCTGGAGGAAACCTGGCACCATCCCTACGGTGAAGCATGGTGATGGCAGCTTCATGCTGTGGGGATGTTTTTCAGCGGCAGGGACAGGGAGACAAGTCAGGATCGAGGCAAAAATGAACGGAGCAAAGTACAGAGAGATCCTTGATGAAAACCTGCTCCAGAGCACTCAGGATCTCAGACTGGGGCGAAGTTTCACCTTCCTACAGGACAACGACCCTAAGGAGACAGCCAAGGGTCGGCAGGTAGCCTAGTGGTTAGAGCGTTGGACTAGTAACCGAAAGGTTGGACTAGTAACCGAAACGTTGAAAGATCAAATCCCAGAGCTGACAAGGTAAAAATCTGTCGTTCTGCCACCGAACAGGGCAGTTAACCCACTGTTCCTAGGCCGTCATTGAAAATAAGAATTTGTTCTTAACTGACTTGCCGAGTTAAATAAAGGTTTTAAAAAATGGAAAAGACAATGCAGGAGTAGCTTCGGGACAAGTCTCTGAATGTTCTTGAGTGGCCTAGGCAGAGCCCGGATTTGAACCCGATCTAACATCTCTGGAGAGACCTGAAAATATCTGTGCAGCAATGCTTCCCATCCAACCTGACAGAGCTTGAGATGATCTGCATAGAAAAATGGGAGAAACTCCCCAAATACAGGTGTACCAAGCTTGTAGCGTCATACCCAAGAAGACTCGAGGCTGTAATCGCTGCCAAAGGTGCTTCAACAAAGTACTGAGTAAAGGGTCTGAATACTTACGTAAATGTGATATTTCCATTTTTTATAAATTTGCAAAAATGTAAATTTTTGCTTTGTCATTATGGGTTATTGTGTGTAGATTAATGAGGGGGGGGGGGAAACTATTTAATACATTTTAGAATAAGGCTGTAACCTAACAAAATGTGGAAAAGGTTGAGGGGTCTGAATACTTTCCGAAGGCAATGTATAAAGCAAAATAACAGTGGTGTCACTGACCTAGTAACAATATGAATAAGTCTCAACAAATGATCATCTCCAGATCCCTTGGTTGATCATGTCTGAGTTACCAGGCCAACAACACAACTCATGGACATTTTTTGGAACCTGTCAGCGCTAACCCACATTAGAGGAACATCTAGATACAACCAATTGGCTTACTACATTTGCCCCAAAAAATGACTAACAGGTGAAAATGTTCCTCTTTTAGCTTTGAACATCCCAGATTTCTATGTAAAGGCATGGCTCTTGGTGAAGGTAATCATGTGTTTTAATTGGTTTCTCTCATTGATAGAGTCCAGGTTCCTGTCAGTCTCCCACCAGAAGAGGGCATGCAGACACTGACTCTACCCTCTGCTATAGCTCTCACTGCACTAAAACACACCAGAGACTGGAGTCTTCACTAGTGCACTTCTCCTTCACTTTGAACAGGCATGTCTGCCCACCCAATGAAATATGAAATGGGTATTATTGACCAATTCCCTGTGATCTTGGGATTTTACTACCATGTCACACACAGAAGAATAGCAGAGTGGGAAAATACAAGTGCCACTCATTACAGTATTACAGTACAGTAGCCAATGGCAAACAATTCGGGGAATTCAGCAAATGCCAACATGAGGAGGACTGTTTTTTCCACCTCTGCTATCATATGTCCCACATGAGGTCATATATACTGCTGTGCTAGGAATGTGACCTCATGTGACCTCAAACTACTAAAACCAAAACTAATTTGTAAGACAAACACACAACCATATATCTGTTGCATTCCAAAATATAGTCATATGTCAATAAGATAAAGTAGATAGTTTGGCGCAATAAACCTTGACTTTGAACACTGACGCAAGTAGCTAGCACTTTCGTTTAGGGACCTACTACGAACTGTACGGAAGTCTTTCATGAATACTGCCATATTTGATGTAACATGTATCTACATGGGTAATATATCAATCAAATACTTAACAGTGTGTAATAACGCGCCTAACCTGCGCTTCAGTTTGTGTTTGTAGCGCAGTGTGTACAAATATGATGCAATGACGGTCGTATTGTCCTCTGTCCCATTAGTTCAGTTTTGAGTTTTTGGACTAAATTCAGTTACATCATATAAGAACACACATTCTGAAGAGTACGCTTTATTATGCAGATGGAATAAATGCATAATTTCGTCATGGTGCCCATTTTTCAACATAGTGGTCATGGATAAGATAGCACTCGTTATCCTACACTATCATGAACTTTAAGTCAACACAAGTGTTTAAATCCTATAACAGACCTAGCCAAATGGAGAGAGCAGTGCAAACCAGACTGCGCAAGGCGAGCATGGATGAACTCTCAATCCATTCTAATAACAGGGATTCCCCTCAAACTTTTCCACATTGTCATATCATAACTACAGAGTCCACTGGTTATCCAAGCGGGAGCGCACGTTCCGTGTATCACGTCTGTCTTGCTCTGACCTTGCCGGCCAGGACTACTCTCTATCCGTTATCTCCCCGACACAACACCCTGACTGAACAAACACTTCAGAGTACTTTATGCAATTAACAGTGCCATTATTTATTAAGTGGTTCATCGGTTTGTGGTTGGACAGTGTGATTTCATTTTAAAAAACAGTAGGCTAAAAAAAGGTGTACGTCAATTCACCAAACACCGGCAAAGTCGTTGGACATTCGAGAATAACCAATTTCATAATAATGCATCTCATCCATCACTGTATTTTCCGAATCATGGAATAAAATAAGACTACATGTAGCCTATATTTGAATTAGACTTCCTATTGAAATAGCACGAGCTTTTATATATCCAATCTTCTCTCCACAAGAACATTTCTGTTCAATAATTATCACTTCCAGAAAGGACCACTCTTAGAAAGTGAAAGAGAAGGAACTGGAACGCACGTTCAATATAGGAAGGTCATGTAAGGTCTTTCTTTTTACCTGTTTCGCTCTAGACGGTCTGCGACCGGGAGAGCCAGGAGCTGCTGGAGAGAGAGTAGGCTGATGCAATACACAGTAACCGGCAGAAGTGAACGCATCTCGGGACGAGTTCTCACACACACCCCTTGGGAAGGAGGGTGTTCCCAAACCACCTGGACGATGTTCAACTCCCGGGGAAGAATAAATTCCAAAATATTTTGGTATTTAGGCTAGTACTGATATCCAGGCAACAATGCGTGAGACAGTCAAATAATCCTGTGATAAACAGAGAATAAAAAAAGTTAAGAAAAGTAAAAACAATTGTATAATTTGATCAGGATATTGATTAGGTTATATTATAGAAATATGAAAGAAATACAGTTATTTTGCAACAAATATTCAAGAGTGCCTGTGGGACACCTGCAAGTGCATTATTCACTCACTATTCAGTAGCCTAATCATGTGTACAAAGTGTACGAACCACTCTGTGTGGCCAATTGAAAGCTATGCATAAAGAAACCTCAAGCACTAAAGAAAACGTTTTTAAAAATATATCCAGCTACACCCATTTTTCATATTTTACACAAAAATTATATTGCATTTCAAAATATAGCTATAATAACCTATATAAAATAGTACATTTTATGAATGTTAGTAATATCTTACGTATATGAGGATTTTCAGAATATTCTCGTAGGTCTAAGTACTTTCCCACGGATCTAACAAGTGTTGGTCAAGATGAAGTTCTCAGATTCAACTTCTGAAGTTGAGCGAGATGACATTGTGCGAATAAATATTGAGTGGGCGGGACTCATTCTGCACCGGTGTACCTAATAGGCTCCGTGGTTTGGTCGGGTAATTTATTCTTCATTCACTAAATGATATGGATGTGTGCATGTTGAAGTGTGCCATTTACAACTATGCTGTTGTTGATTTTGGTGGCAAATGCCAACTGAAATGCCAAAATGATGATGGTTCTTGACTGGTCAAAGACCTTGCAAGAACTTAGTTATAGATATTCATATTTAAGATCGATTTTAAGAAAGATCCATACTAATCCTTAACCAACCATTGATCCAAACGTTCTTTTATTAACAATTTCCCATAGTATATGTCATGCAAACAAATGGTGGCATATTCTCAAATTCATTTTCTCAGACTTCTATCATGTGTTTTTCACCCCCTCCCTTTCCCTTCTTTCTTATCTTTGCCTTCAACACCAAGTGAGCCTGAGGGATACGTATAGATAGTTCTCTTTCAGATTCCTCTGAATTTTGGACAGACACACCCATGGCTACACATTCTAAGTACTGCCCAATGTGCTATTGATACATTAGATTGCTTCCTGATTATGCCACAAACATTTATTTATTCTACATTTTCCAGAACTATAAGGAAATATGACCTCACAAAGAGTACCATGTGACCTATGATAATGAGTGGTTACAGTGGCTATCATACAGATTGATGCCTCCAGTGCTAAACAGATCACGTGCAGCTAATTTGTTTAGGACATTTTCTCCCTGTATACAATGAGGATGTTGTCATTTGTGTTTAGTAACCTTACTACGGTGTTGTAGATGTGTCAGTCACGTGTTTAGACTCGTATATCCTAAAATGGACTCACACGAGTCATATTCCACTCAGTGTCCGTTGGGAAAGTGGGCGAGTCTGTATTGTCTCTGAGCTTAGCAAGCACGAACACCTGCGCACTATCCTGTTTGTGACATGTTTTATTAATTAGGCTGCATAGTCATAATGTACATACCTGATCCACACAAAACACAGAGGAGAGTTACGTAGTTACGCAACCATCATTTCAGAGAAAACAGACCAAATGTTGAGTGTCTTTCCCAGTTTAGGAGAGCCCCTTGAGCTTCAGCTTGGGTTAATATAAACTATAGAGTGGGGAAAGTAAATATAGGGATTATAGGTCTGAAACGGAGCACCCCTGAAGAATCACATACATCTTGTCTGTTAAATCAGTCAGACAGTTTTCCACATTTTGAACCCCCCCCCCCCCCCCCTCTCTGTTATGAATTGTGTTTTAAAGCAATGTTCATTTCTCACCAAATTGTCTGACTGCTGCCAATTTCCCAGTTTCTCACCCTTCACTGTTGTCACTGTGTGTATTCCAGCAGTGTTGAAGGCTTTGAAGTCCTCCATTAGTCTCTCATAATCATTATAATAACATTAGTATCAGTGCCCACACAGGTAATAGCCACTAGCAGCCTAATCCAGCCTGGGCTGAAGTTAAAGGATCCACTCCCTATAATCTATTATAATCTCTGGTTTGGTGTTATTTTCCCAGGGGGATCATAACAATGACACAGTAAACCAATCAGGAAGTCAACTCACCTTCTTCTTGACCTCAAAAGGCATCAGACAGGTCTAGCCTGTTACAGTGTTTGGTAAAAATGTACATTATATCATACATTACCCATCCATAAGCATGTTATAAACATGACATTATAGCTACATAGAGCATTGTGATGTTCTGACCCTAATGAATGAGACATGTAATTCTCCTACTCTGTAGATGGCAATTAAAATTTGACCAAAGGTGAGTTCCCAATCAAGTTTTTTTTAAGAGACAAAAAGTCCAATAGTATATAACTTCACCCTTGCAAAACCAAGAGATGAATATTAACCGCAAGGATTCCGCAATGCATTACAGGTATCTGAATTGGTAACTGATTGATTCAAACTGAGGTTAGGATGTATTGGATATCAAAGCTGGACAGCTCTACCAGGATTTTGACCCATTTATGTAACAATGAGCAGGCTTCATGTGACATCAGGCCTGTGAAGCAGTGCCCTCAGTGTACTGATGAGCAGAGGGCTTACCGCCTGGTTTGATCTCTCAATCATGCACTGGCGTTACTGGTTGTGTATTAATGTGGCAATTAGTGCCCATGAGTAAGTGTTCTATGCAGCACACACTGTGCTTGAAAAGATACTCCAACTATTACTCACTCTGGCTTTGAAATGGACCGACAGAGCGCCATGATGTCCTGTCGAAACAATGTCGTGGTCAAGCGATCAAAGGACATGGATCTGTGATTGTGCGACGCTGCTTTCTTTATATATATATATATCATTTAAAACAAGGTACACATACAAAATTATGCACTTGGTTAAGAATCATCGAGGTTAAACACCAAAAAGTCTACAACTTATTTCCATTGTGGTCCTCATTTTTATGATAGCACGTAGAAAGTTTGGCATGTACCAGGATAAAAAACAAGCAGGCAAAATGGCAGGCAAATTGGTGATTTAGTCATAAAAACACAACATATCCATACTATACACAAAGGAACGTTATTTAGTCATCATCAATGGGCTTGGAGGGAATTCTCACAGAGGCACACTATCCAATAACCAGGATTTCACCTTCCAAATTTGAATTGCCATCTACAGAGTAGGAGAATTACATGTCTCATTCATTAGGGTCAGAACATCACAATGCTCTATAAACACACTACATGTACAATAATTCCTATTTCTCATACTTTATTAAAAACCACCATCACCGCTTCCACCCTCCCAAGGCTAGCCAACCAGGACATAGTGAGGGGATCCCCTGAATGACACAAACAGGAAGGGTTTTATACAAAAGGTCACACCCTTAAATAACAATCACACACACTTGGCGTAGGCAGACCAACAAGCATGCGTTCAAAATAGGTCGACGGTTCTAACCCTTTACACTAGCATAGTCAAAATGAGTGCATTAGCTAGCCCTTTCTTACCACGTACCTTAGTGGCCATACTCCCCCTCCGATGTTGCCATCTAGTGTACATTCTAAGTAATTGCCTACTGTTTTGGCTGTGAGTACCTCTCTTGCTAGCTGTACCCTGATGCCTGAGGACTTGCTAAGTTTCAATTTAGACCCCAACAGAATTGCTTCTGTTTTGCCGAGATGCAGAGATAGCTTGTTGTCCATGAGCCATGCATTGATGTTAGTGAGCTCTGCATTCAGTATACTCTGCAGTGTGGTTTGGTTTTTGTGAGACACCAGGAGTGCAGAATCCTCTTCATACAGAAACAGGTTACATGAGTAAGCATCCTTTATATCATTAATGTACAGCAGGAATAACAGAGGCCCTAGCATGCTCCCCTGTGGCACGCCACAGTTTATGGGTAGCCTCGGAGGGAAAACCATTTCCCTCTACCACTTGTTCCCTCCCCAACAAGTAGGTCTCAACCCATTCAAGAGTGGCACTGCTCAACCTCCTCTCTTCTTGTCTCAGCCGATGTGACATTTTTGGGGTCACAGACTGGCTGATTGGCTGTGTAAACGTTCTGAAATTGCAAAATGTTTTACTATGATTTCATTGGAGCCCTTATAAACAGAGGCTCCCCAGGGCAAAACAGAACATATTACACACCATAATCTGTGTAGAAATCATCTGTGCTATCTAATGTTGTGTACACAGGGGGGTCAGGGGATATGTCTGCTTATGGTTTCTGAACAGGAAGCACCACATAAACAAATTACAGAGCTGAAGTGTTCTGATCATTTCTCTCAAAGTAGGTGGCTTCGTTGCGAAACAGCTTAATCATTTTAGTACCAGTAATGTGCATTCAATTGGCGGAGAAGATGTGCACACAAACAAACAACACCTGTGGGCTGGGAGAAGATTTATGGAGTTTCCCAGAGTCCAAAAGTTCCCCCCTGTTTCTGAGAAAACCTCTTGATAGATCCCTAAAAATATTTTCTACGGATATAGTACTTCCTTTTCCGTATGTACTAGTTACAGTATAACCCACTAGGCACAGACATCAATTCAACGTCTATTCCACGTTGGGTCAACATAATTTCATTGAAATGACGAGGAAACAACTTTGATTCAATTAGTGTTTTACCCAATACCTGCTTTTCTTCCTTACACAGCAACGATCATAACTCAAGAATGATTTCTCAAATATTAATTTCTACTTTATTCCATCTTCCAAAAATTCCATGTGCATCTATTCATTCATCCATCAATTTACTCATATATTAATTTACTTCCTGCTTTTTCTGTCATTTCACTTAGTTTGAGTTTATTTTATTTTATTTTTACAGGGACAGTGCACATTAATCAACGTGTCAGGTTTTTTCAACTGCAGTCCCTGGGCAGGTTATTAAAAACAATTACAATATAGACAATCATTGAGCAGTGAGCACACACAGAGCAACATAGGACAAGCAAGACATAGCATACAGACAGAGCAACATAGGACACGCAAGACGTAGCATACAGACAGAGCAACATAGAACAAAAAGCAGCAAGACAAAATTCATAAAAGCAACAAAGTGTTTCCACACCTCACAAGTTACAGACAACAGACAACATGGAAAGCGGCAATACACAGCTAGGGATTATGTTCACAAATCTGATTGACCTTTAGCCATGTCTTCATGCATTTTGTGAAAGTGTGATATGTGGTGCAATTATGTGTGTCTGATGGCGTGTATTCCAGACATGGGAAGCTCTCACAGAGAAAGCGGATTTACTAAAGGTGCTTTTCCTTAAGGGAACTATACAGTCACCTCTCATGGCAGACCTTGTGGATCTGCTGCCATATGTTTGGGTTTTCTGTTTAACAAAAATACTGAGTGGAGGGGGAGGCAGGCCATTTAGGATCTTGAATATAAGACATGCGTCGGTGTATTGTACAAGATTTTCCCAACTCAGGAGCTCATGCATTCTGAGGATGTAACAGTGATGATGGCTATTGGGCTTCCTTCCTATCAAGCACTTTGAGAGCCTGTTTGTAGACAGACTGAATAGGTTTTAATGTTGTACAGCAAGCTTGGGCCCAACTAGTCAAGCAGTATGTTAAGTGGGGGAGTATCATAGATTTGAAGTACAGTTTTGATTCCTCTGTAGTCAAACAATTTCTTATAAATCGGAAATAAGCTAGTTTGATCTGAATTACCTTTTTCACATGCTTTTTTAAAAGAGAAGTTGGAATCAAGTATGATGCCAAGGTACTTAAAATCAGATACCACCTGGAGCTTCTCCCTTGACACATAGACATCTGGCTCAGTAGCATCTGTTGCCCTCTTTGTGAAGAACATGGAAACAGTTTTTTTCACATTGAGATGCAAACACGAGTCACTGAGCCACTTTGTAACCTGGACCATTACAGTAGTGAGTTCTTGTGCAGCTTGTTGTTTGCTCTTTGCATGTACATATATCACTGTATCATCTGCATACATTTGAACTTCAGACCCAGTACAGACAGAAGGCAGATTATTAATGTACAGGCTGAACAGGAGGGGCCCCAGTATTGACCCTTGGGGCACGCCCACATCATAGATAAGAGTGGGCGACAGCTCATTGCTCACTCTGACACACTGAGTTCTGCCTTCAAGGTATGATTTCATCCATCTCAAGGCATCGGGGGAAAAGTTGAACTTGGACAATTTTGTGATGAGAATCTCATGGTTAACAGTATCAAAAGCCTTCCTTAGGTCCAGAAACACAGCCCCAACAACGCCCCCTTTGTCCATCTTGGACTTCACATTTTCCAGAAGAAAGCAGTTGGCCATTTCTGTGGAGTGTTTCTCTCTGAAGCCAAACTGCATGGAGTGTAATGTGAAGGGGCTGTTGTTGAGGTGGGCAATCAGTTGTTCTGCTACACACTTTTCAACAACCTTTGACACCACAGGAAGTATACTAATGGGCCTGTAGTTACTCACTCAGCAGGGTCGCCCGATTTAAAGATGGTCGTTATTATGGCTGACTACCATGCCCTTGGAAACACCCCAAGACCAATAGATGTGTTGGTGACCTTAGTAATGGGGCCAATGAGTGACTCTCTGTAGTTTTTAAGAAAGGTAGAGTCCAGCCCAAACACATCTTTGGCTTTAGAGTTCTTTAGTGAGCTAATCACCTTGTTCACCTTTGACTCAGAAACCTCCCTTATGATGAAGACAGGTTGAGTGTTATTTACTAGCACTGAGCCCAAGAAACCTGTGGAGGGGTTCTGTGTCAGTACCCTGACAGAGTCAATAAAGTAGGAATAGTTACAGTGCAGTTCACTGTTTGTGAGCGTCTGCACAGTACCAGGAACCTCACTGTGTCTGGTTATCTTACAATTGCTGCCCCCTAGTGAACCTCCTATCAGTCGAATGTTCTACAGCAGAGGACAGTTACTGAGGCCAGCTGCAGAGGCACACATAGCTGAGCCCAGTGGAGCTTTGCCAAACACAAAGGCTTTGACCTCCAATGGGGCTGGGGACAGACCAAATTATGTCCCAGATAGAAGATAAACATAATTTGTCAGCATTTTTTAAAACACAAGAAAACAAACTGAATCAAATTTGGACTTTTTGTAATGTCAAGCAGAATCTTGAACCCCAAGTCTGAGGCACCATTAAATCCTCTGTGAGAAATCATTTTGGAGACATGGTCTTTCCCATTGGGATGAGCATCTCCGTCTCCCCTGTGTGCTCACTGGCACAGTGGCTCCCCCAATCAAATTTGTTTACATCGCTAGTTTGTAGGGGATTGGGGCACAACCAAGATTGTTTGCGTGGCTAGTTGTCTCTCTGACAGCTCACAGTCAAGTTTGTTTGCATGGCTCTTGTTACCAGCGAGGGGCCGAAGGTGACGGGGGGTTGGAGGAGATGGCCTGATTGAGTTAGGGTTTTGCCCAGTGTGCCCACTTCATGGGCAAATGAGGGATCACTCCTCTGTGTGGTGAAAGATGTTAGCACAGACGGGGTGCTTGTTGCTAGACGGGACAGTGGAGGCAGACAATAGTGGTGCTTCCAGAACTGACAGCGCCTGACTGGGCCCTTTTTAACTGGCGGCAGGAGAACAGGAGATCACAGTATCAAATAGCCAAACAAATAAAAGATTGATGATAGTATCATGGCTATGTACACTGAGTTTACAAAACATTAAGAACACCTGCTCTTTCCATGATATAGACTGACCAGGTGAATCCAGGTGAAACCTATAATCCCTTATTAATGTCACCTGTTAAGTATAAAGGGGAGGAGACAGGTTAAAGAAGATTATTAAGCCTTGAGACAATTGCGACATGGATTATGTGTGTCTGCCATTGTCACGCCCTGGCCTTAGTTATCTTTGTTCTCCTTATTATTTTGGTTAGGTCAGGGTGTGACGAGGGTGGTTTGTGTGTTTTTGTCTCGTCTAGGGTGTTTGTACTGTCTAGGTTTTTTTTGTAGAGTTATGGGGTTGTGTTCATTATAGGTGTTTATGTAAGTCTATGGTTGCCTAGATTAGAGGCAGGTGTTTATCGTTGGCTCTGACTGGGAACCATATTTAGGCAGCCATGTTCTTTGGGTATTTTGTGGGTGATTGTTTCCTGTGTCAGTGTTTGTGCCACACGGGACTGTTTCGGTTTGTTCACGTTTTTGAATTTGTGTTCATGATCAGTTTTCCATATTAAAACACGGACACCTACCACGCTGCGTATTGGTCTGATCCTTGCTACACCTCTTCAGAGGAAGAAGAGGAAGACAGCCGTGGCAGCCATTCAGAGGGTGAATGGGCAAGACAAAACAATTAAGTGCCTTTGAACGGGTTACGATAGTAGGTGCTAGGCACACCGATTTGTGTCAAGAACTGCAACGCTGCTGGGTTTTTCACACTCAAGTTTCCTGTGTGTATCAAGAATGGTCCACCACCCAAAGGACATCCAGCCAATTTGACACAACTGTGGGAAGCATTAGAGTCAACATGGGCCAGCATCCCTGTGGAATGCTTTCGACACCTTGTAGAGTCCATGCCCAGACAAATTTAGGCTGTAGGCTGTTCTGAGGACAAAAGGGCAACTCAATATTAGGAAGGTGTTCCTAATTTTTGGTATACTCAGTGTAGAATAAAATAAGGTTAAACCTACTGCAGTTAACCTACCTCATGCATTCTCTCAGAGGCATGCTTGGTTCATTAATACATTTACTTACAGACCTGGCAACGACCATGGGCAGGTGTTAAGTTTCTTTCAATTCCTTGAATGGACAGGAATTTTCTAAATACAACTTGCTTATAATATTTTTTTATATACAGTAAATTCATGTGACCTCTAATTCACTGTAAATAAATGAACAGAAGAGTTCTTGCACCAGAGAGCTCAGGAGAGAGATCTCTGACATCTCTACCAGCCTTGAAGCTTTTTCTATGTTATGAGTGAAAACACTAATAGTTACAGAGCAGGAATATAGAGTTTACTGTACACAAAGCCCTTTGCTACATTTCCCATCGCCTGCGGGTGTGTGCGTGATCCAGGCACCTGGGTACAATGGGGACTCTGTGGATCGCTGACCCCAGGGAAGTAGTGAGGAGGCTGAGCCTTGCCGCCTGGGTCAGGGCCTCTCCTATCAACCACAGACTGGTCCAATGACCTCTTCATACAGGCCTCAGTCTGTCCAACACTTGCATTTGGTTTGTTTTCTGAAAGAGTAAATTCCCACGGCAGATTAACATCATAGGCTCAATTACTATTGTGTTTATGCATGCTTAGATGGTATCTGCCTCCTTGAGAGGAAACATTCTGTATTATTGCAGCACTATAGACGTCAGTTGGATTGACATCCTGAACTATCTCTCTTCCTTCCACAGTGGCAGCACTGCAGTATATATAGACCAGATTTTACCTTTACCAGACTACCAGCAAATCATAAAACAGTTCCCCTTTTCACTTCTATTGTCAGATACAGTACAGTTTGAGACACTTGGGGAAGTGAAACTTTTTGATTGCTACTCTTCTTGTTCTCATTAAGGACATTTTCACGCTTGCTTTATCTCAGAGGATGAGCAATTGAACGCTTGACGCCTCACGAGAGCTATGATTTGCAAGAGGCCTTCAACCCACTTCCTGTCTGTTGGTTTGTTGGCAGGAAGTCAGGTGACTCGTCTCATCCGGCCTGACAGTTCTTCTCTTTGTGTTTTGAGTGGGCTGTCTGTCATGACTTACAGAGAATCAGTGACAGGAGGAGCTGGCCCTCTCTGTCGCGGTTTCTGTCTCTGTCTTTTTCTCTGTTTGACAATAGTAATCGATGTAGGAACTGAGATCAGGAACAAATACTGTAGCCAATTCGCTCTGCTTAAAAGTCTGTTTTCACACGCTAATGGAGCTTTCAAATGTAACTCAAAATATTAACTTAATAATTTTGCTTAGTAATATTATCAACACACAACTTAATAACAGTGTATGTATACCAATCTGAGATATTGCTATCTGTGCTATGTCTACCCAGGGCATGGATGCTCCTAACAGGGGAGACACACATGAGCGGTGAGAAGGACCAGAATGTCAGCAGCGCTGGGCTGGGTCGTCTTCAGAGGGGAACTGGAACTGGATGTGGAGATGAAACAGCTGCAACGGACGACTTCATTAGTTTGGATTACAGGAAAAGGAGGACCGAGCACGCCCCCATTCTCATCGATGGGGCTGTAGTGGAGCAGGTTGAGAGCTTCAAGTTCCTTGATGTCCACATCAACAACAAACTATCATGGTCCAAACACACCAAGACAGTCGTGAAGAGGGCACGACAAAGCCTATTCCCCTCAGGAGATTGAAAATTTGGACCATTTTGAATGGGCTTTCAGATCCTCAAAAAGTTCTACAGCTGCACCATTGAGAGCATCCTGACTGGTTACATCACTGCCTGGTATGGCAACTGCTCGGCTTCCGACCGCAAGGCACAACAGAGGGTAGTGCCTACGGCCCAGTACATCACTGGGCCAAGCTTCCTGCCACCCAGGACCTCTATACCAGGCATTGTCAGAGGAAGGCCCTAAAAATTGTCAGACTCCAGCCACCCTAGTCATAGATTGTTCTCTCTGCTACCGCACGGCAAGCGGTAACGGAGCGCTAAGTCTAGGTCCAAAATACTCTTAACAGCTTCTACCCCCAAGCCAAAAGACTCCTGAACAGCTAATCAAATGGCTACCTAGACTATTTGCATTGTTCCCACCCCCATTTTTACGCTGCTGCTACTGTTTATTATCCATGCATAGTCACTTTACCTCTACCTACATGTACATATTACCTCAATTACCTCGACTAACCGGTGCCCCCGCACATTGACTCTGTACTGGTACCCCCTGTATATAGCCTCGCTATTGATATTTACTGCTGCTCTTTAATTATTTGTTATTTTAATTTCAAATGTTTTACTTATCTATTTTTTACTTACCACTTATTTTTCTTAAAACTGTATTGTTGGTTAAGGGAATGTAAGTAAGCATTTCACTGTAAGGTCTATACCTGTTGAATTTGGCACAATGCAAACAGGTGACAAATACAATTTAATATGATTTGATTTGTCTTTCTCAAGGCATTGTGGGGGAACTTGATCAGTGTATCCACTAAGGCCAGAAGGCTCTAGGTCGTTCTCTCAGGTATCTCTGTATCTACAACACCTTTATTTAAGCACCAGCAGGGTTACTGCAGTTAACAGGGCAGTGAATATTGCTACCTTACAGCCTAGTGCTCAACCAGGAGAGCCAAGGAGATGGATCTTGTGTGTTTCCCTCCCTCCTTCCTACTGGCAGTTTGTCAAGTGAAGTTCAAGGCCATGTGTCCCGTCAGCTGTAAGAAGCATAGACCATCCGCCTTGACCTGACTCACTACAGGCATAGGGAAATAGCATCACTCTATTGTCAACAATGATTTATCTACAGTATATGCTATCGGGTTGACACTGTGCTCACTGAAGGGGGAAGGTATAGGGGTTGTTTCTTGACATACATTTTTTTTGCCAACCACCCACAGTGACAGTCTATCATTCTAAGTCAAGGGGGGATACCAAGTGCAGTAAGAGAGAAGGCTATAAAAAACAAAAACAAAAGACAAAAATGCTTAAGAGCCATGCCTGGTTTTTAATCCTGGAGTGTTAAGTACTTTGAGTCAAAGGTCACAGTGCAGGAAGTGTTGGAATTTTCTCAGTGGCGTTAAGGTGCCAGCAGCCAAGGACAGCAGGCTGCACGAAACTGGGCCTCTGTTTCAGAGGATGGATAAATGTCATGTAACAATGTTAAGTGCTCTGCAGTTTTACTCTGGAATTTGACATGGGTATGAATGTATTATGTAACAGGTACTTTAGTTCTGTTCAGGCGATCATGAGGAGACGATGCGAGTGACGCTTGTGGTTAGGATCACACTGGCTATTCAACTGCACACAGAGGTGATGTTCTATTTAATCTTTCTCTCTCATACAAGCATACTGGGTAAAACTGAAAATGTTTAAATCCTATTTAATACCGATTATTTTCTGTATAGGCCAAGATTACATTTCAACTATATGGGCTACCATCTGTTTTGACCACACACACACACTGCGAAAGCAGGCATTCCTGTGGGCTGTCCTCTGATCAGTTCTGGCAGACCCTCTGATTCCAGAGTAATTTCAGCAATGACATGTGGGCTGGGGAACACTTGTGACAGATATGAGGAAGATATGGTCTCTAGTTTAGATAACCAAAAGATTGACAGTGAGTGCACAGAAAGGTTATGATACAGTGTTGTCATGTTCACTGTAAAAAGTCAACTTGGGCTGTCAAAGACTTGTTTTAACGTGTTTATTTGATATGTTGATGTGCATTGGTAGACTACATAAGGTTTCCCAAGTACCATGCCCTGTAGCCAAGATGTTATTGATGCATGCTAAATACACTAATTGTTCAGAATCATTCTACCGCAAATATTGCATGTTTTCACAGTAAGATAATTGTCAGCATCTAGTTAGCAACGCGTTGCATTTCTAGGCAATAGTGGTTATAGTTTTTTTGCAAGAGAGCTACACTCAACTACATTCATTAATGGGACGTCGTGGGACATTCTTGCCCTGCGCCCCTCCCTGTAACCCAGTGCGCAGACTCATCACACTTCGCTGTCAGCGCAAGGCATACTGACAGTATGGCGGCAGGATACAGCAGGAAGGATGCTTCTGTTGCCCGTGATGTGTCTTTCGCCAACAGAATCTGAATGGAATATCGACGGTAAAGGGAAAGGATACCGCAATAAAGGCCTGTCTCCGTGAACTCCGAGATGGCCAGGCTCGCCGACTACTTCGTGGTGGTCGGTTACGACCTCGATAAGAGAGGTGAGTTTTGGGCTAGCTATTTTCTTAAGTGCTAGCTAGCTAATGCTGGCGTATTAGCCGCGGTTCAGCCCTAGTAAACAGGAGGAGGCGGAGGAAAGGGAGGCTGGGACGGGCCGGGACAAAACGGCGTCCCACAGCTGTGGGGTGTCTTATACGGCAGGGCACTGAACTACAAATCGCGGATGTCAAAGGCCTCTCGTCTGATGTCATTTCAAACCACGAGGAAAGAGTTTGAGTGAATGTCTGCATTCCATTTTTTTTGCTGTCATTCGTCATTTTCATAGTCATATCTAGCTAACGAATAACTGAAGTGAAATTGCAAGCTAACTAGCTTGGTGAAGGATTCTTGTTAGCTTACTAGCTAACGACGTGTTGGCGGCGTTGGTTAGAGTAGACCTCTAGTTAATACGGATTTATTAAATCAACTTGTTTAACTAAAGCAAACCATTTTCTGTCACATCTCGCCAAGCTAACACGAATGAGCTAGTAAAGCAAACGTCACACATTCGTGTCGAGATTTTACATGATGAGGTCGAAATTAAAAGGACCAGTTGGTCATTCTGAGAAGCAAAACAGATCTTTGCTTGATAAACGTACTATTTTTACTGCCAATGCTTGTGAACAACTAACGTATGGTTTAGAAATGAAAGTATTGTTGGTTGTTTTCTCGGTCTCTTTTTGTTTGTGGACTAACCTAGAATGCCTTTGCCCCTCCCCAAGCCACTTGAACCAGAGCGGCCGGAACGGAGCCCAGTAGATGCTCAGTTTTCTTCCTGTTGTGTTGTTTCGGACGCTGAGCGTTTGGGACTGTTATCTGACGCTCCCCCGGGTTTGTGCGGTGTCCTAGATCTGTGCGGTATAATGGCCTGTAAACCATGAAATATTAAAGCCGCTTTATCCGATGAATATATTAAGCTATTTGGAAACTTGTAACGTCTTTTATTTATAGAATGGATTCTGTTAATGACTTATTTAGATGGAGCATGCATTAACATAGTAGCATGACAAGTCCTCTGCGTCTAAAATCAAGCGATAACTGGCTTGTGTACTTATTTCTTGGTTGGAAAATTGAGGTTGGACAATGAACATTTTGTTTTTCTTTGCATACATTTAATGCATGTCTGTCTTTGAAGGGGGCCAATCCCTGCAAGGTTGAGTGGCAGGATGTTATGATGTGGACGTTGCAGAATTGACTGCAGAATGTCTTTCCTTCCTGTATCTACCCTGCTGTTCGTGCTGCTGAATGCAGACTAGGCCTGTAAAGCATCTGGGAAGCAGACAGTAAAACCCCAAGAGCTGAGGTGATCAAGGAGAAACGAGGCCTCCGTACCCAATAAAGAAACAAGACTCTGGGATTATGATTTGTCTGTTGTTGAAACCCTTTTACAGCAGCCCAATGCTTAATATATACATGCATAGTAAATAACTTGCTGCAACATATGCATCTGACACTTTATTCTTTAAAGTATGCATTTTAATTTTCAGCAACACTAGCTTATTTTAGTCTTACCCCCTGTTCCTGAACACTGACCCCATACTCATTACCTAAAGAGGATATCCACTCTTCTGCAATCAGATCGATACTCCAGTTTGATACTCTTTATTCTGTTAGGCTGATGCATGCTCCCAAGGGCAATGACATTGTCTTCTGACATCATTCTCGCATACCAGAGAAAGCTTGGTGCTCTCTGACATTTTGACAGAGCTGTTGTCCTGCCATGTCCTGAAAGCACAGGTGTGGAGGTGTGGCTTCATCTGTGTTTTGACTGACACACATTTAAACAGGCCTGGAATGTTTCACAACTGCTGACTAACAGGTTGGGTGTGTGAGCGCATCTGTGTTTGCAAGTTACTTCCACCGTCTGAGTTGTTGAAACATCCCTGTATTTCTAGAGAAGATGCTTCCTGTGTGATTACATCATCAACATAACATTCAGTGATGGAGAAAAGCTTTTACCTGCATACACCCATCCTTTTAATTGTATGTGACCACGCTTAGAATTAGAGTCGACAGTGTACAATGTAAAGCATTCATCAGTTGACTTATTAGAAGAGGATATCAAGAGAAACAAAACCTCTCTGCACCCTGTGGGGCAGGTTTTGCTACTGTACTGTTTACAGTCAATGTTGTGGTTGTAGGGCACGCCCCTGCCCTGATGACCACTGCCAACAGCTCCCATTCACACACCCCATTAGTCACTAAGGTGTCAGGTAGCCTGATAGTTGTGCTCAACCCAAACTCTCATGATCAGATAGACTTCACATGGGGAGCCAAGATGGCCAGGGTGTGGTCAGCCTGACTGGGGTTTCTTGTGTGTTTTGACAGCCGTCCCCTTTTGTGCTGAGAACACTGCGGCGAATCGGATACTCCGTCCGCGGGACTCCCGGCCCAAACAGGAAATAGGAGGGAGGACTCTTGGGAGATATGTTTAGAGCGAGAATCCAGATTGTCCCTCTGTTGTGTGTCTGTGTTCTATGAAAACTGGGGGGGTGTTCTCATGTGGGTGCGGAGCTGTATGTAATTTTGTAGAAGCCAAGGGCCTCATTCCATGATCAGCCGCAACACACACTGCTCTCTGTTCTGACCCCTTTTCTACCTCCCTCCCAGGCAGTTGGAGGAGTGTTACTGTTTGTGTATGCAGCAGTGGGGGACTAGACAGAATGCACAGCAGTTGTTTTTCACCCAGGAGTGACAACTCTGGCACAGTGAGAGAGCCTGGACCAGAGCTCAGCACTGTGACTCCGCTCCCTTTACAACAGCATGCAGCCCAGCTAGAGGTATACAGATCTGTATAGAGGAGAGAAGCATGAAGAATGCCACCTACTGTAGTGTTGTCCAATTCATTATAAAACGAAATACCTATCAGCGACAAGTGAGCAGCTTTCTTGTCATTGACAGCCAGGAGATTCACCCACTGCTTCTTTAGGTCAGGTGCATAGATATGCCTATGTTTTGCTGGACGATTTGAATTAGCTTTACATTTAGAGACCGCCAGAGTGAGACTGAAACACCACAACAACCAATGCAGCGGAAAAGGACACGAGAGAGAGAGGAGTGTTAGGATCTTGCCAGCACTCCTCTCGTCTCGATCTGTGGGCTACCACTTCCTCCCTGGTTCTAGAGCAGGCCAGGGTGCAGCCACTCAGGACCTCCAGAAATAGACTTCACAATCTGTCTTTCATAGGGGACGGGGGTGCTGCTGGAAGGGGGACAGAGCTCTCTGTGTGTGTGTGTGTGTGTGTGTGTGTGTGTCGGAATGTCTCTACCATGGGACTCGTCATGCCATGGTATCTTGGTAACGTTACTGCTTCCCTGTCTGTTAGGCTGTAAACGGACACTGCTTGTCTCAGTGTGAAGCTATACTGAATACTGGCTGGTCTGGTGTCTCTCAGGGCTTGTGCCGGATACTTCTCTCCCTGCAGACATGATGTAAAGTGGCTCTCTGGTCCCTGCTCTGACCTGGATGTAAGCCTACTGCTCTTCTAGTGAAGGACTTTTGTTTATGTCCCTGCCCCAGCCAGGGGCTGTGTGTGCGTGTGTGCGTGTGACTGTTTCATCGCTGTCTGTCTGCTGTAATGAATGCTCCTTATTCAGGAGGCAGACGAGTGCCCCAGGGCCCTGCAGCCTGACCTCAGTGACCCACTTCTAGAAGCTAGTGATGGGGATAAAAATGGATACAGTTACATATTGCATATAAACATATTGCCAGGTCGCAGTTGCAAATGAGAACTTGTTCTCAACTAGCCTACCTGGTGAAATAAAATAAAAATATTGGGAAATTATTTGACGATACATCGTATTGCTTTGCAAATTTCACACTATTATTTTTGCGCTAGTAGGCTGTACCTGCACCAATACTCCAGTATTTTTCCTTCATAGCTTGTTCTCAATCTTCTTTTTAAATAGGGAGTCAATTGTTTAGAATCGCATTACATATTGTATTGGCACCTAAATATTGTGATACTATTCTGTCGTCAGGTCCTTCGCAATTCCCAGCCCTGCTTTGCTTTGATGGTCTTCCATGGAATTTGGAGAATTGATCCCCCTCACCCTTCCTCTCCTCCTGCCGTTACCCCCTCAGGGCAGGACTGGGGCAATCCTGTTCCCAGTCAGCCTGGGATTAGAGGAGTAATCGTTCCAATCCCCCCCAGGGTATATCAGCGGTGGTACTAGTTTGTATGTTAGGCCAGTACAGTTTATCTATGATCAAGACCCCCCCCCCCCCAACCCCCCCCCCCTTCTTCATCGTTGCCATCAAAGAAAGGAATTATAATCTGGTGTCCCACTGTGTTTGGCCTAATCCCGCACACAGCATCTGATTCGTTGAAAGGAACAGAGGAAGCAATGCTGATTGGTCCTGGGCAGGAAAAGGTTGCTCCTGATTGGATGGTTATTCATCTCTGGTGAATGGATGATTACATTTAAAAAAAAAAGATGTTTAACAGTTGTCAACCCCACCCCCTTCCCTCTCCCAGGGAAAGCTGTTTGATTTCTGGGTTCCATATTATTACTGTGTGTTGTTCACCCCCCACCCTGCTGTTTTTTGTATGCACCCGTCCTTGTAGGTCACTCCAGATATGATTGTCTATTAGTATGCAAATGTCTGTGTTCCTCAAAGTGTGGTCCACTGGCTCTTTTGTCTGTGTCTCTGTACCTGTCTGTACTAGGCAGCATTTTCCAGTAGCGCCGGCCGTCGGCTAATCAGCCGGTTACAGACTCATTTTCAGCCGGCTGTTTGTCCGTACGTTAGTCACACGTGATAGCTGACAGCGTTGACACGATTTTGACGAAACTTGGTGAATGATGCGTCTTGCCATAGAGATATGGCATTTACAAAATTACACTCATTTGCCAGATGGTGGCGCTATAACGATATTGAAAATGCAAACTTTGAAAGGTCACACCCTGTTGGACCTAAAGTCATGAAATTTGGTACAGATGTCCTTCTCCTCACAAGGAACAAATTTATCCCAATGTCCCATAAGGTCTGCCATTATGGTTCAGAATTTCTTGTAAAACACTTAACACTACTCTTCTGGCACCTAATGACTGATCTGCACCTAACTTGATATGTGGCATCCATGGACAAAGGTCTCTCGACGCAATATTTTCCAGACTAGTACCCAATGAATGATGCATCATGCCATAGAGATTTGTCATTTACCAAATTACAAGGATTGTCCCGAAGGGGGCCGTTGCATCATTCGTGGGGGACGACCTGTTTACTGTTGCCTCTTTATTAAGTAGGCTACTTTTTCATTTAAGTTTCAATTCTCTGGTCCGTCAAACCATCGCCTGCTAGAATGAAAGATCTGCATCTTCTAGTGATCTATTGATAGGATAGGCGCCTGTCAGTCACAAAGCGAGCGATGACAGGGAAATGCAGTCTTTTCTTTCTTGCCTCCTGGTACAATTTGTGTGTGCTGTGTTTGGTTGCAGTCAAATTTCTTTACACAGAGGAGGGAGAGAGCATGATGCTCGTGAATTTGCACGTCTCCATGTAATGTAAGCGGTAATGATGAGAGAAGTGACTATGCACGTGGATAGGTATATGCCCACAAAAAAACACTTAGCACCTCGAGTGATGGAGTAGCCACTATTAACCACAAAAAATGGGTGATGTAGGTGAAAACAGTGGCAGTGATAGCCATGGGGGAAAAAAATAGCTTCCAATGAAGAAATTATCGATTTAAAAGGGTTAAACAGTTTCAGTAATTTGGAAGTGGTTTGGTTTTTTGAAGTCCGACAGAGAGCAGAGCAATGTTTGGTGCAAATTGTGCCGTAGACAGGTGGCTACGAAGTCTGGTAATATGACAAACCTTTTTCAACATCTGAAGCAAAATCACTCTTTGGAACATGCAGGAAGTTTGCGTTTGCGCCATGGTATTTTTAAACGCCCCTCAAGCACCAGCCAATCTAGGGATGTTTGCCCGAAGCAATCAACACTTACAGCGTTTTTGCCCTACAAGCAAACATCGAAAAGACAAAGACATCACAAATGCTATTATGCATCGCATTGGACATGCTACCAATCAGCACAGTCGAAAAGGAAGGTTTCAAGATGCTTATAAATTTAATTGACCCCGGGTATGTGCTCCCTGGCCGCAAACATGGAACAATTTTCCTTTAAAGTATAATTTTATGTGTAACTCACATAATTATAAAACAATGTAACCTTTATTTAACTAGGCAAGTTAGTTAAGAACAACTTCTTATTTACAATGACGGCCTATCGGGGAACAGTGGGTTAACTGCCTTGTTCAGGGGTAGAGGACAGATTTTTACCTTGTCAGCTCAGGGATTCGATCTTGCATCCTTTCGGTTACTGGCCCAACGCTAATTATCGTTATCGAATGAAAAAATATATAGATATCTTGATCATTTATTTGCCATATCGCCCAGCCCTATAGTTACATATCGCAATATTGTTATGGATGCTATATCGTGCCCTTCGTCACCACAAACGACTTCACATCGTAGACCTCAATACAATAGAATTGTGAGAATTGCAATACATATCGCATCGGCACCTATTTAGTGATAATATCGTATCGTGAGGTCCCTGGCAATTCCTAGCCCTAGTGAGTGAATCTTCTATCCCTCAGTTGACTTGCTTTAAGTGAAGTGTAGGGAGAGGGGTTTGTTTGCTGTAAATCTATTGTTTGAATTTTCTGAGCCACCCACCCCTGTCCCACTCATTGGGAGACTACTGCATGGTCATTAATCCATAGGCCTTCTGTCTGTTGTGGTCAATCTCCGTGGTCAATGCCCTGTGTAACAGATCTCCCCATAGTCGCTCTGTTCTCTGTTAATTTAGGGCTAGGCGTCCTGTGAGCGGGACACCTGTCGACAACTTCTGGGGAAATTGGAGGGGGCACAATTCAAATAAATAATAATTTTTATGGGTATTAAACATCTTGGTACATACAAGTGTCTTATATCGGTTAAAAGCTTAGATTCTTGTTAATCTAACTGCATTGTCCGATTTACAATAGGCTTTACAGTGAAAGCATGCCATGCGATTGTTTGAGGACGGCGGCCCACATCAAAGTATTTTTCAACCAGCACAGGCTTCGTAAAATCACAAATGGCGATGAAATATTTACTTACTTTTTGAAAATCTTCCTCTGATTTGCAATCCCACGGGTCCCAGCTACAACATGCACAGTCGTTTTGTTTGATAAAATTCTAATTTATATCCCAAAAAGTCTGTTTAGTTGGCGCCATCGATTTGAGTAATCCACTCGTTCAACATGCAGAGAAAGGAATCCAAAAAGATACCGCTAAACTTTGTTAACCTCTCTGGCGCAGGCGTTCTGCTAGCGACCCACCTCGACAACATCTGGTGAAATTGCAGAGCGCCAAATTCAAAATACAGAAATAGTCATAATAAACATTCATAAAAAATACAAGTGTTATACATCGGTTTAAAGATGAACTTCTTGTTAATCCAGCCGCGTTGTCAGATTTCAAAAAGGCTTTACGGCGAAAGCATACCATGCGATTATCTGAGGACAGCGCCCCACTTACAAAAGCATACAAACATTTCACAACCAAATAAAGGAATTACAAAAGTCAGAAATAGCGATAAAATTAATCACTTACCTTTGAAGAACTTCATATGGTTGCAGTCACGAGTCCCAGCTACACAAATGTTAGTTGTGTTGATAAAGTCCCTCTTTATATACCAAAAACTCAGTATTGTTGGTGCGTTTTGTTCAGTAATCCACTGGCTCAAAGGCGGTCAAAACATGCAGACGAATACATCCTAATAGTACCGGTAAAGTTCGTCGAAACATGTCAAACGATGTTTATAATTGATCCTCAGGTTGTCAATTGTCTAAATAATCTATAATATTTCAACCGGACAATAGCGTATTCAATAGAAAGGAAAAACAACGATGGGCGCGCACTCGGTCACGCGCGCAAACCAGCTCTGCATTCTTCCTCAGTCCACTGACAGAAAGGTCTCATTCTTCTTCATTTTTCAGAAAACAAGTCTGAAACAATGTCTAAAGACTGTTGACATCTAGTCGAAGCAATAGGAACTGCAATCTGGGTCCTAACCCAGTAAATACTCTATAGGCATTCAATTGAAAAGTACCAACATAAAAAAAAAAAGATCCCACTTCCTGGATGGATTTTCTTCAGGTTTTTGCCTACCATATCAGTTCTGTTATACGCACAGACATTATTTTAACAGTTTTGGAAACCTTAGAGTGTTTTCTATCCAAATCTACCATATTCATTATATGCATATCCTAGCTTCTGGGCCTGAGTAACAGGCAGTTTACTTTGGGCACGCTTCTCATCCAGATGTCTAAATACTGCCCCCAAGCCATAAGAAGTTAAAACAAGTCAAAATACATTTATATTTAGTCCTCAGGTACCCTAAAATGTAATTCAACTATAATATTTCATACTAAAAGAAGTATGTTCAATAGAAAAGCTAAATTAGCAAGTGCGCATCCTCTGTCGGCACGCACAAGACTGATTTCCAACTCTGACTCCCTGTACCAAAACTCAAAATTCTTCCTTGTTTGGGAAGAAACAAGCCTGAAACCTTGAACAAATTACATTGCACTCCACGAGGAGCCTGCCTGTGCCGCGAATGCAGTAAGCTAAGGTAAATTGCTAGCTAGCATTAAACTTATCTTATAAAAAATAATCAATCAATGACTGTCATTGCTCCAATATGTACTTAACCATAAACATCAATGCCTTTCTTAAAATCAATACACAAGTATATATTTTTAAACCTGCATATTTAGCTAAAAGAAATCCAGGTTAGCAGGCAATATTAACCAGGTGAAATTGTCATTTCTCTTGTGTTCTTTGCACGCAGAGTCAGGGTATATGCAACAGTTTGGGCCGCCTGGCTCTTTGCGAACTAACTTGCCAGAATTTTTCGTAATTATGACAACATTGAAGGTTGTGCAATGTAACAGGAATATTTAGACTCATGGATGCCACCCGTTAGATAAAATACGGAACGGAATAAACGTTTTGTTTTCGAGGTGATAGTTTCCGGATTAGTCAAAGGTATATGGTTTAGAGAGAAATAGTCGACGCGTTATAATTCCTGTAATAACTTGCGGCTGAACTTGACAGGGGTTCCTTCGTTATTTTACCGTTCATGTCTTCCATAGAGAATGTCTTGATCTACTTCAAATAAGGTCTGTGTTTCGTGCAGGCTTAAACCGCCTCGACGTTTTGATACCCGTGTATATCTCACTAGGATAAGGTAACGTTTGTCAACATATTTTCATAAATCCACTCTACAAAAAAAATTATCTTCGCTTATATTTAGCCAATCAGAGTTACCTTGTCCTATGGATATCTACACAGTTATAAAATTGGCAAGGTGGTGTAAGCCTACATGAAACACAAACACAGACCTTATTTTAAGTGAATCTAAAAAAAGGTGTCATGGGAATTATGACTTGCACTTTGGTCGTTAATTCTTACCATGCCCATTATTAAAATAGAATTTCCTGCATATAGAAATAACAGTTTTTTGTTTTCAACATTCATCACAGGTAACTTAAACTTTTTTTATTCAAACATTTGAGAGTATTTGTCTCCTAAGCAGACTCTTCAGTATCATTGTCACTTCAGAGCTGTGTGTGTGTGTATTTATGTATTATATTAAGTTAAAATAAGTGTTCATTGTTCATTCAGTAATGTTGCAGTTGTCATTATTACAAAATATGTGTGTGTGTGTGTATGATAATTCAAATAAAAATCTGCCGATTAATTGGTATCGGCCTTTTTTGTCCCCCAATAATCGGTATCGGCGTTGAAAAATCATAATCGGTCGACCTCTAGTCTGATACAGATCAGGCAGTTTGGTATTAGAAAAAAAGTCTGACCTCTGACTTCACAGTGCTTAGATTCATTGGAAAGTTCACACGTGTATGTGTGGGTGGACATTGCCAGAAAGTAGTAGAGTAGGAGGAGAAGGAAACAGACCGCAGAGACAAGCTCAGACGACTGCAATGGAACTGAGTACATTTTTAAAAAGTATGTTTATTCGTCGACCATATTTGGAGGTGAACAGTGACCATTTTTTTGGGTGCAAAACAAAAAGGGAGAAGTTAAAGCGAAGACTTGTTGGCCACATCTCTCTTGTCTGAATGGTACCATGTAGTGTACTATGTAGTGCACTACTTTTGACCAGGACGTGCATGTTGGGTTGCCTACATAGGGTGCCATTTGGGACACAACCTGTCTCTCTCGCTCTTTCTCTCTTTTTCTCTTTCTTTCTCTTTCTCTCTTTCTCTTTCTCAGAGTTGAGTATTTCCTCTCCTTGAAAGGCTGTGTTTTTGGTTTGGGGAGGGGGCTATAAGTTTAGCAGGAAGGATGTGTTTGTTGAAGAGTTTTTTTGCACAAAGAAAATGACCCTCATGTTCACCATGGCAATGGCGGTTTCCCCCTTTTGGTCTGTCTGCAAGCCAGTGTTGGTTGCTACTAGAGACCACTTTAAAATGGATAGGGTTAATCTTTTTTTGCCTAGTGATTATTTTTTTCCCTGCTGTCTACTATTTTCAAGTTCTGAAAATGAAATGTTAGACATTTGGATTCTATTTATTTATTGCCATACTCTCCAGTGACCAGTCACATTGCATCCCACCCAGTGTCTCTGAGCCAAGTAGAGGTCTGGGCCTGTACTGCTGCTTTTAATCAGAGAGAGTGACTCACACTCATTCATATTAGACATCAACACCGTGTGTGTGTGCAGCATAGAGAGAGGACAGTGTGAGTGGGTGTGGTGATAGGCTTTAAAATGATATCATAGTGTTTATGTGTGTTGAGTATACTGTGTGCGAGGGAGAAAGAGTGCATTGTGCATCGGGCCTGTAATGGATCCACTTCTCTGGCCATGTGTGGTTTGGCCTCAGGAGCCTGAAAAATGCAGAGCTGCACAGTGCAGTAAACATATCACGCTAACCTTGTTAGTGTCCTGCTGTCTTTTTTTTATCTGGTAGAAACATATTTGATCATGGTGAAACTATGAAGATTAGATAAAAATAATGACCTATGTGCTAAGGATAAGGGATGTAATGTGAAGGCAGGCACCAGAGCAGCTCCTCCTGTCACCATGCAGACACACAGTGTGCTAATTTAACCTGTCGGTTGCAGTAACCATGGTAACCAGCTGTCATATCATGGTGGTTTGGAGACGAAAGCGAGAAGTTGTTGTCTGTTCTGATGCCAAGAACACAACACACACAGAGAGCCGTTATCAGCCTGCCATCAAATCTAATTTGATTGGTCAATCACATTTAGTAGATGTTATCGCGGGTGTAGCGAAATGCTTACGTTCCTAGCTCCAATAGTGCAGTAATACCCTTAACTCTCCATCCAAGACCATTACCATTTTCAGTCTACAGCCAGTCACTATTCCAACTGTATATCCTCCAAGATCACTCGGTGTTTGTCACTGGCTCTATGGTCATCTAAGACAGGGTTTCCCAAACTCGGTCCTAGGCCCCCCCCTTGCACATTTTGGATTTTGCCCTAGCACTACACAGCTGATTCAAATAACCAACTCATCATCAAGCTTTGATTAATTGACTCAGCTGTGTGGTGCTAGGGCCCTAGGACCGAGTTTGGGAAACCCTGATCTAAGGCCGCCATCTCAGCACCTTGTCAGCATAGGACTCCTTCCCAACTTCAACTCTGACCCTGCTTCACCAGTTTCTTACCTTTCACCTTTCTCCACCTTTCTACCCCCTTCCTCTCTTTCTCCACCTCCAGTAGTTTTTACCCAACAGCAGGTCCCGCTGATAGTAGTGTGTCTGACATTCCCTCACGTTGCCCGGCTCAGTTCACATTCCAGTCACTCTCCAGTCTGAATGCTCTGCAAGGAAACCCTGCTCTTACATCAGACTCTGTTACTCTGTTACCTGTCACCCAGGAGACAACTAAAGTCTAGTCTACCTGACTGTCCACGTTGGCCCAGACTCACTCTGCTGAGGTTTCACTGTTGATAAGCTCACGTAGTTGTGCCTGAGCCAAGACAATCAGGGTCTCTCACCGTATCTAATTTAGGCCCAAGAGCCCAGTTTTGAGAGTTCCTGCCTGTAACAGACCTGATTCAATGAATCAACTGGGCTTTTGATGATTAGTTTAATCAGTTGTGTTAGTGCAATGCTGGAACAAAAGCCTGCACAGTCCCTGTGGGTACCCTGGAGTTAGCACCAGGAATGAGAACTCAGGTTACTATGGTCTCTATACAGGCGATCTCCATGTCAGCTTTCTTTCTAAGGGTGAGTTCTAAAGAACTTAGAACTATGGTCAGGGCTGCTACCAACACGTCAGGTGTCGAGTGGCTACTTCTACCTTGTGATGCTAGGGGAAGCATTACAGTACTGTCTAGTTGCTACTTCTACCTTGTGATGCTAGGGGAAGCGCTACAATACTGTCTGAGACATTTCCTCTTCTCTGGAAGAGCAGAACCACCCGGTCAACACCTAACATCCGCTAACTTCCTCACCTTGTGACCACGGATCAAAATAAACATTGCCTGCTTATAGTTTCACTGCACCTCCACTGTGTCACTGGGCCTCTCGCAGGGGGACCTACTGATCAACGGCCTGCAAACCTCACTCATGAAAATATCTGCATGTTAAAATTTCACCAGGCGTAGGCCTAACTTTAATGTTGACATGCTGCTGCCAGCTGCCTCTCCAGAACTGTAGCTATGATTCATATTTCAAATCATAATTTTGTTTGTGTTTGCAGTTAGCACCCTCTCTGTAAATGTTGATAGTGCCTCCAGGGCCTAGGGCCTGTTCTTTTCCCATCAACCATACTCTAAATGGTTCAACTTTCACCTACAGGGAGAATTAACTAAGGATTATGCAAGGGCTCCTACTTGTGCCACCGCTCACCAAAAATGTAGGTTTTGAGAATAACAGTTGCAAAATCATAGGTAAATGCCAAAACCAATAGCAACAGCCACTTTAAAGGGGTAATCTGCAGTTGCTACATTTTTTGATTAATAAATGAATGATATACTTAGTACTAGAGGTCGACCGATTCATCGGAATGGCCGATTAATTAGGGCCGATTTCAAGTTTTCATACATTCATTTAACTATGAAAATTGTCACTTCTCTTGAGTCAGGGTATATGCAGCAGTTTGGGCCGCCTGGCTAGTTGCAAACTGTGAGAACTATTTCTTCCTAACAAAGACAGCCAACTTCGCCAAACGGGGGATGATTTAACAAAGCGCATTTGCGAAAAAAGCACAATCGTTGCATGAATGTACCTAACCATAAACATCAATGCCTTTCTTAAAATCAATACACAGAAGTATATATTTTTAAACCTGCATATTTAGCTAAAAGAAATCCAGGTTAGTGGGCAATATTAACCAGTTGAAATTGTGTCACTTCTCTTGCGTTCATTGCACGCAGAGTCAGGGTATATGCAACAGTTTGGGCCGCCTGGCTCGTTGCAAACTAATTTGCCAGAATTTTACGTAATTATGACATAACATTGAAGGTTGTGCAATGTAACAGGAATATTTAGACTTATGGATGCCACCCGTTAGATAAAATACGGAACGGTTCCGTATTTCACTGAAAGAATAAACGTTTTTGAGATGATAGTTTCCGGATTTGACCGTATTAATGACCGTAGGCTCGTATTTCTGTGTGTTATTATGTTATAATTAAGTCTATGATTTGATAGAGCAGTCTGACTGAGTGGTGGTAGGCAGCAGCTAGCTCGTAAGCATTAATTCAAACAGCTCTTTTGTGCGTATTGCCAGCAGCTCTTCGCAATGCTTCAAGCATTGAGCTGTTTATGACTAAAAGCCTATCAACTCCCAAGATTAGGCTGGTGTAACTGATGTGAAATGGCTAGCTAGTTAGTGGGGTGCGCGCCTATAGCGTTTCAAACATCACTCGCTCTGAGACTTGGAGTAGTTGTTCCCCTTGCTCTGCATGGGTAACGCTGCTTCAAGGGTGGCTGTTGTCGATGTGTTCCTGGTTCGAGCCCAGGTAGGAACGAGGAGAGGGACACGGAAGCTATACTGTTACACTGGCAATACAAAAGTGCCTATAAGAACATCCAATAGTCAAAGGTATATGAAATAGAAATCGTATAGAGAGAAATAGTCCTATAATTCTTACAATAACTACAACCTAAAACTCCTTACCTGGGAATATTGAAGACTCATGTTAAAAGGAACCACCAGCTTTCATATGTTCTCATATTCTGAGCAAGGAACTTAAACATTAGCTTTCTTACATGGCACTAGTACCAATTGATTCTTGAAGAATGTAACTCATAAAAGCCTCAAACTTAGTTAAACTGTCATACCCCATCAGAACCCCAAATATAAGCTGGTTTTATGCCAATGTTTGTAAACAAAGTTAAACACTATATAGCCTCAACATGGTTGTAACTATAATGTTGATATCACAGATGGTCAGTCCTTGCATCCATATCTCTGTCTATGAAATTGAGAGCGGTTGCATTTTTTCAGCCCCATCCCGCATATTTTTACCGAAAACACTATTGTTTCAACTGCTGGTTGTCACTGTAAGGCAAACAGTAATGTTTAATCATTTATCTGACCGTCATTGACATTGCTCTAGTACCCGGTGCCACCCTGTGCTGGCCAAGCCTGGTACACCTTTGTAGCACAGAACTTTCTAGGGACCAAGTCCCTTTGAATGTTTTAGACTTGCAGACAGTTGCCTGCCTATTGTTTCCCGGTTATGTACACTACCGTTCAAAAGTTTGGGGTCACTTAGAAATGTCCTTGTTTTTGAAAGAAAAGCAAAAAATGTGTCTTAAAATTACATCAAATTGATCAGAAATTGTGTCGACATTGTTAATGTTGTAAATGACTATTGTAGCTGGAAACAGCAGATTATTTATGGAATATCTACATAGGCATACAGAGGCCCATTATCAGCAACCATCACTCCTGTGTTCCAATGGCACGTTGTGTTAGCTAATCCAAGTTTATCGTTTTAAAAGGCTAATTGATCATTAGAAAACCCTTTTGCAATTATGTTATCACAGCTGAAAATTGTTGTTCTGATTAAAGAAGCAATAAAACTGACCTTCTTTAGATTAGTTGAGTATCTGGAGCATCAGCATTTGTGGGTTCGATTACAGGCTCAAAATGGTCAGCAACAAAGTACTTTCTTCTGTAACTCGTCAGTCTATTCTTCTTCTGAGAAATGAAGGCTATTCCATGCGAGAAATGACCAAGAAACTGAAGATCTCGTACAACGCTGTGTACTACTCCCTTCACAGAACAGCGCAAACTGTCTCTAACCAGAATGGAAAGAGTGAAAGGCCCGGTGCACAACTGAGCAAGAGGACAAGTACATTAGAGTGTCTAGTTTTAGAAACAGACACCTCACAAGTCCTCAACTGGCAGCTTCGTGAAATACACTGCTCAAAAAAATAAAGGGAACACTTAAACAACACAATGTAACTCCAAGTCAATCACACTTCTGTGAAATCAAACTGTCCACTTAGGAAGCAACACTGATTGACAATACATTTCACATGCTGTTGTGCAAATGGAATAGACAACAGGTAGAAATTATAGGCAATTAGCAAGACACCCCCAATAAAGGAGTGGTTCTGCAGGTGGTGACCACAGACCACTTCTCAGTTCCTATGCTTCCTGGCTGATGTTTTGGTCACTTTTGAATGCTGGCGGTGCTTTCACTCTAGTGGTAGCATGAGACGGAGTCTACAACCCACACAAGTGGCTCAGGTAGTGCAGCTCATCCAGGATGGCACATCAATGCGAACTGTGGCAAAAAGGTTTGTTGTGTCTGTCAGCGTAGTGTCCAGAGCATGGAGGCGCTACCAGGAGACAGGCCAGTACATCAGGAGATGTGGAGGAGGCCGTAGGAGGGCAACAACCCAGCAGCAGGACCGCTACCTCCGTCGTTGTGCAAGGAGGAGCACTGCCAGAGCCCTGCAAAATGACCTCCAGCAGGCCACAAATGTGCATGTGTCTGCTCAAACGGTCAGAAACAGACTCCATGAGGGTGGTATGAGGGCCCGACGTCCACAGGTGGAGGTTGTGCTTACAGCCCAACACCGTGCAGGATGTTTGGCATTTGCCAGAGAACACCAAGATTGGCAAATTCGCCACTGGCGCCCTGTGCTCTTCACAGATGAAAGCAGGTTCACACTGAGCACATGTGACAGAGTCTGGAGACGCCGTGGAGAACGTTCTGCTGCCTTCAACATCCTCCAGCATGACCGGTTTGGCGGTGGGTCAGTCATGGTGTGGGGTGGCATTTCTTTGGGGGGCCGCACAGCCCTCCATGTGCTCGCCAGAGGTAGCCTGACTGCCATTAGGTACCGAGATGAGATCCTCAGACCCCTTGTGAGACCATATGCTGGTGCGGTTGCCCCTGGGTTCCTCCTAATGCAAGACAATGCTAGACCTCATGTGGCTGGAGTGTGTCAGCAGTTCCTGCAAGAGGAAGGCATTGATGCTATGGACTATCCCGCCCGTTCCCCAGACCTGAATCCAATTGAGCACATCTGGGACATCCTGTCCTGCTCCATCCACCAACGCCACGTTGCACCACAGACTGTCCAGGAGTTGGCGGATGCTTTAGTCCAGGTCTGGGAGGAGATCCCTCAGGAGACCATCCGCCACCTCATCAGGAGCATGCCCAGGCGTTGTAGGGAGGTCATACAGGCACGTGGAGGCCACACACACTACTGAGCCTCATTTTGACTTGTTTTAAGGTTGGATCAAAGTTGGATCAGCCTGTAGTGTGGTTTTCCACTTTAATTTTGAGTGTGACTCCATATCCAAGACCTCCATGGGTTGATAAATTTGATTTCCATTAATTTTTGTGTGATTTTGTTGTCAGCACATTCAACTATGTAAAGAAAAAGTATTTAATAAGAATAGTTCATTCATTCAGATCTAGGATGTGTTATTTTAGTGTTCTCTTTATTTTTTTGAGCAGTGTAGTATCCGCAAAACAGCAGTCTCAACCTCAAACGTGAAGAGGCGACTCCGGGATGAAGCTGCCAGTTGAGGACTTGAGGTGTCTGTTTCTAAAACTAGACACGCTAATGTACTTGTCCTCTTGCGCAGTTGTGCACCGAATATCTACCTATAGATATACCGTTTTAAAAATCAGCTGTTTCCAGCCACAAGAGTCAATTACAACCATAACAATGTCTACACTGCATTTCTGATCAATTTGATGTTATTTTAATGGACTAAAAATGTGCTTTTCTTTAAAAAAAAAAGGACATTTCTAAGTGACCCAAATGTTTTGAACGTTAGTGTATATTGTCATGGTAAGCTTCATTACATTGCAGGCTTCTAGGCTCTGTTGTCCAGTACATAGAAACTATTGTTATGACAACCATGTTTATTTGAACAGTGGTTTGTTTTTGTGCAGTGGGTGTGTGCATACCTGCTCTTCCATGATTCTCTATGCAATACTAAAGTGAAAGGCCTCTTTTAAAAAAAGATTTTTTCAGGTGGAATTGAAGGAGCCAATGACTTGAGTGTTGTAAAGTGTTTAAAAGCGGTGATATCCCACAGAGACAGAACCAGCAGCAGAGAGGAGATCCATTAGCAATACCTCTGAAACACTATAAGCATCCCTAAACGTGTGTGTGTGGTCGGTCCTCCATGCCATGTATTAATGGAAATCCTAAGAGCCTGTTCTGTTTCGCTGACTCGGCAACATAAATATCCTGGAATGGCACCTGGGAATGTTGGAACCGGAGTGAGACTTTAGTATTCCCCCATCAGCACTCGGGGAGTAAAGGAAAGTCAGCTTGAGTGTCCCGTTCCAGGTGGCTGGCTGAGCACACAGCCACTGACAATTCATCACATGGTCTCTGATAGGTTGAGGGAGAGTGGGGGAGGGAAATAAGAAGAGAGAGTGTGATGGAAAGGAGGAGGAGAGACACTGGAAGTGATGGGTAGGATGACTCAGGTACACTGACAGAATGTGAGTGTAGGAATGTGTGCTACTGACTAACAGTACACTTTCCACCAGACGCGGTGTCGGCAGGAGTATTTCGGGGGGACCTTAATTAACAATATGCAACCTGACATACTGTATAGCTATCTAGCTAGCACCTCATTGGCCTAAACACAGTGGCCTGCTGTAGCTAGCTAGCTACTAGGCGACATTCTGCTAGCTGTCTGAAAAGCGCCTAAGAAAACACATCACACTGAAGTGTGGTGTGCTGTTTGGCTGACACACAAATGTTTGCTTGCTGACTACACAGTGTGTTTAAGGGACCACCCGCCTGGGCATCTGACTGCTGCCATTTTTGTCCGTTTTGCAAATAATAGCCGCCACTTTGTTCATAAGTGCTAAGTACTCTCGACCCGGCAAACACTTGCATTGTGTCTGTGCCTTAAGGCAGACTCCTTCCCTCAGCTCTGCTTGGTAATATCACCTTTACCAGATGCAGGATGTCCTGCACCCTGGCTTTGTACTCAGTGCCATAAACCAGCACTCTTATCTCTGCTATATAGCCAAGTTAACGTTATTCATTGTGTATTTATTCCTCGTGTTTTTTTAATGGGGTGTAGATCAGCTTTAATATTGCAGATTGTGGCTTTATTCCTTCTGTTACTATTTTTCTACTATTTCTCTTGTTTCTCTGCATTGTTGGGAAGGGCCCGTAAGGCTGCATTTCACTGTTAGTCGACACCTGTTTACGAAGCATGTGACAAATACAATTTAGATTTTTCTCTAACCACCCCAATCACTGCCCAACGCTGATAGCATATCTCAACCTAGTGGCAGAGGACTCATTCTGCCAGGGTGTGTACCTGACTGTCTGTTATGGTAACTGCAGTCTATTGTGAAACGTTATTATTATCAAAGGTAATTCTAGGTTACTGTAAGTTTGTTGTGGTGTTATCATTTCATTTATTTAGAACAGTAACGGGGGTTTGTATGGAGGGGAAATGTTACTACTGGGCCCAGTTACTCCATTTCCACTGAAGATTTCCACTGGTGTTTTACTAAAAAGCCTCAGACTTTTGTGTGTCCACCTCCAGATTACCGTGATGTTTAACCAAAAACAGCCCGGCTCCTGGGACTCACTGGGCTAAAAACAGCCCGGCTCCTGTGACTCACTGGGCTAAAAACAGCCCGGCTCATGGGACTCACTGGGCCAAAACCCCCCCGCTTCCTGGGACTCGCTGGGCCAAAAGCCTGGCTCCTGGGACTCACTGGGCCAAAAACAGCCCGGCTCCTGGGACTCACTGGGCCATGGCCTCAGTGGATCTGCTCTGACTTGGGGCCAAGGAAGCCCTAGCTATGTAAATACAATTTCCCTAGTATACCATCAGGATGTCTGCATTAGTGTAACACTGGTGTTGCAGTCAAAAAGTAGCACCACCAGAATTCACATAGGTGATGTGTCACTGTCTACGTACCACGTTACGATTGACTCATATATCTAATTCATCTGAGTTTGTTTTAAGCGCGATCTTGCAAATGTCTGTATCGCAAGATCGAGTATTATAATTTTCTTCTTGCTTTTAGGTACGCGTATGTCCGCTTGTTCACGTTGTCTTTTTGGTCTTGTTTCCTTCACTCCTTCTGCTCTGACTGTGTGCCTTTCTATTTACACACCAAGCCCCCCCCCCCCACTCTGCCACTCACAACAACAAAGATGAAAGATCCTCTAACAACAAGGCTATTTGCTTTTGAGATCCTCCACTGGCTGTTTGCATTTAAGGTTTTGTCGAACAGAATCAGTCATATGGACACTGAAACACATTTAGACACTATTTTACTATAATAGACGACAACCCCTCTAATTGCTTGAAAAGCAGACCCTACTAAAACGGGAGTTTCTGATTCTGGAAAATGAATGCTCAGTTTCTGTCTCACGCGGGTACCGCAAGCAGCATTTTAGCCATAGACTGTTATACCATCTGCGATTATTTAAAAAAAAAAAAAAAAAAAAAAAAAAAAACGTTTATATTAGGAATTTGCAACTCGTTCTCATTCTGAGAAATAGGGTAGGCCACTATTTCAACATCTGAACAAAGTGGACAGGCTAGTATGCTGTTCAAACAGTTGGAGATGGACAGAAGGGTATGTTCATAACAAATCAACTGTTTAACCTTGTTAGCTAGCAAATAGATCCAAGTTTGCAAGACTTTATATATAAAGATAAGCTGGCTACTCACTGACACGTGGGCTTGTGTTGAGAGATTGTTTGAGACATAATTATCTATAATGCCTACTACAAAAAGTTGGTCATTATTAGTGAATGTACATTATGCATGGTTCTGGTTAAATTAGTAACAAGTGCATTTTCATAGACTTCATAGACTCATAGCCAGATCAGTGACTATTGCAAAAAAAAACATGTTTAAACCATTTTGATAAAATAATGACATTATTTGTGAGGTTTTTTTGGTTGTTGTGGAAGGCCAGCTTGTCACCAAGATCAGGCACCCGGCCCGCCACAAGGAGTTGCTAGAGCGCGATGGTACAAGGAAATCCAAATCATGGGTCTCCAGGTCACGGCCGACTCTGACACAGCCGGGGATAGAACCCGGGTCTGTAGTGATGCCACAAGCACTACAATGCAGTGGCTTAGACCACAGGAGGCCTCTATACACGGTTTACAAAACATTATGAACACCTGTTCTTTCCATGACATAGACTGACCAGGTGAATCCAGCCGAAAGCTATGATCCCTTATTGATGTCACTTGTTAAATCTACTTCAATCAGTGTAGATGAAGGGGAGGAGACAGGTTAAATAATTTTTTTAAAGCCTTGAGACAATTGAGACTTGGATTGTGTGTGTGTGTGTGTGTGTGCCATTCAGAGGGTGAATGGGTAAGACAAAACATAAGTGCCTTTTGAACGGGGTATGGTAGTAGGTGCCAGGCGCACCGGTTTGTGTTAAGAACTGCAACACTGCTGGGTTTTTCATGCTCAACATTTTCCCGTGTATATCAAGAATGTCCTTTGGGTGGTGGACCACGCAGCCTACTTGACACAACTGTGGGAAGCATTGGAGTCAACATGGGCCAGCGTCCCTGTGGAACGCTTTCGACACCTTGTAGACTCCATTCCCTGACAAATTGACGCTGTTCAGAGGGGGGGGACGACTCAATATTAGGTGTTTTTACTATTGTGTACACTCAGTGTATATTGTGAATCGCCCATATGTTTGAAAAAAAATCAAGATATGATTTTTAGGCCATATTGCCCAGCCCTGGACTAATTGCATTGCAAACACAGATGTGTGAACACTGGCCAGGCCACGTGCATGTAGCAACAGACAGGTACTGTCAAATATTCTACCTTCGACCGATTGTTGGTCTCACAAGCTCTTATTGCACAGATTAACCCATTCAACATATACTACGTGCACTTACACACACACAAAATGCATGAGGACTATATTCTGTGAGATAGACACACACACACACACACCTTACCTGTGCTACATGCTGAAGTTCAGAGCCAAACCTTAAGGAAGTTATGAGCTCCTCTCTTCTGTCACAGTTTACAGTCCACCACTGAGGAGGTCCTCTGAGTACATGTAGAAAACACACCACCACCACCTGGCTGCCACTGAAACAATACGTTCCAATGTCCACACTAGCATACTACTTGAAATGAAGGAATGTATTGTATATGCAATTGTAAGTGGTATTCTAGTATGGATAATTTAGACAGAGGTACTATTGATAATCTACCACTAGCCATCCCCTCACTTTATATGCTGCCTGCACATCACTTAATGCAGCACGAAGTAGGTCTAAATTAATAAACAGCAGTGCGATAAAGTTGAAAATGTAGAAAGAACTTGAGTGGTGTTTTAAACGAATGAGAGAGTACATGTAATATGAAAGGCTGGCTGCCTGCATTCCTGCAGCTCTGTGTTTGACTGGTCATTGTGTTTTTGACACCAGAACGTTTTTTTAAAGTGGTCAGGAATGAAGGACAGCTGGTCTACTGAACGGAACTCACTGTCTCATGACTCCCATCTTCTCACGAGAAAGGGAGAGTGAGACGGGGATGGTAGCAAAGGTGAGATGAGTAAGAGGAGATGGGTGAAGGGGAGAAGGAGAGCGTGCAGAAGAGACGATGAGTAGGCTATTTCCTTCCCATCTGTGTATTTGGTTTTGGGAGCTGCCTGCCTGCAGGCCTGCCTGCCCTATAGTTGTTGTTTGTATTGTGACTGGGCTTACCGGGCTCTTGGTTTTGTTCCCCGGGATAAATGATTCTCTCAGACTGACGCAGCATTCAACCACAAACTCTCTCTTCCTTCTTTACTTTGGGAATAATGTGTCTTTCAGTGACTCGTCTCATGCTGTGACATAAAGTGAATTCTGTGTGAAGACGACTGTCTGGACAGAGAAGCTCAAATGATGGTTAACATAGGGATTTGTAGAGGTTACATAAGAAGGCTTTTGTCATTCCGCTAAGACAAGCAGCACTGACGTCTTATCTGAAGTCTGAAGAGAAATTATACTGTGTTTGGGAATAATCGTAAGAGCGTTGTGCCAAGAAAGTGTTTGCCTATTAGTGAGGCAGCCTGGAACAAGGCCAGTTCCTTCTGGGTCATGATCCCTCAAGGCCAGGATTAAGGCTCGCCCACGTTACACGAATGTGGATCCAGCGTTCGTCTGCCGATCGTTCAGCGCGCTTTGTTTAAGGGAACACCCGCTTCAGATGTCTGTCTGCCGACATTTTCATGTGAATCCTACAGTACATGTGAAATCTGTGCACGCTCAATTTGCAAATTACATGCAGAGGTGAAGCACTCTCGGCCAGCAAACGCTGTTGGTGTGTCTGAGCCCTTAGACTGGGGGTACCTAAACCACCGTGTCAACAATAACTGTGTCATGAAGTAACATTTTGTGGCATTGAGCTCATATTTTTCTTTACGACAAACTGACAGTAAAGTCGTGATGGGGGGGGGGGGGATGGGGGGGGGTCGATAGTTACATATCACTATACTTTTTGGTTTAATTTATTTGCACCAAAGAAAATAAGTAATAAACAACAACAAAGCAGATATAAATATATAAACTGTGTAGTGTGGTTGGAAGCCCAAGGGCCTTATATACTGTAAAAACCACACCACAAACAAACTATATACAAAAACAAGTACAAAAATAGAAAAGGTTTGTTAAAACAGTTAACAAAACTCACTAATCGTAAAAGTACAAATGAACTGATCAGCAATCACAAAACATTATAAACAGTATATGTTTTGTTTAAATGTGTGTGTGAGAGTTGGGCTATATGGAGGAGATTACTGGATAGTTTGGTTCATCCCCAGTCTTGCCTTGAAGTTATTGAGGGATGATGATGTTTTGGCAATGTGAAGATAAGAATTCCAGAGTATGGTACCTCTGTATCTGATAGAGAATTGGCTATGTGAGGTGTGACAGTTGGGAGGGTGAAGGTTATCGAAGTGTCTTGCTATATAGATGGATTTCAGAATTAACCTGGCAGAATCCATTGAAGGGTTTTGGTAAATTGTCTGGGAGGTATGCATTTCTTAACCTCAGTAGGGTATGTGCGTCCCACCTCGTCAACAGCCAGTGAAAGTGCAGGGCGCCAAATTCAAAACAACAGAAATCCCATAATTAATATTCCTCAAACATACAAGTGTTTTATACCATTTTAAAGATACACTTGTTGTAAATCCAGCCACAGTGTCCGATTTCAAAAAGGCTTTACGACGAAAGCACACCAAATGATTATGTTAGGTTAGCACCTATTCACAGAAAAACACAGCTATTTTTCCAGCCAAAGGGAGGAGTCACAAAAAGCAGAAATAGAGAAAATGAATCACTAACCTTTGATCTTCATCAGATGACACTCATAGGACTTCATGTTACACAATGCATGTATGTTTTGTTCGGTAAAGTTCATATTTATATCCAAAAATCTCAGTATACATTGGCACGTTATGTTCAGTAGTTCCAAAACATCCGGTGATTTTGCAGAGAGCCACATCAATTTACAGAAATACTCAAAATAAACATTGCTAAAAGATACAACTGTTATGCATGGAAATTTAGATCCACTTCTCCTTAATGCAACCGCTGTGTCAGATTTAAAAAAAAAAAACTTTACGAAAAAAGCACACCATGTAATAATCTGAGTACAGCGCTCAGACACAAAACCAAGCCATACAGATATCCGCCATGTTGTGGAGTCAACAGAAGCCAAAAATAGCATTATAAATATTCACTTACCTTTGATGATCTTCATCAGAATGCACTCCCAGGAATTCCAGTTCCACAATAAATGTTTGATTTGTTCAATAAAGTCCATCATTTATGTCCAAATACCTCCTTTTTGTTCGCGCGTTTAGTACACAATCCAAACTCGGGAGGCACGGGCAAGTCCGGGTGAAAGTTCAGACGACAAGTCATATTACAGTTTGTAGAAACATGTCAAACGAAGTATAGATTCAATCTTTAGGATGTTTTTATCAAAGATCTTCAATAATGTTCCAACCGGAGAACTCCTTTGTCTTTAGAAATGCAATGGAACCCAAGCTAACGCTCACGTGAACGCGCGTGGTCAGCTCATGCCACTCTGGCAGACCTCTGACTCATTCCGCTCCCATTCCCCCCTCCTTCACAGTAGAAGCATCAAACAAGGTTCTAAAGACTGTTGACATCTAGTGGAAGCCTTAGGAAGTGCAATATGACCCCATAGACACTGTATATTCGATAGACAATGACTTGAAAACCTACAGACCTCAGATTTCCCACTTCCGGGTTGGATTTTTTTCTCAGGTTTTTGCCTGCCATATCAGTTCTGTTAAACTCAGACATCATTCAAACAGTTTTAGAAACGTCAGAGTGTTTTCTATGCAAATATACTAATTATATGCATATTCTAGCTTTTATGGTTGAGTAGCAGGCAGTTTAAATTGGGCACGCTTGTCATCCAAAATTCCAAATGCTGCCCCCTACCCTAGTGAAGTTAAACAAAGGTGCAGATCAAATCAAAGTTTGTCACGTGCGCTGAATACAACAAGTAGACCTTACAGTGAAATGCTTACTTACAGGCTCTAACCAATAGTGCAAAAAAGGTATTAGGTGAACAATAGGTAGGTAAAGAAATTAAACAACAGTAAAAAGACAGGCTATATACAGTAGTCAGGCTATAAAAGTAGCGAGGTTACATACAGACACTGGTTAGTCAGCCTGATTGAGGTAGTATGTACATGTAGATATGGTTAAAGTGATTATGCATATATGATGAACAGAGTAGCAGTAGTGTAAAAGAGGCGTTGGTGGGTGGGACACAATGCAGATAGCCCGGTTAGCCACTGTGTGGGGGCACTGGTTGGTCAACCGGTGGATGGAGCCAGGTAATTAGAGGAGGTGGCTAGTCTTGGAAATGTATTTTGTATGATGAGTAATTTGTGTACATATGAGGCGTCCCATGTGGCTCAGTTGGTAGAGCATGACGCTTACAACGGCAAGGTTGTGGGTTCGATTCCCACGGGGGTACCAGTATGGAAAGAAATATGAAAATGTATCCACTCACTACTGCTCTGGATAAGAGTGTCTTCTAAATGACTAAAATGTAAATACTAGGGATGCACTGATATTACATTTTTGGCCGATACCGATATCCAATATTTTCCATGCCAAAAAAACGATTACCAATATTATTATTTTTTTGCTGCCCTTTTTAAGCATTCTAGTGCAGTTAAATAGTTAACACACAGATGGACGCAGTGGTCTAAGGCACTGCGTCTCAGTGCAAGAGGCGTCACTACAGTCCCTGGTTTGAATCAAGGCTGTATCGCATCTGGCCGTTATTGGGAGTCCCATATGGTGGCTCACAATTGGCCCAGCATCGTCCGGGTTTGGTTGGGGTAGGCTGTCATTGTAAGAATTTGTTCTTTAACTGACTACTTACATAAAGGTTACGCACACACACCACACTGACCAAAAAGTTATTTGATTGGCATTTACGAATGTCCCCATTTACCAGTAAAACATAATCAAAACCTATTCCTTTCACTTACTTGCTGTGCTGTTTCGTTGTTCATTTATTCAGTCGTTTCATTCTCAACCAGGATTTCATCATGCATGTCAAGCAGTGAAGTTTCAGCTCTGTCTGTCCGTGTTATCTCTTCCTCGGTGCGCAACGTCACTGTGTCCGATTCCATCTTGTAAAGCTGTGTCTGTAACGTTTCACGTAAACCCTGTTTCTTTTCTGCATCGAAGTAGCATTCCTTGTACCTAGCATCGAGCATGGTGGCGACACAGTAAAGAGGCTCAGAGAGAATACCACCGACTCGCTTGTTCACAGCCTCGAGTAGTTTTGTAAGTTTTAACTCCACGGTCTGCGTTGGCAGTTTCATTGAGCAGGCATTTCAATGCCATGACAGAGGGTATCACGTCTGCTGCAGTCGCAGTTGAGCTTATTTCTCGAGTCAGTTGTTCGAATGGAACTAGGAGTGTTCATGTTTCAAACATGTTTTTAAATGCCATTGAAATGGCAGCAGCTGTATGAGAACCAGCACATTTTTGAGCATGCAGTACGGCTTTCTTCAGTTCGAAATCAAATTTTATTTGTCACATACACATGGTCAGCAGATCTTGTTGTCAGTGTAGCGAAATGCTTATGCTTCTAGATCCTACAGTGCAGCAGTATTTAACAGGTAATATCAACATTTTCACAACAAAACCAAATGCACACAATCTAGTAAAGGAATGGGATGAGAATATAGAAATATATGGATGAGCAGTGACAGAGCGGCTAAGATGCAATAGTATAGAATACATAGTGTAGGATACAGTATATACATGAGATGAGTAATTCGAGATATGTAAACATTCTTAAAAGTGGTGTTATTAAAGTGACTAGTGTTCCATTTATTAAAGTGGCCAATGATATCAAGTCTAAGTAGGCAGCCGCCTCTCTGTGCTAGTAATGGCTGTTTAACAATTTGATGGCCTTGAGAAAGAAGCTGTTCTTCAATCTCTCGGTCCCAGGTTTGATGCACCTGTACTGACTTCGCCTTCTGGATGGTAGGCAGTGGCTCGGGTGGTTGTTGTCCTTAATGATATTTTTGGCCTTCCTGTGACATCAGGTGCTGTAGGTGTCCTGGAGGGCAGGTAGTTTGCTCCCGGTGATGCGTTGTGCAGAACGCACCACCCTCTGGAAAGCCATGTGGTTGAGGGCGGTGCAGTTGCCGTTCCAGGCGGTGATATAGCCCGACAGGATGCTCTCAATTGTGCACCTGTAATAGTTAGTGAGGGTTTTCGGTGACAAGCCACATTTTTCCCCCCCAGCCTCTTGAGGTTGAACAGGCACTATTGCGCCTTCTTCACCACACTGTCTGTGTGCGTGGACCATTTCGGTTTGTTGGTGATATGTACACAGAGGAACTTTCCACCTTCTCTATTGCTGTCCCGTCGATGTGGATAGAGGGGTGCTCCCTTTGCTGTTTCCTGAAGTCCACGATCATCTCTTATTTTGCTGAAAATTGAGTGATAGGTTATTTTCCTGACACAACACTCCGAGAGCCCTCACCACCCTCACCACCTCCCTGTAGGCTGTCTCGTCGTTGTTGGTAATCAGGCCTACCACTGTTTTGTTGTCTGTAAACTTGATGATTGAGTTGGAGGTGTGCATGCCACGCAGTCGTGGGTGAACAGGGATTACAGGAGGGGGCTGAGAACGCTCACTTGTGGGGCCCCAGTGTTGAGCATCAGCGGAGTAGAGATGTTGTTTCCTAACTTCACCACCTGGGGGTGGCCCGTCAGGAAGTCCAGGACCCAATTGAACAGGGTGTGTTTGAGACCCAGGGTCACAAACGGGGCGGTAGTCATCTAGTTCAGTTACCTTTGCTTTCTTGGGAACAGGAACAATGGGCGCCATCTTGAAGCATGTGGGGACAGCGGCCTGGGATAGGGATTGATTGAATGTGTCCGTAAACACACCAGCCAGCTGGTCTACATATGCTCTGAGGACGCAGCTAGGGATGCCTTCTGGGCCGGCAGCCTTGAGAGGATTAACACTTTTAAATGTTTTACTCACCTCGGCCATTGGGAAGGAGAGCCCACAGTCTTTGGTAGTGGGTTGCGTCGGTGGCACTGTAATAGCCTCAAAGCGGGCAAAGAAGGTGTTTAGTTTGTCTGGAAGCAAGACGTCCGCGACAGGGCTGGTATTCTGTTTGTCATCCGTGATTGTCTGTAGACCCTGCCACGTACGTCTCGTGTTTGAGCTGTTGAATTGCGACTCGACCTTGTCTCTATACTGACACTTTGATTGTTTGATTGCCTTACGGAGGGAATAACTACATTGTTTGTATTCGGCCATATTCCCAGTCGCCTTGCCATGATTAAATGCGGTGGACCGTGCTTTCAGTTTAGTGCGAATGCTGCCATCCATCCACGGTTTCTGGTTAGGGAAGGTTTTAATAGTCAGTGGGTACAACATCTCCTATACGTTTCCTTATGAACTTGCTCACCGAGTCAGCGTATATGTCAGTGTTGTTCTCTGAGGCTACCTGGAACAAATCCCAGTCCATGTGATTGCTTCAATCTTGAAGCGTGGAATCCGATTGGTCAGACCAGCGTTGGAGAGACCTAAGCACGGGCACTTCCTGTTTTAATTTCTGCCTATAGGAAGGGAGCAACAAGATGGAGTCATGGTCAGATTTGCCAAATGGAGAGCGGGGGAGGGCCTCGCGGAAGTTAGAGTAGCAATGGTGGAGTGTGTTACTCGTCCGTGTTCTGCCTTCGATATGCTGATAGACTTTAGCTTTGTTAAAATCCCCAGCTCCAATAAATGCAGTCTCAGGATATAGGGTTTCCAGTTTGCATAAAGTCCAGTGAAGTTCCTTGAGGGCCGTCTTTGTATTTGCTTGAGGGGGGATATACACGGCTGTGACAATAACCAAGGAGAGTTCTCTTGGGAGATAATACGGTCGGCATTTGATTGTGAGGAATTCTAGGTCAGGTGAACAAAATTACTTTAGTTCCTGTATGTTGTTACGATTACACCATTAGTCGTTTATCATTAAACATACAGCCCCATTCTTATTCTTACCGGAGAGATTTTTATTCCTGTCGGCGCATTGCACTGAAAATCACGTTGGCTATACCGACTCCGACAGCCTATCCCAAGCTAGCCATGTTTCCGCGAAAGAGTATGTTACAATCCCGGACATCTCTTTGGAAAGCAACTCTTGCCCTGATTTCGTCGACTTTGTTAACTAGGGACTGGACATTAGCGAGTAATATACTCTGAAGCGGTGGGTGGTGTGCGCGCCTCAGAAGCCTCACTAGAAGATCGCTCCGGGTCCCTCTTCTCTGGCGGCATTGTTTTGGGTCGGCCTCTGGAATCAGTTCAAATGCCCTGGGAGGTGCTGACAAAGGATCCGCTTCGGGAATGTCGTATTCCTAGTCGTAGTGCTGGTAAGTTGACGTCTCTCTGATATCCAATAGTTTTTCCCTGCTGTATGTCGGGAAGTATTTCTTAACAATTTAAGAATTAATACATAAACAAAATACTGCACGGTTTCCTACAGACTAGAACTGAAGCTGCCATCTCTATTGGTGCCAAATCCTCGTTGACTCATAATGCTCATGGGGCTGACATCTCTGGTCCAATGTCAGTCGTGACGCTAATAGCAGTGGATGTGGATGTGTGTTTCAACAATACTGTGTAACTCCGGTAGGGCAACATCTGAAAAATAGTGTGTACCGGGGATCGACCTGTCGGCGAAAGCCAACATCATCCACGACAGAGCACGGTTGATTGTTTCGCCTTTGAGTTGTCTTGCTGAAATGTTCTTACTCTTTCAAATGACTGCTCGACTTGAACTTGTTTAGTTGTTGGAAGTGTGCGTTTAGTATTTTTCTGCTTTTGTTCTGTGTAGCGCTGTATTTTTTGTATGCACGTCAGCTTTGACATCAGTTTTGCACATCGTAGTTAAACTAGACATCGGTACGATGCCGACGTTGGCATTTATATCTAATATCAGCCTATTCCAATACGCTGACCGATTTTATGTTGTGCATCCCTATTAAATACTGGCCCAGACAATATTACAGTAAATTAGATCTGGGTAAATTAAGCTATAGTAAAGAGGTAGGAAGCAATTCTGATGATCCCAACAGATTTCATCACTTTGCTGTAGACAAATTGAATATGATCTTTCAGGATAACTTTATATCAATTAGAACTCAGAGGTAGCTAGTGGATGTAACTTATTCCATTTCATTCCCACCAATTGAGATTCTGGCTTTTTAAAATTATTGTATACATTTTTTTTATACAAGATTTCTTATTCTTAATAGTGAATACTATAAAGTTAGATTTATTTTTTTGATTTGATTTTTTTTACATTTTAAAGGTAAACAAATTATCTGGAAGCATTCAGGAAATGTTGCTGTGCCTGAGTTGGCTTCATGAATTATTGAATCAAAATTCTTATGTGATACAATCAAATTGGTATCACCAGTGAAGAGAATGGGAAGTACGGTAGAAGACACATCAGCAAGGTCATTAATACAGATTAGGAATAACAAAGGTCCAATTTTCAAACCCTGTGGGACACCACAGGATATCTTGGCCCTGGTAGATGCACAGCTATTTGCGTAAACAAATTATTCTCGATCATAAACATAACTATATAACCAATTATATGTATAATCATGAAAAATGTAATGCAATTTAGGAAGTAATTTTTCATGATCAACCTTGTCAAATGCTTTGGCTAAACCTAGAAAGATGACGAGCCTGTTAATTGTTAAGGGCTGTAAATATTTTTCCACAAGATGCAGAAGAGACATCTTTGGAATAGTTTTTACGAAAACCATATTGATCCTCATATAGAATACAGTGTTGATTCGAAATGTTTCAACATTCTCTTATACACCAATTTTTCTAGGATTTTGGGTGATAATTTGTAAAAGATCTTGGATCCCCAGATTTATAGAGTGGGATAACTTTGCCAATTATCAAATCTTTAGGAACAATACCAGTTTGCATAGATTTGGGGAAGGTATAAGTTGGAGCCTCAGTGATCAGGGAAGACATGGATTTCACCAAAGAGGCACCCACATTCACAAAGTGATTCAAGTAACATGAAATAACATCAGGATCACTATAGGTCTTATTTCCAACAATACATTTAGATGGGATAGTTGTAGATGCCTTTTTCTTATTCAACAGTTGATTGATGATTTTCCAAGTTGATACAACTAAGTATTTTTTTTTTAACTAAGGATTTTTTGAGACCGGTTGTAAAATGAAGGTTTTCAGAACCTTTCTGCTGCTCTCTTACATGGTTTAACTAAGGGAAAGCAGTGGTGAAATGAAAGATGTGAGAAACGTCTGGTAAGCAGACTCCACATCGGACTGATTTATAAACATTTTCCTATGAAATATCATCAATCAACATCTTAAAGCGCTCACAATTACTTGAGTTAAATATTCTACATGTAATGCTTCTAATCATTCCCATCTGTTCATTTCCAGTTGCCAACGAGAAGTGGAAAATTGGAAAGTGGTCAGAAATATCAGTATGAAGTATACCTGTATTAGCCACTTCTGCTAAATTTCAGGAATTTAAATCTGAATCAACACAATCATATTTCCCATTCGCTTCATTAATATCTAATGGGTTAAGGATCATGTTATCAGGGTTGATATCCTGCCCAACTAGGAGAGAGACAGAAGTGCATGTCTCATGTCCAATACAACCATACATTTGTGTTAGTTTTATCAATAGGGGTGCACTTCCTATGGAATGCACATGACACAGTCCACATAACCCTCTGAAGTCATCAGTGGCGTTATGACATTTAGAGCAGTGTGTGTTTTTGGTCATGACATTAACTGAAACACATGAACAAAGTAGAGTAAATATGTGTGTGTGTTTGTGTATACGTGCTTGTCAAATCAGTGGACTATAGCTGACTCGAAGTATCAATTTGTAAAAATAAGCATTAGCGCTAATCGGCTGTAGTGGCGCCAGGGTACCGCCTCTTTAATTTTTTATTATTTTATTTTAAATGTTTTACTTCTCTAGGGCGGGGGGCAGCATTCGGAATTTTGGATGAAAAGCGTGCCCAAATTAAACTGCCTGCTTCTCGGGCCCAGAAGATATGATATGCATATAACTGGTAGATTTAAATAGAAAACACTCCAAAGTTTAAAATAGTGTCTGTGAGTAAAACAGAACTGATTTGGCAGGTGAAAACCTGAGAAAAATCCATTCAAGAAGTAGGATTTTGTTTTGTAGTATTCTATTCAATGCCATTACAGTATCCATTGACTTAGGACTCAAATTGCAGTTCCTATGCCTTCCACTAGATGTCAACAGTCTTTAGAAATTGTTTCAGGCTTGTATTCTGAAAAATGAGGGAGTAAGAGCAGTCTGAATGAGTGGACCCTGCCGTGTCACAGTGCTTTTTCATGCTCGCGACCGAGAGAGTGCCTTTCATGTTTACCTTTTATATTGACAACGTTATTGTCCGGTTGAAATATTATCGATTATTTAGGCTAAAAACAACCTGAGGATTGAATATAAACATCGTTTGACATGTTTCTATGAACTTTACGGATACAATTTGGATTTTTTGTCTGCCTGTTGTACCTGCGTTTGAGCCTGTGGATTACTGAAGAAAACACGCAAACAAAACTGAGGTTTTTGTATATAACGAGACTTTATTGAACAAAAGGAACATTTATTGAGTAAATGAATGTCTTCTGAGTGCAACCATATGAAGATCATCAAAGGTAAGGGATTAATTTTATCTCTATTTCTGACTTGTGTAACTCTTCTACTTGGCTGGTTACTGTTTGTAATGATTTGTCTACTGGGCTATGTTCTCAAATAATCGTAAGGTATGCTTTCGCTGTAAAGCCTTTTTTAAATCTGACACCGTGGTTGGATTCACAAGAAGTTTTAATCTTTAAACCTATGTAAAATATGTTTTGTTTTCTGAATTTTTATAATGAGTATTTCTGTATTTGAATTTGGCGCCCTGCAGTTTCACTGGCTGTTGTAGAGGTGGGACGCTAACGTCTCACGTACCCTAGAGAGGTACAGTGAGTTAACATATTTTCAGCACCTTAGTTTCCAACTCATCTCATGCGCTCTCTTGTCTCTATGCAGCAATATAGTGAGAAATATGTTTGGAATATGAAGTCGCAGTATCGAATTGCAATACATATAGAATTGTAAGAATCGCAATACATATCGTACCGGCACCTAAGTATTGTAATAATATCTTATGGTGAGGTCCCTGGCAATCCCCAGCCCTACAGTAGTGGACTAGGCCCTGACAGACCACTCGGCTCTCTGATCAAGAGTTCCGACCTGACCTTTGTCACCCTATTTCCTCTCTTTTTCTAGGGGGCAGTGAGGGCCAAGGTCACATTCTCCAGCGCTTTCCTGAGAAAGACTGGGAGGACAATCCCTTTCCACAAGGCATCGAACTGGTATGTAACTAACATAACTCGCACACAAACAAATGCACAATAGCCTACATATTTACCCGATGCTACATGTCTCATCCGTACTTGAAGAAAGGCTGCATCGTGAAAGGATCAACATAACCCTGAATAATTTACTGTTAATGTGTATTTAATGTCTCCCAAATAACCCTTATTCCAGTATTGATTACCTCATTATTGTCTAATATGTTTTGCGCGAGTCAGTATTGAAGAATTCCTAAATGTTCATTATGTTTTACAAGATGAATGCCTACAGAACAATGGTTATTCCTTGGTTTGCTTCTAGCCTATTGCTCACCCTGATCCAAAATAAGGGTGCAAGGTTAATCATTTCTGACACGTGGAACGTTTTCTTAACTTGGTGTAGCCTAGCAGTGGAAAATAACTAAATGATAGGCTAGAGATCAGAGGTGAGTCACAGAGATGCAGAGTAGGGACATACCACACTGGGTTACGGCCCACTAATACTGTTTGTTCCTCTCCTGTCATCGCTCTCTCTCGTGCTTCCTCATCTATCTCTCCCTCCTCTCCTTCTATCCCTTTCACCTCATTCCCTTTTCCCTCCTTCTTCCCTTTCTCGACCCCTGCGCCCATTGACTCATTTTCTGTCGATCTCACCCTCTCCCTCCTCCTCTTTCTCACCATCTCCTTTTCTCTCTCAGTTCTGTCAGCCTAACGGATGGCAGTTAGTTCCAGAGAGGGAACGTCCGTCGTTCTTTGTGTCGGTTCTGACCGACATCAACTCAGAACGTCACTACTGTGCCTGTTTCACGTTCTGGGAGGGCCTGGACAACCCACAGGTGAGAGACTGGAGGAGAAAGAGAAGATTCCCCCTGGTCACACTACTCCTCACACACTGAGCCAATGTCATTATGAACCAATAACAGTATCCTTATAGCTGTACTGTATAGCAAGTGTTTATCCCTACATTTTACGCTGGCAACAAAGTTGTGGAAATGAGACGATCTGATCATATGAGAAACAGATAACGATTTATAAATATTCCAAGCAGTACGTGACGTCTGATATGACATTTGATCTTTAATGATACATCTATAGAACATTTGCACAAGGTAGGTTACGTTCTGTACACTGTATGATATTCTGTCTCTTTCTGTGTGTGTAGCTACAGAAAGCTGAGGCTAGTGAGGTGGATGAGGACGAAGTCCCAGGGCTGGTCCAGCCGGCCCAGGTCTTTGCCCCCAAGAGCCTGGTGCTGGTGTCCCGTCTGGACCACACAGAGGTCTTCAGGGTACAACGCACCTCAAAACAATACTGCATGTCCCTGTCCGATACTCCCATTGCACTTCTCATCTCTGTTTCTTGTTACAACGAAGTGTGTTTGAAACAAATCTAGGCTTGATTTGGCTGTATTTTGCTTTAGGTAGTAGATGTGTCATTCACCCACAAACCTCATTTGTCATTTCACTACAAGTCAAGGAATGGTTGTTCTTGTCTTCTGACTGGGTGCCTTCCCTGTGCAGAACTGTTTGGGGCTCATCTACACCGTGCACGTGGACAGCCTCAGTGTTCCCTTGGAAACAGTGATCGGAAACCTCCTCACCTGCGTCATCCCCGTCGCTGGTGGTTCTCAGGTAAACACACCTTTTGCATGCATACCGACTTGTACATATTCTCATGGGCTGTGCAACCCTCCAAACCAGCTAGCCTATTAGTTTGTTAGCCCCATCCAACCTGCTAGCATATTAGCTTAGCATGTTTGCCGATGCAGACTGCTAGCACATTAGCTTAATCAACCGGTTAGCGTTGTAGCTTAGCATTAGCGGGTGTGCTATGCTAACCCACAGTGCCGAGTCAATGCCGTGTCCTCAGCACAGAGGAGATGGCCCGCATAGTAACCTACACACCACAGAAGGTTGGCGGCACCTTAATTTGGGAGGCCATGCTTGTGGTAATGGCTTGAGCGGAATTAGTGGAATGGTATCAAACACATGTTTTCCATGTGTTAGATGCCATTCCATTTGCTCCGTTCCAGCCATTATTATGAGCCGTCCTCCCCTCAGTAGCCTCCACTGCTACACACTATGTATAGGAATATCTACTTTGCTCTTGTATTCGCCCTATGTGCACAATTTAAACGGACTGTTTGTCTCAAACTAATTCAATGATGCTACAGCATGAAGCAGTGTAACATACAGTACTACTAGTATATTGGGCCTATACGTACATTTCTGTACATTTTGTTCACTTGTGTAACATGCCATTGAACCCCGCTGTACATTGGTTCCTCCTGTGTGTTACAGATAAATGAGTCCCCAGTATGTAGTTTAAATCTTTCGCTTCCTCAGGCCCTAGCCTGTGACTGGCTACTGGGCTGCTTTCAGGACCAGGTAACATCACCTTCCGGCAGCTTCTTACCAATCCGCTTGCCTCATTGTGATTTTTATCTATTTAGATAAACATGAAGATTCTAAAAAGTCTGTTTTGTATTTCCTGTAATCATCTCAAACCATGCTGATTAATATTCACTCAGTGGTTTGCAGTTTGCACTTATCTGCTTTTGTGGGTTTTGTGGCCTAACAATGCTGCATATTCCATGCTACATTAACCTGTCAGTCATTTTGATAATTTTTGAGACCTTTTATAAATGAATGAATTGTTTTGATTCTGTGTGCCGTTGTTTGTCATGGATCGATCTGACGTGTTCACCATTGTTGATCTGTTATAGAAGTGTGTAGACTTTTCACTTGATGAGGAACACACACACACACACACACTGGTTCTCTGAGGGTGACCATATGGGGCACCAGATGGCCTCATAGCAGGCAGTGCTGTGGTCTGAATGAGAGAGAGGACTAAACAGCGTTAACACAGACACATACACGCGCAGCTCTTGCAAACAAAAATAAACATACACTTGACTTACACATACTCAGAGACCTTCATGCATTGGATAGTATAGCACAGAGCGTTCTGTAATAAACTCTGCAAAAAAGAAACGTCCCTTTTTCTGGACCCTGTCTTTCAAAGATAATTTGTAATAATCCAAATAGCTTCACAGATCTTCATTGTAAAGGGTTTATACGCTGTTTCCCATGCTTGTTCAATGAACCATAAACAATTAATGAAAATGCACCTGTGGAACGGTCGTTAAGACACTAACAGCTTACAGACGGTAGGCAATTAAGGTCACAGTTATGAAAATGTAGGACACTAAAGAGGCCTTTCTGATGACTCTGAAAAACACCAAAAGAAAGATGCCCCTGCTCATCTGCGTGAACGTGCCTTAGGCATGCTGCAAGGAGGCATGAGGACTGCAGATGTGGCCAGGGCAATAAATTGCAATGTCCGTACTGTGAGACAGCGCTACAGGGAGACAGGACGGACAGCTGATCGTCCTCGCAGTGGCAGACCACGTGTAACAACACCTCCACAGGATCGGTACATCCGAACATCAAACCTGCGGGACAGGTACAGGATGGCAACAACAACTCCCCGAGTTACACCAGGAACGCACAATCCCTCCATCAGTGTCCAGACTGTCCGCAATAGGCTGAGAGAGGCTGGACTGAAGGCTTGTAGGCCTGTTGTAAGGCAGGTCCTCACCAGTCATCACCGGCAACAACGTTGCCTATGGGCACAAACCCACCGTCGCTGGACCAGACAGGACTGGCAAAGTGTGCTCTTCACTGACGAGTCGCGGTTTTGTCTCACCAGGGGTGATGGTCAGATTCGCGTTTATCGTCGAAGGAATGAGCGTTACATTGAGGCCTATACTCTGGAGCGGGAGCGGGATCGAGGTGGAGGGTCCATCATTGTCTGGGGCGGTGTGTCACAGCATCATCTGCCTGCAATGACAACGAGCTCAGTCCATCTCAACACTGTGCGTTACAAGGAAGATATCCTCCCTCATGTGATACCCTTCCTGCAGGCTCATCCTAACATGACCCTCCAGCATGACAATGCCACCAGCCATACTGCTCGTTCTGTGTGTGATTTCCTGCAAGACAGGAATGTGAGTGTTCTGCCTTGGCCAGCGAAGAGCCCGGATCTCAATCCCATTGAGCACATCTGGGACCTGTTGGATCGGAGGGTGAGGGCTAGGGCCATTCCCCCCAGAAATGTCCGGGAACTTGCAGGTGCCTTGGTGGAAGAGTGGTGTAACATCTCACAGCAAGAACTGGTAAATCTGGTGTAGTCCATGAGGAGGAGATGCATTGCAGTGCTAAATGCAGCTGGTGGCCACACCAGATAATGACTTACTTTTGATTTTGACCTCCCCCTTTGTTTGGGACACATTATTCAATTTCTGTTAGTCACATGTCTGTGAAACTTGTTCAGTTTGTCTGTTGTTGAATCTTGTTATGTTCATACACATATTTCCACATGTTAAGTTTGCTGAAAATAAAGGGCAGTTGACAGTGAGAGGACGTTCCTTTTTTTTGTTGAGCTTATAACAGTACATGAAAAGCTATGCAAGGTGTTTTACGGTGTAATAGCAGGTTTGATACTATCAAATGTCAAACTTCTAATCACACATGCCTTTTTATTAGACTCAGGTCTGGACTTGCTCGGACTCTCCCCAGTCATGCCACATCAACCACTGTCATCCCAACATGCATTGCAACATATCCACTTTACTACTGGAACTAGCAATCATCTCAACTGTCAGATACGCACTCCTGACATACAGAGTAGCAACCTTTAGCCCCAATACTGTACACTGGAATATATACAGTGGGGCAAAAAAGTATTTAGTCAGCCACCCATTGTGCAAGTTCTCCCACTTAAAAAGATGAGAGAGGTCTGTAATTTTCATCATTAGTACACTTCAACTATGACAGACAAAATGAGGGAACAAAATCCAGAAAATCACATTGTAGGATTTTTAATGAATTTATTTGCAAATTATGGTGGAAAATAAGTATTTGGTCAATAACAAAAGTTTCTCAATACTTTGTTATATACCCTTTGTTGGCAATGACAGAGGTCAAACGTTTTCTGTAAGTCTTCACAAGGTTTTCACACACTGTTGCTGGTATTTTGGCCCATTCCTCCATGCAGATCTCCTCGTTTTGGGGCTGTTGCTGGGCAACACGGACTTTCAACTCCCTCCAAAGATTTTCTATGGGGTTGAGATCTGGAGACTGGCTAGGCCACTCCAGGACCTTGAAATGCTTCTTACGAAGCCACTCCTTCGTTGCCCGGGCGGTGTGTTTGGGATCATTGTCATGCTGAAAGACCCAGCCACGTTTCATCTTCAATGCCCTTGCTGATGGAAGGAGGTTTTCACTCAAAATCTCACGATACATGGCCCCATTCATCATTTCCTTTACACGGATCAGTCGTCCTGGTCCCTTTGGAGAAAAACAGCCCCAAAGCATGATGTTTCCACCCCCATGCTTCACAGTAGGTATGGTGTTCTTTGGATGCAACTCAGCATTCTTTGTCCTCCAAACACGACGAGTTGAGTTTTTACCAATTTTTTTTATTTTGGTTTCATCTGACCATATGACATTCTCCCAATCTTCTTCTGGATCATCCAAATGCTCGCTAGCAAACTTCAGACGGGCCTGGACATGTACTGGCTTAAGCAGGGGGACACGTCTGGCACTGCAGGATTTGAGTCCCTGGCGGCGTAGTGTGTTACTGATGGTAGGCTTTGTTACTTTGGTCCCAGCTCTCTGCAGGTCATTCACTAGGTCCCCTCGTGTGGTTCTGGGATTTTTGCTCACCGTTCTTGTGATCATTTTGACCCCACGGGGTGAGATCTTGCGTGGAGCCCCAGATCGAGGGAGATTATCAGTGGTCTTGTATGTCTTCCATTTCCTAATAATTGCTCCCACAGTTGATTTCTTCAAACCAAGCTGCTTACCTATTGCAGATTCAGTCTTCCCAGCCTGGTGCAGGTCTACAATTTTGTTTCTGGTGTCCTTTGACAGCTCTTTGGTCTTGGCCATAGTGGAGTTTGGAGTGTGACTGTTTGAGGTTGTGGACAGGTGTCTTATAAAAAAAATTACAGACCTCTCATCTTTTTAAGTGGGAGAACTTGCACAATGGGTGGCTGACTAAATACTTTTTTGCCCCACTGTACGAGTCTGATATGGAACCTCCCTGAATGTTTGTGTGTGCGCACGTCTGCCCATCTGTATGAGTGATTGAATAGATAATTGTAAATTACTGTCTGTCTAGTCTTTACAATGTCTTCCTGTTAACCAGCCCAAGGACGTTCTGTCAATGGGCCAAGCTCCATAAATAACTTAATTTCCTGAAATATTAACTGGTAAACATTAACTAAGCAAATGTCCCTTTTTTAAAGTAACTTTACTGAAAATTTACAATGTTACACAAGTATAACATTTCAGTCCTCAGTTATTTCACCCCGTGGTCACCAACATGTGAATTAGTCAGACGATGAGTTCGATGTACAGTTGAAGTCAGAAGTTTACATACACCTTAGCCAAATACATTTAAACTCAGTTTTTCACAATTCCTGACATTTAATCCTAGTAAAAATTCCCTGTCTTAGGTTAGTTAGGATCACCACTTTATTTTAAAGAAGTGAAATGTCAGAATAATAGTAGAGAGAATTATTTATTTCAGCTCTTATTTCTTTCATCATATTCCCAGTGGGTCAGAAGTTTACATACACTCAATTAGTATTTGCTAGCATTGCCTTCAAATTGTTTGACTTGGGTCAAACGTTTCGGGTAGCCTTCCACAAGCCTCCAACAATAAGTTGGGGGAATTTTGACCCGTTCCTCCTGACAGAGCTGGTGTAACTGAGTCAGGTTTGTAGGCCTTCTTGCTCACACACCCTTTTTCAGTTCTGCCCACAAATTTTCTATAGGATTGACGTCAGGGCTTTGTGATGGCCAATCCAATACCTTGACTTTGTTGTCCTTAAGCCATTTTTCCACAACTTTGGTAGTATGCTTGGGGTCATTTTCCATTTGGAAGACCCATTTGCGACCAAGCTTTAACTTCCTGACTGATGTCTTGAGATGTTGCTTCAGTATATCCACATAATTTTCCTACCTCATGATGCCATCTTGTTTGTGAAGTGCAACAGTAGAGCACACCCACTGCAGCAAAGCACACCCACAACATGATGCTTCCACCTGCATGCTTCATGGTTGGGATGGTGTTCTTCGGCTTGCAAGCCTCCCCCTTTTTCCTCCAAACATAATGATGGTCATTTATGGCCAAACAGTTCTATTTTCGCTTCATCAGACCAAAGGACATTGCTCCAAAAAGGTCCATCTTTGTCCCCATGTGCAGTTGGAAACTGTAGTCTGTTTTTTTATGGTGGTTTTGGAGCAGTGGCTTCTTCCTTGCTGAGCGGCCTTCAGGTTATGTCGACATAGGACCCGTTTTACTGTGGATATAGATACTTTTGTTCCTGTTTCCTCCAGCATCTTCACAAGGTCCTTTGCTGTTGTTCTGTGATTGATTTGCACTTTTCACACCAAAGTACGTTCATCTCTAGGAGACAGAACGCGTCTCCTTCCTGAGCGGTATGACGGCTGCGTGGTCCCATGGTGTTTATACTTGCGTACTATTGTTTGTACACATGAACGTAGCACCTTCAGGCTTTTGGAAATTGGTCCCAAGGATGAACCAGACTTGTGGAGGTCTACAATTTTTTTTCTGAGGTCTTGGTTGAGTTCTTTTGATTTTCCCATGATGATAAGCAAAGAGGCACTGAGTTTGAAGGTAGGCCTTGAAATACATCCACAGGTACACCTCCAATTGACTCAAATGATGTCAATTAGCTTATCAGAAGCTTCTAATGCCATGACATAATTTTCTGGAATTTTCCAAGCTGTTTAAAGGTATAGTCAACTTAGTGTATGTAAACTTCTGACCCACTGGAATTGTGATACAGTGAAATAATCTGTCTGTAAACAATTGTTGGAAAAATTACTTGTGTCATGCACAAGGTAGATGTCCTACCTGACTTGTCAAAACGATAGTTTGTTAACAAGAAATGTGTGGAGTGGTTGAAAAACGAGTTTTAATGACTCCAACCAAAGTGTATGTAAACTTCTGACTTGACAGCTGGTTTGACTCTGTGCCTTATGTTCATTTTGCTGCCCTCTCATATCATAATGCCACGCTGTTACCGTCTGAGTATATTTGTAATGTTTTGTTATTGTTTTGCCATGTTTTTGTTTGGATCCTGTTGTCTCTAATTCGTGTGTTCTCCTATGGTGTATTTCTCTCTCTCTTGTGTGTCTGTGTGTGTCTGTGTGTTGCTGGACTTGTGTAGCCGGGCCAGGAGGAGAGAGAGGAGAGCTTGGTACGCCGCCTGACTACTTTATTCTCCTTTCAACCAATCAGCTCCTAGCTTTCCCTAATTCTGTTGGGATCCTCCTATGACTTTGTAACTCACATACCTCTCTCAGCCCATCCTCCTCTCCTCCTCTGCCAGTCAAAATGTAGACTTCTCAAGGGAAAACCATTCAAATCACTTTGATAAGGCTCAATTTGTTACCCAATGGCTGATCCTTTTACAATCTGTTATTGGTAGCCTGGAAAAATTCTACGATATCTAATTTGTTGTTGACCAGATGAGTGACTGTGAAAATGGTGATCAACAGTTGGGTCACTGTGTTCTCATTGTTGCTGCTGCTGTAGAGCGCATGAGCTAACGCCGACCTTTCCTTCTCAGCTATACACAGATATTATTTTATGTACTTTGAGATGAAGATTTGGCTGCAGTAGGTTCCTGCTTCTGGAGTTTATTTGAAACGCCTGTATTTTCGATGAATTTCTGTACTTAAAATAATTTTAATTCCTACTTGTCAAATGTGGTATACAGCCTCTGTAGGTAGTTGTTTTGGTGTATTCTGTTGTACTACTATGTGATGTCTGTCCTAGAGGCTGCTGTGGTTGTGTTTCTATGTGATGTATTGGATGCCTTCGTTGACCTTGTGCTACCTGTTCTGTATGCAACTTTTTGCAATCTGTCTTCATTTGCAGGCAAGACTCATTGTGCTAATCATGCTGTGCAAATTATGCCTTAACTCATGTCGGCTAACAGGCTTTTTCGGTCTGTTTAAAAATCCAAAACAGTCATTGAAATTTCATGCAACATAAAGATCACACTTACAAATTATGGCAATTTATATCTTACAACAACTACTACAACTCTCTTGAGCTATAAATGTAATGAATGCGCTGCAGTGTGAAGTTTACATGGCTAAGATCAGATGTTTCATGAATGTTACAATCAACAACAAAAATCAATCATTCTCTTTCACTTCACTTCTGCGTCACATGGCCGTAAGAACTATCCAGTAACACTAAACCAATAAGACACTAAACCAAAAAGACATTTCAAATGTTAAGACCCCCTGAAATCCTTCAAACGTATGAACTCTGCCCTTTCCATACTCAAAACACAATGGAAATGTCTCTGAATGGACAATCTGGCATGTCATTGGTATTTGACTCCCATAAAGGCCCATTTCTATGGGTTTCTCAGATCAGCATAGGTCAGTTCTCTCCTGTTCAGCTGTGAATGGCCGGTTACTGTGGAGTTCTAATGTACCTGCTAAACCCCTGTGATTCTCCCCATCTGTGATTTCTCCTCTCCTCGATACCTCTGTGATTGTGCTGATTGTTGCTAATCCCCTTTTTTTAAGAAAGGGCGTTCACATGATCTGTTCTCTTTTTCCATGCGTCCCTCTCTCTCTCTTTTTCTCTCTCTTTGTCTCTCTAGAGGACTATAACATTGGGTGCGGGTGATCGACAGGTCATCCAGACTCCTATCAACGACTCCCTCCCTGTCAGCGGCAGCAGCGTAGCCCATCTCTTTAGACAGCTTGGTACGGCAAATCACAATGCAGTTTATTCAGCCCTGGACCAATGGGGCACTTTATGATCAGTGATATGGACCAATCAAAGTCCAATGTTCCTTTGAGAGAATACCTTCACCAATTGTTGAATTGCTTAATGAACGCGAATCACATTCCTATATTTGATATGAGTTAGTGGAAAAGGCTGAAGTGTGTGTATATGTCTATACTACAGTTCAAAAGTTTGGGGTCACTTAGAAATGTCCTTGTTTTTGAAAGAAAAGCAATTTTTTGGGGGGCCATTAAAATAACATCAAATTGTTCAGATATACAGTGTAGGCATTGCTAATGTTGTAAATGACTATTGTAGCTAGAAACGTTGAATATCTACATAGGCGTACGGAGGCCCATTATCAGCAACCATCACTCCTGTGTTCCAATGGCACGTTGTGTTAGCTAATCCAAATTTATTATTTTATAAGGCTAATTGATCATTAGAAAACCCTTTTCCAATAATGTTAGCACAGCTAAAAACTGGGGTGCTGATTTAAAGAAGCAATAAAACTGACCTTCTTTAGATTAGTTGAGTATCTGGAGCATCAGCGTTTGTGGGTTTGATTACAGGCTCAAAATGGCCGGAAACAAAAAGTCTTCTGAAACTCGTCAGTCTATTCTTGTTCTGAGAAATGAAGGCTATTCCATGCGAGAAATGACCAAGAAACTGACGATCTCGTACAATGCAGTGAACTACTCCCTTCACAGAACAGCGCAAACTGTCTCTAACCAGAATAGAAAGAGTGGGAGGCCCCGGTGCACAACTGAGTTAGAGGACATTAGTACATTAGAGTGTCTAGTTTGAGAAACAGACACCTGACATGTCCTCAACTGGCAGCTTCATTAAATAGTACCCGCAAAACACCAGTCTCAATGCAGTGAAGAGGCGACTTCGTGATGCTTGCTTTCTAGACAGAGATGCAAAGAAAAAGCAATATCTCAGACTGGCTAATAAAAATAAAAGATTAAGATGTGCAAAAGAACACAGACACTGGACAGAGGAACTCTGCCAGCATCCTGGAGTCGCCTCTTCACTGTTGACGTTTACAGCTACAATAGTCATTTACAGCTGATCAATTTGATGTTATTTTAATGGACAAAAAATGTGCTTTTCTTTCAAAAACAAGGACATTTCTAAGTGACCCAAAACTATATATATATATATATATATCACACATACACACACACACACAGTGCATTTGGAAAGTATTCAGAACCCTTGACTTTTTCCACATTTTGTTACATTTTTGAATGAGGCTGTAATGTATTTAATCATTTTTTCCCCTCATCAATCTACACACAATACCCCATAATGACACAGCAAAAACAGCTTTTCAGAAATTCTGGCCCCAAAAAAATATGTAAATGTAATATCTCATTTGTGTAAGTATTCAGACCCTTTACTCAGTACTTTGTTGAAGCAACTTTGGCAGCGATTACAGCCTCAAGTCTTCTTGGGAATGACACTACAAGCTTGGCATACCTGTATTTGTGGAGTTTCTCCCATTCTTCTCTGTAGATCCTCTCAAGCTCTGTCAGGTTGGATGGGGAGTGTCACTGCACAGCTATTTTCACGTCTCTCCTGAGATGTTCGTCCGGGCTCTGGCTGGGCCACTCAACGACATTTAGAGACTTGTCCCGAAGCCACTCCTGCATTGTCTTGGCTGTCTCCTTAGGGTCGTTGTCCTGTTGGAAGGTTAACCTTCGCCCCAGTCAGATCCTGAGCGCTCTGGAGCAGATTTTCATCAATGATCTCTCTTTACTCCGTTCATCTTTGCCTCGATCCTGACTTGTCTCCCAGTCCCTGCCGCGGAAAAACATCCCCACAGCATGATGCTGCCACCACCATGCTTCACCGAAGGAATGGTGCCAGGTTTCCTCCAGACGTGACGCTTGTTATTCAGGCCAAAGAGTTCAATCTTGGTTTCATCAGACCAGAGAATCTTGTTTCTCATGGTCAGAGTCCTTTAGGTTCCTTTTTTCAAACTCCAAGCGGGCTGTCATGTGCCTTTTCCTGAGGAGTGGCTTATGTCTGGCCACTCTACCATAAAAGCCTTATTGGTGAGGTGCTGCAGAGATGGTTGTCCTTCTGGAAGGTTCTCCCATTTCCACAGAGGTGTCTCTGGAGCTCTGTCAGTGACCATCAGCCCCGCCTCTCCCGATTGCTCAGTTTTTCCTTGCTGCCAGGTCTAGGGAACGGTCTTGGTGGTTCCAAACGTATTTCATTTAAGAATGATTGAGGTCACTGTGTTCTTGGGGACCTTCAATGCAGCAGACATTTTTTGGTACCCTTCCCCAGATCTGTGCCTCGACACAATCCCGTCTGAGATCTAAGTATAATTCCTTCAACCTCATGGCTTGGTTTTTGCTCTGACATGCACTGTCAGGTGTGTGCCTTTCCCAATTTGTAATTTTATTTAACCTTTATTTAACTAGGCAAGTCAGTTAAGAAAACATTCTTATTTCCAATGACGTCCTAGGAACAGTGGGTTAACTGCCTTGTTCAGGGGCAGAACGACAATTTTTTTACCTTGTCAGCTCGGGGATTCGATCTAGTAACGTTTCGGTTACTGACCCAATGCTCTAACCACCAGGCTACCTGCCGCCCTAAATCATGTCCAATCAATTGAATTTACCACAGGTGGACACCAAGTTGTAGAAATATCTCAAGGATGATCCATGGAAACAGGATGCGCCTGAGCTCAATTTTGAGTCTCATAGTAAAGGGTCTGAGTACTTGTGTAAATAAGGTATTTCAGTTTTTTATTTTGTATAAATTATCCAAAAATTCGAACAGCCTGTTTTTGCTCGGTCATTTTTGGGGGTGTTGTGTGTAGATATCAGTCTTCATGCTTGATCATTTGTTCGAAGATACGTTTGATCTTTACAATCCACGCAGTCGGTCTTTCCCTGCAGGTAAAGTGAATACTGTACCTCTGTTACGTTGTTTCTCTCAGGTATAGTGAACGTCCTGTATCTGTTCTGTGCTGCTCTGACGGAACACAAAATCCTGTTCCTGTCCAGCAGCTACCAGAGACTAACAGACGCCTGCAGAGCACTACTGGCCATCATGTTCCCCCTCAAATACAGGTGTGTGTGTGTGTTTTTCATTGTAAATAGGTTCATAGATGTCTTTAACATAGGGAATTTACAGGGATTTGATTAACAAGATATTGGTCTGTTTTGGGAATTTTATGATTTCCTCACACTTATCATATCATCTCCTAATCTGATTGCTTGTAAATCTGATGTCCTCTTGTTTTCCCTCCCGTCAGTTTTACGTACGTCCCCATCCTGCCGGGAAAGCTCCTGGAGGTGCTGAGCACGCCCACGCCTTTCATCATCGGGGTCAATTCTTTCTTCCGTTCCGAGACCCAGGAACTTGTGGGTAGCATGACCGTATGTTCCAATCTACAATACTTCTTTTAATATATTTTCGATGTAATGTTTATATATTCCGTCAGTGTATGCATCTGTAAAGCCTATCTGATGCCAGTAAAGACCGTCTTTATTCTGTGTTGCCCCCCCATACTTTGACAGCCTGTAGTACGATCTTGATTACTAGATATGCGCTTGTCAGTTCTCTGGCCTTCCTTCCTTATCTATAATTAATCTCACTCAACAACCCAGACCTGCTGTGTTTTAGCCATCTGAAACCTCTTTTAGCTTAAATATCTCTCAGTACTAACACAACGGTCTTTGTAACCCATGCCAAGGCACATTAGCAATATACCTGACATGTAAATTAAATATCTTCATTCTATATTCAGTGGAATGTTGGAAGACTTTGAAAGTGTTTCCTTTGTTATTAAGGAGAAACTAATGATTAAGATGAATAATACTAATAATACATTTATTTTGTATATCGCTTTTCATCAGTTATCTCAAAGCTCTGAGGAAAAAATAATACAAAAGGATATTCAATAAAAACAAGGTACATTTTAGAATGAAGGCAGGTAAAATAGCAGTAGTGGGCTAGGCACTAAATACATTTCAGATTGGGACTAGGACTATGAAAAGACAGTCATTATAGTGTCGTGTGTGTTAAACTACATGTGGTCCCTCGCCATGCTTTGTTATGTAATGACTTTAACAACAGACCACCTGTCTGTATAATATAGTATACGAAACTGTCATATGGCTCTGATAGATCGATTTGATGATGGACTGTAAGGGGTGAGAGGTTATCGCTTCTCACCCCTTAAAATGTACCTGGTGAAAGGTACATTTGACTGCTGCAGTAGGTAAAGTGCTGTAATGAACAGCTGTTGACAAGCGTTTGTGTGTGTCTGTGGCTCTGTCAGTCACTACTGTTATCAATCAGCACACTTAGCCTCATGTACAGTGATCTCTTACAAGATCAATCAAAGATATCGCACTGACTGAGCTGTCTGTGTGTGTTCTACAGTTGGACGTGATCATCGCTGACCTGGACGGAGGCACGGTGACCATCCCGGAGTGTGTCCACATCTCCTTGCTCCCTGACCCCCTCTTGCAGCAGACCCAGACCGCCCTCTCCATGGTAACCACCATGACGACAACACTCACACCCCATCGCAACACCCTTCAGACTTCGACACCTTCACTTCATACAGCTACATCAGTCACCAATACCAGTACAGCACATTAATGCAACACAGGGACTCCGACTATGCATTACTCTGAACCATGTACACCTATAGTGGTTTAACCACAGCACCACATTGAGATGTTGATTTACTACTTCTGAACCAACTCCTTTTCTAAATAAGATCAAGTTCCTTATTGTTATTGAGCTTCTCACTGCCAGCACAGTCTTGGAAATTCCTCTTGTTCAGATAAGGTCCATGTTATGTAAAACAAATCTGATTTCCTGACTGGGCCTGCCTATCGTTGGTATCTTCCGGCTGGCTTAAGCATTTGTTCCTATGTGGAGTAGAGGAGAGCCATGCCATAGCTTTCCCATCAATAGCTACAACAAACAAATGGTGGCAGATTTGATTTATTGAATGATTCTCGTTGATATTGTAAACAATCATGTGTTTGTAATTTCCCACAATCTTAAATTCTAATTGTAAGATATCGGAACTACCATTACACACCCCTATAAAACAATATAATATTTTTCAATATTGAAATTACCCATGAGTCACAACTATAAAAACAATGCAGTCATGAACTGTTCAGGAGGATATGTCTGTTTTTAGTTTCACAATTGATATGAGTTGCCACGTGCAGAGTTTACTGTAATGTGCAGAGTTTACTGTAATACACAGTAGTCCGATAAAGAATTATGAAATGGATCTTCCCATCTTCAATTAATGAAATGATACTACAATCTGCAGCCAAAAGAGGAGTTTGTTTGCCTGAATGACATTGGCATTGATTCCCACAGCCCAAACAGTGCGTGTTTGTGTTATCAGAGTTGGACCAGAGGGAGAAGATGAATTATAGAATCTGACATGCTGTCCCACATGAGAAATATTTGGGAACATATTATTCGCTCGATAAAAATGTCTTCCTCCCCTCATTTCTTTATCAGGATAAGAGTCAAGTTGTATGTTGTAATATGAAGGAACATTTGATATGGACTTGCGTAGATTGCTCAGAATATTGCCAGACAGACATTGCGCGGAACTTCTCAAAATGCATACTTCATTCGTTTTTTGTCACTTTTCTTAACTGTTATAAATGAAATCCAATTTGGGTTGTTTTCTGACACACGTCCTAGGTGAATTATATCTTAGTACATGTGACAGTATACAGTGTTTATGCTTTTGTAACTCTCCAAGGCTGTCTGTCTGAGGCCAATGGGTTTTATCTTAGGCCGGTCTCTATGATCTCTATTGGCTGGAGGGCATGAAACAGGAGCCATACTCAATCTGCACGGTTACTAGCCAATCTGTTACGGCTAGACTGGAGAGGAGGGAGGGACATAAGTGAGGGAGAGGGAAAGCAAGAAAAGGCAAAAGAGAGAATGAGACTGGGTTAGGCTGTTATTGTGTCCTCTTGGTCAGAGTTACATTGAAAAGGACCTGCTCCTAAACCGGAATACTTTTCCATTGACCGTCATTACCATGTTTAAACATTCCTTGATGTTTGATGAACAACACAGTAGAAAGAGCTAGGTACCAGCTAATACCTGCTCTGGTAAGTAATAGGGACTGTAAAATTCTTCCATCTCAGAACAACCAGTCCTGTGATGGGACCTGACCATTCTACAATACAATATACAGGCCTCTCCCTCTTCCCTCTGTTCTTTCCTCCTTTCTTTTCTTCCCCCTGTCCCCCTCTGTCCTAACCTGTGTGGGCCATAGAGATTTGTAGTGCTGGCCCGGTGACCCTGCATGGCTGGAATGAGACCAATGAAGCACAGTGTGCGTGTGTGTGATCGTGGGGTCCATTCCACCCTGCATTTGTCTGTCTGCACTGTCAGTCTGTGCGGCGCCAGCCCCAGGACCCATGGCCCTGTCAGTCTGGATGGGGTCTGACCTGCGCTGTCAGGGAGGGACACATTTCCCCAGTCCCAGCCTCCGCCTCCGCCTCCCAGCCGGCTCACGTAACATAACAGGCCTGAGTCTAAGTGACCTTCACCCAGACCAGCACAGAGAGGATAATTGCAGAGCGTGAAAAGCGATAGCTTTTGCAACTGGAAGGATAATTAATTTGTTTAATCAACTGGAAAAGTTATATGGGTGGTGGGGGTTGGTGGAGTGCAGTGGGGGTGGTGGGTGAAGGTTGTTGCTGTGATGCTTGTAGAGATAGTTGGGCAGCAACCGTTGGGTGTGGGCTTATCAGGTACTCTGCTGCTCTCAGCGATTAGCTGAATTAATTCACCTCACCATCCCCAAATATAAATAGGACTGTGAATAGGAGATGCTGCAGCTAATTTAGTTAATGGGTATTTGCTGCTTAGTCTGAAGCCACATGTCTCATTTATGAGAGGGGCTTCCTAGAATTCTCATCTTCTTAAAAGCTTCTGACAGCATATTGTAATTTATGGTACCTGATGAAGCAGTGTCCGAAAGCCAAAATATACCAGCAGCTGCTGTAGGATTTATGTACTGAATAATATTGATGAACTAAACGGATGTAATGAGAAGGCTGTTAGATGATATTTCTGTCCATGTTATTGTAATGTGATTCCTGCCATCTTGTTGCGTTTGTAGGTGTTGGACCCAGAGCTGGAGATAGCTGACCATGCCTTCCCCCCTTACTCCACACAACCCTCCACACTCAAGATCCAGGTAATGTAGAGCCCTTCTATCCTCGGTGGAAGGTGTGTTTGGAAAAAAAAATATGAATCAAATTGCACTCACTACTGTACGTCGCTCTGGATAAGAACGTCTGCTAAATGACTCAAATGTAAATGTGAGAGTCCCTGTCCCTTTGTTTGGGGCAATGCTGCAGCAAGATCTCTGGATTTCTGAGCTTTCCCAGCTGTCCAGCTGTCCCATACTTACCCCTCAGTATGTTATAATTCCCTGTCTGTGTGTTGCAGGATAAGGAGATCCGGGCGGTGTTTCTGTGGCTGTTCGGCCAGCTGTTCCATGGCTATCGCTGGTGTTTGCACATCATCCGGATCCACCCTGAACCAGTCATCCGCTTCCATAAGGTACACATCACCTTCTACCTCTCTGAACTTAATTCTTAAGGTGATATATTACGTTGTGTTCATACAAGCCTGCAACTAACTACGGTCTTTATGAACACAATGGAATATATCACTTTAATGTCTGCCTGGAGGAGAAAAACATTTAGCTCTAAACAGACCTGCGAACTGTCTGTTTTGAGTCTAACACTTAGAAAGGAAGAGTGGAACAATAATCTCAGGACTGATGAGAGTGTGTGTTCCTCCAGGCTGCGTTCCTGGGCCAGAGGGCTCTGACTGAGGATGACTTCCTGATGAAGGTTTTGGACGGTATGGCGTTCGCTGGGTTCATATCGGAGAGAGGGCCGCCTTACAGACCCACAGACCTGTTCGATGACGTGAGTATCCCCCCCCCCCCCCACACACACCTTCCCAATCAGTGGTAAAGATGTGAAGGATAAAGCATTCTAACTTCCTGTTTTTCTTTTCCTGTGTCTACAGCTGATAGCCAATCAGGTGGAGCGTATTCGCCAGGAGGAGTGCAGTCCTCACAAAGTCATGAACCATATCAAGGAGCTAGCCGAGCAGCTCTTCAAAAACGTATGTTGTAAATAAAAAGAAAAACATATTTATTGATTTTATTTACAGATGTAGGATCATAATCTTATCACCCTTTTGTTGTTGAGAATTTATGCTTTATGTCAAATTCACTGAAAACCCAAACAAACCTGGATATTTTAACAGTATAGGCTGATTTTCACACCAGCATGGCCCAATAATATTTTTGGTATCACAGATAGTTTTTTTTGAAAATCATGATAGCCAGCAGCATACCACCCTGCATACCACTGCTGGCTTGCTTCTGAAGCTAAGCAGGGTTGGTCCTGGTCAGTCCCTGGATGGGAGACCAGATGCTGCTGGAAGTGGTGTTGGAGGGCCAGTAGGAGGCACTCTTTCCTCTGGTCTAAAAAAAAATATCCCAATGCCCCAGGGCAGTGATTGGGGACACTGCCCTGTGTAGGGTGCCGTCTTTCGGATGGGACGTTAAACGGGTGTCCTGACTCTCTGAGGTCATTAAAGATCCCATGGCACTTATCCTAAGAGTAGGTGGTGTTAACCCCGGTGTCCTGGCTAAATTCCCAATCTGGCCCTCAAACCATCATGGTCACCTAATAATCCCCAGTTTACAATTGGCTCATTCATCCCCCTCCTCTCCCCTGTAACTACTCCCCAGGTCGTTGCTGCAAATGAGAACGTGTTCTCAGTCAACTTACCTGGTAAAATAACGGTAAAATAAAAAAAATAAAAAATAAAATAAAAAAATGATGAAAGTAGCCGTTTTAGGCCCGTTTTAGACCTAAACCTGATTCCTGTAAGACCCTATGATCTGTGAACATCTTGGTGTCATTATTGGTGTCATTATACTCCTTATACTGTGCTCTAAAATATGGGGTATGTCTTGATTCTGGGAAGAAAAAAAACATGAATTTATTCAACATTAAAACTACTATTCATATCTCAAAAGTATCCTTTTTGATTTTGTTTATTTTAAGACATTGTTTGGAACTATACTCTTAAAACACGGCAAGTTTCCAGTGTGGTCTCTGCTGCTTTTGAAGAAATTATCAATTTTGTACATAGCGATTGACATAATAGGTCATTAACCAATCACAGCCCCATGTAGGATTGCACATTTAGCAAATCGCCAGCAGAGGGAATTTATTTTCCCATTCACTGTGTTGGTGGTGCTCATAAAATGTACCATAACTTTAAAATTAGCAGAGAGCCCACTCTGGAAATTTGATGTACTTGTAGACAATGTTACCTCTACCTCTATGTTACCTCTAAGCGTGCGCAGGTGCGCCGCTTCCCGGGACTGGTGCGCAGCTTCCCGGGACTGCCGCGCAGAAGAAATATCAGCTCGCGCAGAGAAGCACGAGATTGAACTTCAGTCAACTTCCTGGTTTCCCCTTTTAGTTAACACTATCAACAAGTCAGGCTCATACTCTACACAGACTGGTGCGCCATAACCAATCAGAGCTGCAGTATCCCTATATGCAAATAGATCATTGCCATATATGGATCTGTGCTGTTCCCTTTGAACTGGACTGTGTTTACAGCATGAGTGGTTGTGAGCAGATACGCTTGTGTCCAGGTGTGTACATTTGTTCATATTCTTGGCTATTAAGTGAGTTATTAGCACATTTCTAGTCAGCAATGGGGGAGTGGTTGCTTCCTACAAGAGCACAAAATGTGTGCATTTCTAGCCATCTTTGAAAAGCAAGTCAGGTGAAGAGCTTTTTTTCTTAAAGGGGCAGTGTTGTATTTTGAGACAGGCTTGAATTAGCTAAGGCAGAGGGTAGCATAATTTGTCTTTATTCTATGTAATAATGGTATGGGAATAATAATACATTTTATTTTGTATCAAACACGACATTTTCAGTCACCTCCTTGTCTGAAGGACAAGTGCATGAACAGGTTAATGGAAATCCCTACATGTTTTTTTCAAAAGTCTCATGGAATGTAGGCCTACATTGAACACCACACATTAGCTGCTATTGTTGGCTGAATGATAGAACAGCTATTTCCATGTTAAAATGTTATGGGATGCATTTTCTCCATAGTTTTTTTTAATGGTAGGCCACTCTGATAGGCCTACATATGATCAAATAGCCACAGTAGCTTACTTGGCCACTGTTAAAATGGTAACTTTAAAGCGGGTACAGCCTGAGTGTTCACAGTAAACGCGTGCCAGAAGTTGCACAGAATTTACACAACGTTTGTGCTCAGCAGACCTGAAATTTGTTCAGTGCCTAATTTTTTGGGAGGTAAAATTGCTTGTGGAGTAAATTGTTTTAAACAATGTCTAAAATTTTTGAATAGATTGTGTAAAATTGTATTTCAGAAAGTATCGATATTCCATATTTTAGAGAACACTATAAGGAGTATAATGACACCAAGAGGTTGTCTGTATCCATATACGGTCCACGGATCATTGGGTCTTACAGGGGAGACATGTACAGGTTTGAAAAGGGACTGAAATTTTCACTTTCATTATTTTCTCGAAATGGTTTGTGTTACAATGTACAAAGAGTATCAACCATCATTCCTCCCAATAAAGTTTCTATGAACAATCTGACATACCCAAAATATTTTTGGGCGATGCGGATATGGAATTGTCCGATTGCACTTTTCATGTAGCCTATTTTTGGCCAGCTAATAGCCTAACCACCGATGAAGTAACATTATGGACTAAGCGTTCAAATTCTGTTGCTGTGACATTATAGGTCAAATTAAGATCCTCCATCTATGTAATGTAGTAACTAAAATAACAGGCGACCACTTACCTCTTTTCTTTGCCCTTTCTCCCCCTACACCTTTATGGTCGCTCACCTTTTATTCTCCCCCCCATCAGGAGAACCCATACCCTGCCGTGGCCATGCATAAGGTACAGCGGCCAGCTGAGAGCCCTGGTCACAATGACCCCAAGAACTTGGCCATCTTCCCTCCGCTGGACGACGTCACAGTCCAGCTCTTCATCGACCACGCCGCCGCCAAGCTCAAAACCGCCCCGCCCGTGGTGAAGCCCGAGCTCAATGGCATGGTGCCCTCCGGACCCCCACTGGGTGAGTGTGCCAGGCTGGGTGGGAAAGGATAGTGTGGGCTGAGCGGCATAGGCATGAGATGGTGGGATTAAGTAGTGGAGTGAATGGACGGTTGAAAGACTGATGCAGACATTCCTATTGGGTTGTGGGTTAGAAGTTAGCAGAGATGCCAACATGAGATTGTGTCTGATGGATTGGCTTGATGTCTGGTGTAAAGAGGCTGATACAGGCCACCCGACAATCCTCCAGACAGTCCACTGTGTTAGATGGGTCACATAGAGGTCATCCTATCTCTCAGCATGGGTTTAATTGAGCTGGATTCAGTGTAGCTTCAGCGTAGACTGATGAGTGTGTCGGGTCCACCCAACAGTCCACCCGACAGTCCTCCAGTCCACCCTCCAGTCCACCCGACAGTCCACTGTGTTAGGACGACCTCTGTGTGACCCATCTATTTCTCAGCATGGGTTTAATTGAGATGGATTCAGTGTAGCTTCAGTGTAGACTGATGAGTGTGATGTAATAACCACTGATTCGTGGTGTTCCTCCAGGAGACATTGTGGACAAGCATGGTCATGTCCTGGCTAACAGCGCTCGCAGGCTGGAGGTGGTCAGGAACTGCATTACCTACATATTTGACAACAAGATGCTGGAGGCCAAGAAGGTGAGAGACAAGGCCACAACAGCATCTCCGTGCTCTGCCATTTTAGAATGATAAGTTGTTTGAAACTGTTAACAATTTATAGCTGATTCATAGTAGAGGTCGACCGATTAATTGGAATGGCCGATTAATTAGGGCCGATTTCGAGTTTTCATAACAATCGGTAATCGCCATTTTTGAACACCGATCATGGCTGATTACATTGCACTCCACGAGGAGACTGCGTGGCAGGCTGACTACCTGTTATGCGAGTTCCGCAAGGAGCCAAGGTAAGGTGCTAGCTAGCATTAAACGTAACTTATAAAAAAAAAACTTAACATAATCACTAGTTAACTACACATGGTTGATGATATTACTAGTTTATCTAGCTTGTCCTGCGTTGCATATAATCGATGCGGTGCCTGTTAATTTATCATTGAATCACAGCCTACTTCGCCAAACGGGTGATTTAACAAGCGCATTTGCGGAAAAAAGCACCGTCGTTGCACCAATGTGTACCTAACCATAAACATCAACGCCTTTCTTTAAATCAATACACAAGTATATATTTTTAAACCTGCATATTTAGTTAATATTGCCTGCTAACATGAATTTCTTTTAACTAGGGAAATTGTCACCTCTCTTGTGTTCTGTGCAACAGAGTCGGTATATGCAGCAGTTTGGGCCGCCTGGCTCATTGCGAACTGTGTGAAGACTATTTCTTCCTAACAAAGACAGTCAACTTCGCCAGACGGGGGATGATTTAACAAAAGTGCATTTGCGAAAAAAGCACAATCGTTGCACGAATGTACCTACCCATAAACATCAATGCCTTTCTCAAAATCAATACACAGAAGTATATATTTTTTCAAACCTGCGTATTTAGGTAAACCCTCTACCGCTTCTCTCTCCCCGATCCGGGATCATCCTCATCAAAAAAGCTGACTAGCATAGCCTAGCCTAACGTGACAGGGTTATCATATAATATAATTTCATGAAATCACAAGTCCAATACAGCAAATGAAAGATAAACATCTTGTGAATCCAGCCATCATTTCCGATTTTTAAAATGTTTTACAGCGAAAACACAATATATATTTATATTAGCTCACCACAATAGCCAAACACACAACGCCATTTATTCACCGCCAACATAGCTTTCACAAAACCCACAAATAGAGATAAAATTAATCACTAACCTTGAACAACTTCATCAGATGACAGTCTTATAACATCATGTTATACAATACATTTATGTTTTGTTCGAAAATGTGCATATTTAGAGGTACAAATCCTGGTTTTACACTGTGAATACGTAGCCATGATGCACCAAATTGTCCGGAGATATTTTGGACAGTCACGTGATCTAACCAAAGAACTCATCATAAACTTTACTAAAAAATACATGTTGTATAGCAAATGAAAGATACACTGGTTCTTAATGCAACTGCTGTGTTAGATTTTTAAAAATAACTTTAGTACAACATACAGCATGCAATATTGTGAGACAGCGCCCAACAATTCTCCGCCTTGTTGGAGCCAACATAAACCACAAAAATTCGAAATAACATCATAAATATTCTCTTACCTTTGTTGATCTTCCATCAGAATGTTGTGCAAGGAGTCCTAGTTCCATAATAATTTTTTGTTTTGTTCTAGAATGTCCATTTCTTCTGTCGAATTAGCAACTTTGGCTAGCCATGTGGAGGGCAAATGTCCAAGAAATCTTTGCGCATGGAACGAAAAATTCCAAAAGTCCCAATAAACGTCGAATAAACTGGTCCAAACTCGGTTGACAAATCCTACTTTATGATGTTTTTCTCATATGTATCCAATAAAATCAGAGCCGGAGCATTCCGTCGTGTATACCGAACCCCTTTCAGAAGACAATGTGAGGTTCCCTGGTTCGCAGTTGAATACTGACAAAAGAGCGGAACTGTCACTCCAAAAGCTCTCATTCGGTCTCACATCAAGCTAGACACGCCATTCAACATTCTACTGCCTGTTGACATCTAGTGGAAGGCGTATGAAGTGCATACAGATCCATAAATATAAGCCAGTTGAATAGGCAGGCACTGAGAGCCCCATTTTCAGAATTTTCACTTCCTGTTTGGAAGTTTGCTGCCAAATGAGTTCTGTTTTACTCACAGATATAATTCAAACAGTTTTAGAAACTTCAGAGTGTTTTCTATCCAATAGTAATAATAATATGCATATTGTATGATCTAGAACAGAGTACGAGGCAGTTTAATTTGGCCACGATTTTTTCCCAAAGTGAAAATAGCACCCCCTATTAAGAAGTTAAAAGAAATTCATGTTAGCGGGCAATATTAAACTAGGGAAATTGTGTCACTTCTCTTGCGTTCATTGCATGCAGAGTCAGGGTATATGCTACAGTTTGGGCCGCCTGGCTCGTTGCGAACTAATTTGCCAGAATTTTACGTAATTATGACAACATTAAAGGTTGTGCAATGTAACAGCAATATTTAGACTTATGGATTCCACCCGTTAGATAAAATACGGAACGGTTCCGTATTTCACTGAAAGAATAAACGTTTTGTTTTTAAAATGATAGTTTCCTGATTTTACCATATTAATGACCTAAGGCTCATATTTCTCTGTGTTGTTATGTTCTAATTAAGTCCATGATTTGATAGAGCAGTCTGACTGAGCGGTGGTAGGCAGCAGCAGGCTCGTAAGCATTCATTCAAACAGCACTTTACTGCGTTTGCCAGCAGCTCTTCGCAATGCTTCAAGCATTGCGCTGTTTATGACTTCAAGCCTGTCAACTCCCGAGATTAGTCTGACAATACTAAAGTACTTATTAGAACATCCAATAGTCAAAGGTATATGAAATACAAAATGGTATAGGGAGAAATAGTCCTATAATAACTACAACCTAAAACTTCTTACCTGGGAATATTGAAGACTCATGTTAAAAGGAACCACCAGCTTTCATATGTTCTCATGTTCTGAGCAAGGAACTTAAACATTAGCTTTTTTACATGGCACATATTGCACTTACTTTCTTCTCAACACTTTGTTTTTGCATTATTTAAACCAAATTGAGCATGTTTTATTATTTATTTGAGACTAAATTGATTTTATTGATGTATTATATTAAGTTAAAATAAGTGTTCATTGTTTATTCAGTATTGTTGTAATTGTCATTACATATATATATATACAAATAAAAATCGGCCGATTTAATCGGTATTGGCTTTTTTTGGTCCGCCAATAATCGGTATCGGCAATGAAAAATCATTATCGGTCGACCTCTAATTCATAGCTAGTTTAGAGGTTTGACCTACATGATAGTGACTTTTCATCTTTTGAAAACCTGCACATAACACCTAACCATAAATATCTTCCTAAAGTTGCCATCTCCTAATATTGTTGTCCTGTGTCTGCTGCCCCCCCCCCCCCCCCCCCCCCCCCCCCCAGCTGATGCCAGCGGTACTGCGGGCGCTGAAGGGCCGGGCGGCCAGGGTGTGTCTGACCCAGGAGCTCAACCAGCACGTCCTGCAGAACCGAGCCGTGCTGGACGACCAGCAGTTTGACTACATCGTCCGCATGATGAACTGCACCTTACAGGTACATGCCGACGCCACAGAAAATCTCTCTTATTCACAAAGTTCTACTGTAGACCGCAGCACGCAGTCGGGTTCAGTACATAGAACGGCTGTATTGAAGGAGTTCTGAAAGCAATAACTTTAACTCCTTGGGACTTTTTCTAAACAGTGCAATGCTACTTATTTTTACACTGCAATGGAGGCCTTTATATTTTCATAAGATCATACACTGAATAATGGAGCCTAATCGGTGGCGTTTGCATGACTGACATTGTGAGTATGGCGATGTTGACCTCTATTCTCCTACTCAGGACTGCTCTCACATGGATGAACACGGTATTGCAGCCATCCTCCTTCCCCTGGTCACAGCCTTCTGCAGAGTAAGTCACAAAAACAAACAATCCTTATTCAACACAAAAGAAACAAATCATTGTCCTCGTAGCGCTTAAAATGGTCTGTTTCTAAAGCTTCTGTGTGGCCTTGTGTGTTTGTGTCTGGCAGAAACTAGGCGCGGGCATCACCCAGTTTGCCTACAGCTGTGTGCAGGAGCACATGGTGTGGACTAACATGCAGTTCTGGGAGGCCATGTTCTACAGTGATGTCCAGAACCACATCAGAGCCCTGTATCTGGAGGCAGACGGGGGGGAGCTGTCCACCTCTGTAAGAACAGACCCTACAATTACACTACAAGCAGAACAAGCAGGGCCTTTTTTAAGCTAATGCTCCTGTCTATTAGTATCAAACACAGCAATAAAAACATAACCGAGGCCTTTTCCTTGATAATAGTACTTAGTCCTTGGAGTACATCCTTACATTGACCCCATCTGACCTTTCCTCTTCCACCCCCCAGTCTCACGGTCAGCAGGAGTCTGGTCCAGCAGCAGGAGGTCAGGAGCTGCTGGGTGCTCTGGAGCTGGCGTCAGAGCAGAGCAGGCTGTGGCCCACGCTCAGCAAGGAGCAGCAGAGTGAGCGCGTGCAGAAGGAGGAGAGCACGGTGTTCAGCCAGGCCATCCACTACGCCAACCGCATGTCCTACCTGCTGCTGCCCCTGGACACCAGCAAGAACCGCCTGCTCAACAGGTCCGGGATAGGGGATGTGGAGAGTGTTAGCAACAGCTACGTCACCAACAGGTACACCAACAGGTGGGGGACGCACACACACACAAAAACACTCGACAACAGACAGACAAACACACCCAACAGCTTAATCACTAACAGAAACCCTAGACATGTTAAAAACAGCTTGTCAAACGTTGGGCAGCTTTGTAACATCTTACAGTGGAACCAGCAACAAACTTATGCCTAGGGATAAGACTTTAACTTTGAAGTTCAAGCTCATATTGGTCGTTCCTAAGATGCCTTTGTTGTTTTTATTTAGCATTGCTGGCAGCATGGCGGAGAGCTACGACACAGAGAGCGGCTTTGAGGACGCTGAGAGCTCTGACGTGGCCAACTCTGTGGTGCGATTTATCAACCGCTTCGTAGACAAAGTGTGTAACGAGAGTGGGGTGACCAACGAGCACCTCAAGGCACTACACACCATGATACCAGGTAGGAATCTCCATTTTGTGTTTTCGGTGCTCATGTTGTGAACTTTCCTTGACAGATCAGGGTTGTATTCATTAGGCACTAAATGGAAGAAAACGGACTGACGGGGAGGGATTCCCTGAACTTGTCCAATAAGAAACACTTGTTTTAGTTTTCCTTTGCAAAGCGTTTTGCTACTGTGTTCCCTAATGAATATGACCCAGGTTTTCTAGAGTTCAAATTGTGTGTTAGTTTTAATCAGTTTCTCTATCTCCTCTCTCCCTCCTGTGTTGTTCCACAGACATCGTTCAGATGCACATCGAGACGCTGGATGCAGTCCACAGGGAGAGTAAGCGACTGCCACCGATCCAAAAGGTAACCAATTCCTTATTTTACATTACGCTGGACAAAAGCCACGCAGAGCCCCGCCCCAGGCCAGCCACGCTCAACCCCCTCTCCACCAATCCCTGCTCAGTGTCACAGTGCCACGCCCACGGCAGGTACGTCTGTCCCAGCGACAGCGCCATGTGTGACTCGCACTACTACGCCTGAGCCGTGCATGCTGGGTTGATGTAGTTCCCCTCTCAGAAGCCGGGGTCTCGTTCATTTAGAACTAAAATGGGAGAAAATGTTTTGAATTGAGGTACTTCCTAATTTTGTCCAATACCAACAAGAACGCGGATTTCCTGTTTCAGTACATTTTCTCCCGTTGGTGCCTACTGAACGTGAACCTGGTAGATGACTACAGCCTGAGCAGTGCATGCTGGGGGTTGTAGTTCTCTATAGCCTGCGTCACTGACTCTTGTGCCTTCAGACAGAAGGGTGCAGTTTGCTCTGGTTGTTCTGTGGAGTTTTCTGCCAGCAGTTGGAGAGGGATAGTAGCTTGGCTCGGCATGTCTGTTGTGTTAATTGCATCTAAGCATTGTCCTAGCATATGCATCAACCAAGAGCTCAGGGATGCCCTGTATCAGATATCAGTCCAATTGGATCTCACCTTTTGTGCGTTTTCTGTGTTTATCCCATCTTATAATACCTCAGAGAGCGCATCACATTTGACCTGATCCCACCTCCCAGAATGCTCTTTTTTTTTTTCTGCATGAGCGTTCATGTCATATGAATTCCAGTTAAATCCTCTCGCAATGAGCTGGACCCAGGGCATTAGGAGTTGCACAACAGATTATGAAATGGGTTACAAAACGAGTGCCTTAACAAATGTTCTATTATGAGTTGAGCTGCTCTGTTTGGTGTAGTTGCCCCAGCGTAGGCCTCTCCAGCGTCGCTGGGCACAGGACATTATGTCATGCTCTGAGCCAGATGTTCAATTGGTCTTTAACAGAAACTGGACCTGCCGCTCTTCATACTTTGAATACCTCTCTATACATCCAAGAATGCTGTGAGATGACTTTGTGAAAAATTTGAGAAAATATACAAATGGTTGTTAACATGTTACCTCTTTTGAAGGGGAAAGCCCTAAACCACTCAAAATTGCAGTTTATATTATACTAGTCTTAAGAGATTTGAATAGTTTCATATCCAACTTGTTTTACTTGTTGAGCATCAGGGTTGTCTTTGCCAAGATCCCACCAGCCAATTGAGATATTGGCAAACGTTTATGTTTTGTAACATTAACAAATTGCAATCAAATGTCTCCATTTTGATATCTCCGTTTTCAAATCGTGTGATACATTTGTGCTTCAGCATGCGATCTGGATTGACATGTGCCATTTGTTGTGGTGAATTTGATTTGAAATATAGAACCACCAATGTAAGGATGGCTTATATATTTGAGTTCTGTTGGACATAAAGCACTAGCAACTGCCCCCCCCCCCCCCCCCCCCCCAACCTTACCTACCTTGTCTTTCCTTTCCTCTCCTTCACTCCTCCCTGTCCCCGTGCTGCAGCCCAAGCTTCTGAGGCCCATTCTTCTGGCGGGGGAGGAGCTGGTGATGGACGGCATGCGGGTGCACCTGATCTCAGACGGCCGGGAGGAGGCCACGGGGGCCTTGGGGGGTCCACCCCTCCTCCCTGCCGAGGGGGCCATCTTCCTCACCACCTACCGCCTCATCTTCAAGGGCACGCCCAACGACCCGCTGGGTAAGAGGGTGTTGTAAACACAAACATGCTAGCAGTAAACATGTTACCAGTAATGCACACATGCACACACACTTTCTCTCTAACCCTGAGTGTTGTTGCTGTGCAGTGGGTGAGCAGGTGGTGACTCGGTCGTTCCCCATCGCCTCCCTGACTAAGGAGAAGAGGATCTCTGTCAGTCTGTCCATGGACCAGTTCATACAGGAGGGTCTTCAGCTACGCTCCTGCACTTTCCAGGTACACCTCTACCCTCTATCCTGCCAACCTCGTATCCATCGCCCTACTGCCTAAACACCAGGCCCCTAAGCCTTCATAGCTTCTCCTCCCTCAACCCAGCTACCCCCCCCTCCACACACTCATTCTGCATCGTAACGCTCTCCATTTTAAATTTGACAGAACACTCATTAATTTGTGTTTTTCTGACACTCCTCATATCTCTCTCCTTCTCCTGTAGCTGCTGAAGATAGCGTTTGATGAGGAGGTGGCGTCAGACCTGGCCGAGGTGTTCCGGAAGCACATGCACAAGCTCCGCTACCCACAGCACGTCCAGGGAACCTTCGCCTTCACCGTGGGCCAGAGCGGCAAGACGTTGGTCGAACACAAGACCAAGGACAAGAACCAGTCAATAAAGTAAGACAAGACCGATATAACGCACACGCACGTCAACCACAAGAACCAAAACAACACTAAAAGGAAACCGGAAGAGCATACACACGCCAAACACATTTCAACACACATCAGCATTGTATAAAACGTCAGTACCGCTCCAGTTTTATCGTCAGTCAGCAGAGTAATGAGAAAGTGTAAATCTGTAAGACGTTTCACACCTCTCACATCCTCCAGGTCAAGTACAGAACATCCATTTAAAAAGCTCTTACTCACTAAAGGATGTGGGTCACAGATGACACCCCAGCACTGTAATGTGAGCTGAATATACAGCCTGCCCCAAGCAGCAGCCTCTGGAGATATAGTAGTCCACATTATTGCCCTACATTTCATAGCTGTCCTGACAGTTTAAAGAATATATTAAAACCTTGTGCATTTTTATCTGACGGTCTCTGATTTAAAGTCAGTTTTTGGTGTGATGTATTAATAAAACAGGATTTATAGACTTTTTGCTTGCGAGTGTAAGTGCTTCAGTGAGTGTGAACCCTTGTTCTTGTGTAACCACCAATGGGCCATATAGCATGCAGATTGTTTAGTTCTGCTTGCTGCACACGGACTTATTCCAGGCAGGGTCAGTACAGAGGAATGCAGCTTCACATCCTACACTCTATTCTGTCCACTGTTACTGCCAGTAGACCCCCAGAGTTCCCTTTTACTTTATCATCCCCCACTCTCTCCATTTCTCCCTCTCTCTGTCGCTCTCTCACTCTGTCTGTGTGTATTTCTCCCCCCCGTCACTCCTTCCTTTTTTCTCTCTCATGTGGGGTATGAAAAGAGTATGAGCTCTCTGAGAGCTGGCTTCTATCTGTTGAATAATGCAGCAGTGGAAACAGTGACTGCTCCTCCGTGTTTGTCCCTGGTGTTTCCATCTCCTCCCAGAGTCGTCACGCCACTAAAAGACTCCATTCATTCAATGATATTAACCTCACGACAATGCGGGCCCAACCCCCCTGCAGCAGTGAGCAAGCTCAACTAGCAGTCTTTTAATGCGTTCATTAGCTTTAATTATGCATACAGACTACCGCCGAGTCTGCATTAGGGATGTGCCTTGGATTTAATTGACCGGTTATTTAAACTTCTAAGTACCACTCAGTGGTTTTGTACCTTTTAAATTTATAACCAGGGTTCTATTCACTTGACATGAAATGGAAGCAAACGGGCCAAAACAGGGAGGTACAATCTAAACTTGTTCAATAAGAAACACTTGTTTTCATTTTCCGTTGCAAAGTGTTTTGCTATGGTGTGCCCAAAGGAATATGACCCAGGAAGTAGACGTCATTAAGTTTTGCTTTAACTGAAGTTAACTATGTTGTGAACCCTTTTTTATGTCTCTCCTCCTCCTCTCACTTCCTCACCCCTCCACCCTTCCTAAGAACACTTTCCAAAAACCTGGTGAAGAGTGCGAAGAGGACGATCGGTCGACAGTATGTGACCCGGAAGAAGTACTCACCTCCCACCTGGGAGAACAGGAGCAGCCTGCAGTCAGAGCTGGACGAGGATGAGATCTCCGGTAGGACATGGTGTTGACAACTCAAGCAGCAACGTCAAGGTTTAGGGCGGCATTTTGACTTAAGATCCACGCACTCCCATTGACATAAATACCTGTCTTATGTAAAAGTCTTGAGTTGCTGTTGAATGGTCTCTACAGTGTTTGATCTGAGGTAGTAGGCCAGTGTACACTGTCTCTGACTGTCTGTGTGTCTGCTACAGTCTCAGAGGAGTTGGACCAGGGCTCCCTCACCCTGTCTTCCACCATCCGCTCCTCGGACAGACAGACCATGAGCAACGTGGTGGAGCGCGCCTGTTGCCGTGACTATCAGCGGCTAGGACTGGGCACGCTCAGTAACAGCCTGACGCGCTCCAAGAACGAGCCCTTCCGCATCTCCACCGTCAACCGCATGTACACCGTCTGCAGGAGGTAAGTTCACGGTCCAACCGCAGATAGAATATGTTTTTACGACGGGTTCACGGTCAAATCTCATGTGGGACTCCCTAAAAACACACCACTTCGACACTCTTCGTTTTACATTTATATAAATAAACATTCAGTCATTTTACTTTGATGTGACTTGAAATGCAGAGTGGGCCAGTGAGCAAACTATATTTTAACACATGACATTATCTTGTGGTCATGACATTCTCCAGTGACATGAACAGAATGTCATCTCAACCCGAACTCCCTCTTCTCTGGTCTCTCTCTCTGTCTCTGTCTCTCTGTCTCTGTCTCTCTGTCTCTGTCTCTCTGTCTCTGTCTCTCTGTCTCTGTCTCTCTGTCTCTCTGTCTCTCTGTCTCTCTGTCTCTCTGTCTCTCTCTCTCTGTCTCTCTCTCTGTCTCTCTCTCTGTCTCTCTCTCTGTCTCTCTCTCTGTCTCTCTCTCTCTCTCTCTCTCTCTGTCTCTCTCTCTCTCTCTCTCTGTCTCTCTCTCTCTCTCTCTCTGTCTCTCTCTCTCTCTCTGTCTCTCTCTCTCTCTCTGTCTCTCTCTCTCTCTCTGTCTCTCTCTCTGTCTCTCTCTCTCTCTCTCTGTCTCTGTCTCTGTCTCTCTGTCTCTGTCTCTCTGTCTCTGTCTCTCTGTCTCTCTCTCTCTCTCTGTCTCTCTCTCTCTCTCTGTCTCTCTCTCTCTCTCTGTCTCTCTCTCTCTCTCTGTCTCTCTCTCTGTCTCTGTCTCTCTCTCTGTCTCTCTGTGTGTTACCAGTTACCCCGGCCTGTTGATCGTGCCCCAGAGCATCCCAGACTCCACCATCCAGCGCATCTCCCGCTGTTACAGACAGAACCGTTTCCCTGTGGTGTGCTGGAGGAACTCTCGTACCAAGGCTGTGCTGCTGCGCTCTGCAGGCCTCCATGCTAAGGGAGTGGTGGGCTTCTTCAAGTCCCCCAATGCCCCCAGTGCCGGTACGACACACACTAAAAGTTAGTTAGATGGTGTCTTTAAGGGAATGACTGGGGATGTTGGGCTTTGTTTAGGAATAATAAAACACGCCAAACCACCTATATCAGTAGCAATGTTATGTGAAAGTATAAGAATGTGATCGAGAAAGTCTCAACTCATCAGAAACAATGAGCAAATAGACCAACACTTTAGATGCATAGAAATGCACAGCTCATGCTCCTTACAGCTTGAGCAGCATTTTTTAGTCTTCAGCATTTTATACCCAGCATGCAAAGCTGCAAAAACCAGTGGTGATTGACAGTTGTGATCCTTCCCCAGGCCCCTCCCAGGCCGACTCGACCAGCCTGGAGCAGGAGAAGTACATGCAGGCGATCATCAGCTCCATGCCCTCCTACTGTGAGCCCAGTGGCAGGAACACACTTGGCGGCTTCACCTCCAGTCACATGAGCACCTCAGGTAGGACACACACACATCAGGGTTTCTGTTAGCCTGCTAAAATCCAGCTTTTGGCCCAATTAAAAAAAAAATGAAAATCCAATAAAATTGACACTGGCCAATTGTCCCCCAATAAATAAAATAATCCCATTTCAAAATAATGCTTTTTAGCCAATTCATAGCTGGAAATACCAGTCGATGGAAATACATTTAACCGGTCATGCTTATCGGTCTATAGTTTAATTAGCATAATTTAGTGGAATTAAATTGGCTTGTGTGTATTTTCGTTAGTCGATATGTTTCTTATTTATCACACACACTTTTTGGGGGGAAAATCTGTAAAATGGTGCGAGAGCTGCTGCTACAGCTCCTGTTGCTGCTGGTGTGAAATGTGCTTTTTATAAGCCCAATCATTGCACAACAATTCTAAATACGTTTGCGTGTTAACAGTCACCATTAAAAAAAGCGACTTTATTTCTCAACTGGTAATTGAAGCACCATTCAAGTGCTTAGGCAACGGTAGGCATGATTCAGCAGGTCACACACCACTTTAGAATGTGAGATGGAGATGGAATACATTTTGAAAACATATATACTTAATTGTGTGAAACCTTAACGTTTTACTTCATATTATGAGGCACGTCTTACCTTGCTTCAATGTAGCTGAGCCAAAATCTGTTTCTATAAACGTGGAGGCATTTATTTTCTAAAGATTTCCATATGCCAATGAAACAAGTAGCCAAATGTTCAATTAAAAAAAAAAATTTGTTTTCAAATCAACTGTCTTTCATTGTCCAGTAGCAAAAAACACAATCCTAATCATATTAGCAATCCATGCTAGTTGTTGATTCTTTAGATCTCCGATCTTTCTACATTTCAAATTGTTGTTTTCATCTCACATGAATCCGCTTGCATGTGCAGTGTGCTTTTGACAACAATGTTTTCCTGCTAATTGCATTATGGAACTAACATTAGTGTGAAGCCTATAACTGCCGCGTGCACATTGCTGCGCTTATGATGTGATTAAATAATAGTTTATCAACATGTTAAGCTAAATGTTCTGATCTGTGCATGAGCATCAATGCTTTTTAAACAAATTTTGATGTACTGGTTATATGAATTTGGAATCTATCGTTCCCCAAATGTCCCAGAGTCTGTTTGGAATAGGCAATTTATTTCTGGCACAGAATGACAAGCTGACCCAATAGAATAGCTCAACTTTTCTACAATGGGGGACACAGGCTAGGGATTTTCCTGCTCGTTACTGGTCTTCGCTGAGGAAAAGTAAATGTGGACAGTTATTCTAACATCTTCAAAGTGCGCTTCGGAATTCGGAAGGACGCGAGCCGTTGCATCCTCGAGTTGCATGTGCTGTTAAGTGCATTATCGTAATCTAAATGTGATTTCAGTCATTCTGAGCACTGGGGGTGGACGCCCTAATCAGGTTACACACCCAATGCATATAGGTCTGGTAAATTTAAAATGCTGTCGATCAAATGTCCAGCTCCACATTTTCCCATCGGAAACACACACACACTCTTAAGCCAGAGTGTGTGAACCTTTGCCTGTGTCTATCTCCAGACTCGTCAGATAAGCTGAGGCAGCCTAAGATCGGAGCTCTGATGAAACAGGTGATGGGAGGCAAGGAGGACGTACCTGGAACCTTCAACCGCGGAGGTGAGATTGTGGTTTTACTGTGTATGTGGTTGTGTTACTTTCGTCAATTAGTTCACAGAAGCTTCCTTTACAAGGAATGCCTTATATTTCTAGGTTTGGTTTGGTTTGGTTTGGTTTGGGATTGTATTGTATTGTGGCTTGCCCTACAAGTACCTGCCAAGGAACATTCACTGGAACTAACCCAAAAGAGGAATGGTGGTTGTTACCTTAATAATAACCAATCTCCATAGTGTATCCATATGTGGGCCTGTGTGTGTGTGTGTGTATGACTGTGTGAAACCTTCTCCCCCTATGGTGTTGGTTAACGGGCATCATCTCTGTGTCATTTGACCTCAGCTCTGGGTCAAAGGGCGAGGGTCATCTCCCTCTCTCAGCCCAGAGTTTCAGGCAAGGCCAGAAACCCCCCTGGAGGTACAGTATGCACCGACCCCTGGCTCCCTGTCTCCCCAATCTAACCAATCAGGACTCTTAACAGTGACGTCAGTCTGTCTGCGTTGGCTGGCGTCCCCGCCCGTCGGTCCCTCTTTCCCTGTGATCTCCTAGTGTGTCTCTCTCGCTCTCCTTCTCGCTCTCAGGACTAACTTTTTGTTGTCCAATCTCTTCTTCTTTCAAGGCATCTGTTTGCATGCTTTTCTAGTGGGCCGTCGACTCTACACACACTGCTGCAGATCGTCCTGTTTGTCCATGTTTCTGTTCTGTGTTTGATTACTACTGTGTGCTGTGAGTGGTCTGATGACTCATGTTTTCCCAGCGTTGTTTGGTTTGGAGCATCATTTTCACATATAGCCTATTTAGCATAATAGATCAATCTTACTATAGTTGTTCAATTATTTATACCTTGGGGTACTTTTTTATCAGCATGGCTTTCAGTTAGTCTAGTGGAATAGAGTACAATGAATGTATGTGCCACTGCCACTGCATAAATGGCTTGTGTGTGTTGATAATGGCAAACTTGGAGAGTGCATACTGTATCTGTGTGTGATAACCCCCTCTATAACCTCTCCCTGTGTGTGTGTGCTCTAGGGAAGTGGGGCAGTATCCGGGGTAGTGGGCGTCTGAGTGCCTACAACCCAGAAGTGGGGAACAGACTGTCCAGTAAGGAGTCTCCCCAGCCCAACGGGGGCCCCAGTGAGGCCCTGTTCCTCCGACAGCAGAGGGCCTACCTCTACATCATCGGAGACAAGACACAGCTCAAAGTAACTGCCAATACACAATACTACACTAGACTGTCTACTTATTTAGTATTGATTGACTCAATATCCCAGAAGTCTTTGGAGGTCTTGGTGTCATTGAACTTTCAATCAAATGTATTTATAAAGTCCTTCTTACAAAAGCCAGATAAAATTAAAAGGGCCTATTTATATAACGAATATAAATTCGGAGGGCAGAAATGATTAAATATTAAAGCATTAGACCTCTCACTAAAGGCATCAGTCATACAAAAGTTATACTTAAATCCAAACTGGTTCTCTAGTAAATTGGTACGAATGTCTCATCCTATGTTCAAGAAGGGCCTTTTTCCCTTTATTCAGATTACACCTGCTCACTTTCGGTTGTTTGAAAAGGAAATAATCTCCAAAATATCTTTCTTTTTTAAACAAGCCTTAGAAATTTGGTTGCAATTTCAGTTTGATCCACCTGAAAGGACGGAACAAATAGTACAACAAATATTGTGGTTAAATTCAAATATAGTAATTGATAAAAAAAACTGCATTTATCGAAGAAATGTTTAAAAAAGGTATAATTTTTGTGAATGATATCATAAATAGGACTGGTGGAGTAATGTCACACATGCAGCTAACATAGACATATGGAAATGTCTGCTCTACCCAAAATTACAACCAATTAATTGCAGCATTACCACAAAAATGGAAGAGGCAAGTAGAAGGGGAAAAAAGTAAGGAACTTGTATGTCGGCCCTGTATTAAAGAACATAAATGGTTAAAGAAAAGTGTGATAAATAAAAACATATACCAATTTAATTTAAGGACCAAAAAACTGACAGCTGTGCCATATAAATTGCAAAATAGTTGGGAAGAGATTTTCGATGTACCCATTCCATGGCACATGGTTTATGAATTGATACGCAAAACAACGCCGGATTCAAAACTTCGAATTTTTCAATTTAAATTACTATACAAAATTCTTGCAACTAATAGAATGTTATATATATGGGGGATACAATCTTCCCAGCTCTGCAGATTCTGCTGTGAGGAGGCAGAGTCATTAGATAATTTATTTTGGTATTGTCCGTATGTAGCTCGTTTTTGGTCACAGGTCCAGGAATGGCTGAAGAATTGCAACATTTGCGTAGAACTAACGCTACAGATAGCAATACTGGGGGATTTGAAAAGCCATAGTCAATCAATCAATAATTATTTTAGCAAAAATGTTTATTTTTAATTTACAATCCGTGGAAGCTATGAGAATAGGAAGATTCAAATCTTTTGTGAAGCATCACCGCACAGTTGAAAAATATATGGCAAATAAAAATCCGAAATGGATGATGTTGGAAGATAGATGGGAAGGGTTGAGTGGAGCTGAAGGGTGGGACTAATAACAAGATAAACAATGTAGGGCATACGGGATCTGTGAAATGTGTATAGGTGCGGAGCTTTTGTGAAATAGCACAGTTACAAGTGGAAATCAAACTGGATGGACAACAGAAATAGAGGAAGGACTAAGAACAAACAAGAGAGAACTATTATAAAGTAGACTGTGTCTGTAAAATGTGTATAAGATGTATAAATTGAAGGTAAAAACAGAAATGTTTATCAGTTTACTCCAATTGGGGGATCGGTGGTAGGGTTTGCGGGGAATAATAATAAAGGTATATTCTTTAAAAAAGTATGTATGTCTATATAGGTATGTGTATGTATATATGTGTATATGTATGCATACGTGTATGGATATATATATTTACCCCCAAAAATATAAGCTGGAAAAAAAAAAAGGCATTCTTACATAAACTGATATCTCAAAGTGCTGTACAGAAACCCAGCCTAAAACCCCAAACAGCAAGCAATGCAGGTGTAGAAGCACGGTGGCTAGGAAGAACTCCCTAGAAAGACCAGAACCTAGGAAGAAACCTAGAGAGGAACCAGGCTATGAGGGGTGGCCAGTCCTCTTCTGGCTGTGCCAGGTGGAGATTATAACAGAACATGGCCAAGATTTTCATAGATGACCAGCAGGGTCAAATAATAATAATCACAGTGGTTGTCGATGGTGCAACAGGTCAGCACCTCAGGAGTAAATGTCAGTTGGCTTTTCATAGCCAATCATTCAGAGTATCTCTACTGCTCCTGCTGTCTCTAGAGAGTTGAAAACACCAGGTCTGGAACAGGTAGCACGTCTGTTGAACAGGTCAGGGTTCCATACCCGCAGGCAGAACAGTTGAAACTGGAGCAGCAGCACGGCCAGGTGGACTGGTGACAGCAAGGAGTCATCAGGCCAGGTAGTCCTGAGGCATGGTCCTAGGGCTCAGGTCCTCCGAGAGAGAGGGAGAGAATTAGAGAGAGCATACTTAAATTCACACAGGACACCGGATAAGACAGGAGAAATACTCCAGATATAACAGACTGACTCTAGCCCCCCGACAGATAAACTACTGCAGCATAAATACTGGAGACTAAGACAGGGGTCAGGAGACACCGTTGCCCCATCCGACGATACCCCCGGACAGGGCCAAACAGGCAGGATAAACCCCACACACTTTGCCAAAGCACAGCCCCCACACCACTAGAGGGATATCTTCAACCACCAACTTACCATCCTGAGACAAGGCCGAGTATAGCCCACAAAGATCTTCGCCACAGCACAACCCAGGGGGGGCGCCAACCTGGACAGGAAGATCACGTCAGTGACTCAACCCACTCAAGTGACGCACCCCTCCTAGGGACGGCATGGAAGAGCACCAGTAAGCCAATGACTCAGCCCCTGTAATAGGGTTAGAGGCAGATAATCCCAGTGGAGAGAGGGGAACTGGCCAGGCAGAGACAGCAAGGGCGGTTCGTTGCTCCAGTGCCTTTCCGTTCACCTTCACACTCCTGGGCCAGACTACACTCAATCATAGAACCTACTGAAGAGATGAGTCTTCAATAAAGACTTAAAGGTTGAGACCGAGTCTGCATCTCCCACATGTGTTGGCAGACCATTTCATAAAAATTGAGCTCTATTGGGGAAAGCCCTGCCTCCAGCTATTTGCTTAGAAATTCAAGGGACAGTAAGGAGGCCTGCGTGTTGTGACCGTAGCGTACGTGTAGGTATGTACGGCAGTACCAAATCGAAAAGATGGGTAGGAGCAAGCCCATGTAATGCTTTGTAGGTTAGCAGTAAACCTTGAAATCAGCCCTTACAGAGAGGCTAGCACTGGAGTAATATGATCAAATTTTTTGGTTCTAGTCAAGATTCTAGCAGCCGTGTTTAGCACTAACGGAAGTTTACTTTAGTGCTTTATCCGGGTAGCCGGAAAGTAGAGCATTGCAGTAGTCTAACCTAGACGTGACAAAAGTATGGATTCATTTTTCTGCGTCATTTTTGGACAGAACGTTTCTGATTTTTGTAATGTTACTTAGATGGAAAAAAAGCTGTCCTTGAAACAGTCTTGATATGTTTGTCAAAAGAGAGTTCAGGGTCCAGAGTAATGCTGAGGTCCTTCAAATGAAGATCTCTTTGTTTCTTGGGACCTAGAACAAGCATCTCTGTTTTGTCCGAGTTTAAAAGTAGAACATTTGCAGCCATCCACTTCCTTATGTCTGAAACACAGGCTTCAAGCGAGGGCAATTTTGGGGCTTCCCATGTTTCATCGAAATGTACATCTGCATAGCAGTGAAAGTTGACATTATGTTTCCGAATGACATCACCAAGAGATAAAATATATAGTGAAAACATGTGGTCCTAAAACGGAACCTTGAGGAACACTGAAATTTACAGTTGATTTGTCAGAGGACAAACCATCCACAGAGACAAACTGATATCTTTCAGACAGATAAGATCTAAACCAGGCCAGAACTTGTCCATGTAGACCAATTTGGGTTTCCAATCTCTCCAAAAGAATGTGGTGATTGATGTTATCAAAAGCAGCACTAAGGTCTAGGAGCACGAGGACAGATGCAGATCCTCGGTCTGACGCCATTAAGGTCATTTTTCCACCTTCACAAGTGCAGTCTCAGTGCTATGATGGGGTCTAAAACCAGACTGAAGAATTTCGTATACATTGTTTGTCTTCAGGACAAACCTTGACCCCTGTTTGTCCCATGTCATCAGGGTGGGAAGCAGGACTCGTTCCAGCAGTGGGAGGTGGTGCCCATTGAGGTGTGTGACGTGCGTCAGGTGAAGAACAGCTTTAAGAAGTTGATGAAGGCCTGTGTTCCCAGCTCAGCCACCTCTGAACCCAGCATGACTTTCCACCGCTGCCTGGAAGAGTCCGAATGGATGTGCCTGGTAATGCTGTCATTCATACAGTGTGTGTGTGTGTGTGTGTGTGTGTGTGTGTGTGTGTGTGTGTGTGTGTGTGTGTGTGTGTGTGTTAGCGTGTGCAACTGTAAAAGTGTATGTATTGTGCAATAGAGAGACCTATCTATGGATGCATTTTGTTTTTGTATGTTTATCCTGACTCTGCATATGATTTGTGTGCTAATCATGACGTGTGTGTCCAGCTCCACAGAGTTCTGCAGGTGTCTGTCCTGGTGGTAGAGTTGTTAGACACGGGCTCGTCAGTCATGGTCAGTCTGGAGGACGGCTGGGACGTCACTACTCAGGTATAACACACGTACTCACTTAACATACTCACAATGCAAACACACACCTCACAGCTACTGTAGGTCAACTTGTACATACATGTGATGCATCGTCTCTCCATGGTCTCAACCCTGTCTCTGCCTGTGCTATAGATCTGTCTCCTCATTCCGCTGTTTAGGTAACCTGTAAATTACAATCATCCTGTCTGACTGTCACACTGATTCTCGGTCTCTCTCTAGGTGGTGTCTCTGGTCCAGCTTCTGTCAGACCCGTACTACCGGACCTTCGATGGCTTCCGCCTGCTGGTGGAGAAGGAGTGGTTGTCGTTTGGCCACAGGTTCAGTCATCGTGGCGCCCAGACCCTGGCGAGCCAGAGCAGCGGCTTCACACCTGTGTTCCTGCAGTTTCTCGACTGCGTGCACCAGGTATGTACGTGTGGGGGTGGGTTTTATGAGTGCAGGTGTGACAGTAAAGTGTGTGTTTGTCTAACTGGGTGTTTACATGTCAGCTACTTTACCCATATCATCTGGATTCTGCTATTTATCTGTATTGGTGTGCATCTGTGTGTCTGAGTAAACATGTGTGTGTGTTTACCTGAGTGTGACAGAAAATTTCTTTTTTTCCCCAGCCAGTGATGTGGACTCGCATGTATGATGCGTCTCTGGCAGAGGGTTTCAATAGTCCTGTCTGTATTTATGATCCCAGCTTCACAATGGCTTGCTCTATTTAACCCCCTGTTACTGTCAGTAGTGTTATTATTACACACACAGGGAAATACACTGTGTGTACAAAACATTGGGAACACCTTCCTAATATTGAGTTGCTTGCCGTTTTGCACTCAGAACAGCATCAATTTAACAGGTGACACCAATAAGGGATCGTAGCTTTCACCTGGTCAGTCATGGAAAGAACAGGTGTTCCTAATATTTTGTACACTCAGTGTATATGGATTGTCGTTCTTATGAGTGCCTTTATATATTTCAATATTTTACAAATACATGAACTCTCTTTTTAATATGGTGAATTCATTCAAAGGTAACATCTAATAGTCAAATCATGGAGTAAAAGCCGATGAGCTGGTTCTACTCTTTTTGGCCATTTTCTGGTGTTTTGTGGTAACTGAGTGGGTCGAGCAGAACACGTCAACCCTGTTACCCATACAAAGACGTGCTAGAAATGTTTAAACAATTTATTGGTGAAGCTTGCATTGTTGCCCCTCCCTGTTTCACACAACAATCTTCCATTTCCCCTTTCACAAGGGGATTTATGGATGATTCAAGATTTTCTATTGTCATTTCTTTAGTTAACCTCTTGATGGGGATTTATATATTTTTTTTGTTGAGTTGAACATGTGCTCTATATAACAATGTTAAAATTAGGTGAAATAAAAACGTTTTTTTCCCCCCACTAAGTTACACTACTCAAAAGGCACCTAATTGTTAGAATGACCCATATCTCACTAGGAGCCTTTGTCTCTCTCTGCCTATGACCCATATCTCACTAGGATCCTTTGTCTCTCTCTGCCTAGACTGTCCTTAAATAGTCTTATTCATGTAAACTATGTTACAAAGCTCAGCCAAGAGCTATTAACCTGGGTCAAATATTTCCTGAATGTAATCAGATGAGTACGCTATGTCCCGACCATCCTGTTATATGGATGTGCTAGAACAGAGAATTTAAGTTTTAACAGGTCTTCCTCCTTTCCCCTTCATCCAAACATTTGTTTGAGAGAGTGCAGTCTGCTGACTCTGTGGCCTTTTCTCATTTGGGCAAAAGTCTGTCCTAAATGGTCGAGTGGTCCAGGAGCATATCAATTTGAAGGGTAGGCAAATGGAAGAGTTTCCTCCCCTCCTCGAAAGCCACCTATGATCGGGGATAGTCCTACAGTGCATTCGGAAAGTATTCAGGCCTTCACTTTTTACTTTACTTATTCTAAAATTGAGGATGTTTAAAAAAATGTATCTACACACAATGCCTCATAATGACAAAGTGAAAACAGGTTTTTAGAAATTTTTGCGAATGTATTAAAAATAAAAAACATACCTTATTTACATAAGTATTCAGACCCTGGGCCTCCTGAGTGGCGCCGTGCTAGAAGCGTTAGTACAGGCCCGGGTTCATTCCCGGTCTGTGCCACAACTGGCCGTGGTCCGGGAATCCCACAGGACGGCACACAATTGACCCAGCGTTGTTAGGGTAGGGTTTGGCCGGGGGGACTTTACTTGGCTCATCGCACCATAGCGACTCCTTGTGGAGGCTGACTGGTTGCCAATTTAACGTGTCTTCTCCGACACATTGGTGCGTGCGGCTGGCTTCCGGGTTAAGCTGGCTGGTGTTAAGGAGCGCGGTTAGGCAGGTCATGTTTCGGAGGACACATGACTCCACCTTCGCCTCTCCCAAGCCCGTTGGAGAGTTGCAGCGATGAGACAAGATTGACATTGGGGGGGTAGGAGGGAAAATAAGGGAATCAGGCCCTTGAAATTGAGCTCCGGTGCATCCTGTCATGTCTGGAGGAAACCTGGCACCATCCCCTCGGTGAAGCATGGGTGGCAGCGTTTTTCAGCAGCAGGGAAAGGAAGACTAGTCAGAATTGAGGGAAAGATGAACGGAACAAAGTACAGAGAGATCCTTGATGAAAACCTGCTCCAGAGGGCTCAGGACCTCAGACTGGGGCCAAGGTTCACATTCCAACAGGACAACAACCCGAAGACAACGCAGGAGTGGCTTCGGGACAGGTCTCTCAATGTCCTTGAGTGGCCCAGCCAGAGCTCGGACTTGAACCCAATCGAACATCTCTGGAGAGACCTGAAAATAGCTGAGCAGTGACGCGCCCCATCCAACCTGACAGCTTGAGAGGATCTACAGAGAAGTATGGAAGAAACTCCCCAAATACAGGTGTGCCAAGCTTGTAGTGTCATACCCAAGAAGACTCAAGCCTGTAATCGCAGCCAACGGTGCTTAAACAAAGTACTAAGTAAAGGGACTGAATACTTATGTAAATGTGGTATTTCAGTTTTTTATTTTTATACATTTGCAAACATTTCTTAAAACCTGTTTTTACTTATGGGTTATTGTGTGTAGATTGAGAAATGATTTAATCAATTTTAGAATAAGGCTGTAACTAAATCTGGAAAAGGTCCAGGGGTAGGAATACTTTCCAAATGCATCCTACCTGAGTTCTTCGCGGAAGAGTTCTGAAATCTGCCACACCCCGATTGAATCAGCTTTTGTTTATTCGGAGGAGAAAAGTATATACACGTTTAAAAACAATATGCTACTTCTATCTATAACATGTCTTGCACAACTAGCTATATTTTGTTTTATCACGTAATTCGCCCGATGACGCGTGAGAGGAGAGCCTAATTTCATACAAGCGCATTTTCATCCATGTTCCGTCTCCTCGCCGTTTCTCCTCGATGACCTTTGACCTTTTTCTAAAGGAAGCGAAAGAGGACGCAGGAGCTGCGCAAATCCAATTGAGGAAGGGCCAGTGAATGTTTGATCAAGAAGTTGAGCAGTAAACACATTAAGGGCAACTGACATGTTACCTTAAATCCTGTCCCCCTTCAGATCCACCTGCAGTTCCCCATGGAGTTTGAGTTCAGTCAGTACTACCTGAAGTTCCTGGCCTACCACTACGTGTCCAACCGCTTCAGAACTTTCCTGCTCGACTCGGACTACGAACGTATCGAGCTCGGTGAGCCTTTTCTCCGTTCTAGCAGATAAGGGCAGGAGTTTTACCTTATCAGATGGCCTCCAGATTCAGGTTACATGGTTAGGAGAAACTCCAGACCCCATAGATACTATCTGAATTCTTAGAAGTAGGTTATTTCAGTACACGTTTGGGTATTTGAGTGATTGGGTTCAGTGAGTTGATGAAACTTTCGTCTGTGTTAAGGGGTTCTGTACGAGGAGAAGGGGGAGAGGAAGAACCCACAGGTGTGTAAATCAGTGTGGGATTACATCGACCGGCTCAACAAGAAAACACCCATCTTCTTCAACTACATGTTCTCACCAGAGGATGAGGAGGTGAGTGAGCCTGGAACACTACTGGGTTACATTAGTCTGCCCCCTGGTGGGGAAGTTTACGTGGCTATCATACATTTTCTAATCAAGTGTAGGTTTGGTTTTACGATCTTAGGCTTGACCTAAGATTTACTAGTCGATCTTGAAGTTAGAATTATTCCTTTCAATTACATGCACATTTTGTGGTAACAAAAATAAATCCATGTGGTCATTTACTGTGTTTTTACTGTTTTCTTTTCCCCAGGTGCTGCGGCCGTACAGCTTCATCTCCAACCTGAAGGTGTGGGACTTCTACACAGAGGAGACGCTGTCTGAGGGCCCGTCTTACGACTGGGAGCTGGTGCAGAGGGGCCGGCAGGAGAGGCTGGCTGAGGAGGTGCCTGACAAACCAGACACCACCACCCCCAAATCCCAGCGACACATCGTCTGGCCCTGCTACGACAGCCGCAGCCGAGTGGTACCCGACGCCATCACCAAACTGCTGCAGGTTAGTGGAGATTACTTACACATTACGTATCATCAGTATATTGCAGTAGTCCCTGTATAACCATAACGTGTTGTATAAATGCTTATAGATGAATCTGACTTGCTCTGTGTATTCTGTCCTAGGACCTGCAGAGTCTGGAGGCTGAGTTGGGGTTGCCACCAGAGAAATGGAAGGACACTTGGGACAAGATCAAGGCCAACCAACGGGCCGAGGCCAAGCTGGAGAACAGGGTGAGAAACGCTGGACAACCAGAAGCTAACCTAGGGTTTCACTGGCTATTAGGATGCCATCCTTCTGACAAACAAACTTAGACACTTACTTAGACTTTTTGGAAAATAACTTATTGTAGATTTATAGTAGTGTGTTCTACTGACCTCTTGTGGGAACTATTTATGTTTTATTGAATAGATTAGCCTTCCCTAATCTAATCAGAGGATATCCCCCTGCATTTTCTTGCTCTTCCTCCGTTCTCTCGCTCTTTCAGCCATCGTTCAACAGCTCCTTGCTGATGTCGTCCAACCTGAGTCACCAGCGGCGGTCTCAGGGGGTGTACCTTCCGGAGAGTGGAGTGGGCTCCTCCATTAACCTAGCCATGGACCGTGAGACCAGCACCACCTCCACCCCTGTGGCCGGGCGCCCCAGCACCAGCACCCTATACAGCCAGTTCCAGAGCACGGAGAGTGAGAACAGGTCTGTACCCATTCCCTTATCACTGCCCCAGCAACACATTACCCCTCATTGTTACAAAAGTGGCTGACTGGGTTTCTTCTACCTTTGGCTCCCAGGAGTTTTGAGGGCATCCTGTTTAAGAAAGGCGCGTTGCTGAAGCCATGGAAACCCCGCTGGTTTGTGCTGGACAAGACCAAACATCAGGTAAGAGGAGGGAGGTGGACCATGATACTGATTGTTCCTGTGGTGGTGATGATAATGATCTCTCTCTCTCTCTAGCTGAGATACTATGAGACCAGGCAGGACAAGGAGTGTAAGGGGGTGATTGAGCTGGCAGAGGTGGAGTCCGTCATTCCAGGCACGCCCACCATGGGAGCGCCCAAAAACATAGAGGAGAAAGCCTTTTTCGATGTGAGATACCAGAGCGATATTTTTTATGAGTGTGTATTGTGACATGTTATGATCAGTGAATGCGTTTGCTAAATGACAATCAAGAATGGTCAAACAGTCTTAACCTCTCTCGTTCTCTTTCTACGGCAGCTCAAGACGACCAAAAGAGTGTATAACTTCTGTGCGCAGGACAGCCCCAACGCACAGCTGTGGATGGACAGTATTCAGAGTTGCCTCTCTGATGCCTAGAGAGATGCACGGCTCCACCATAACAGGAACCAATTAGCAGTGCTGAGGCACCCGATGGACATCTCTGCTGGCCAATCACAGGAGTTCCTCTCCAGAAGGAGGAATTGAGACAGATGTGGGAGGGTCCTTTCCACAGTTGAGCGCCGTTCAGTGTCGAACTGATGATGTCATGTTTCAGTGTTGTTATAAAATGAAAATTAAGTAATGACCACTCGCTTTTGTTTCACCGTGTTGCTGGCTGCAGCCTGTCACCTTGGTAGTACAACCACTATTTGCGCTGGATGTCTATGCAAAATGGAGCTAAAAGAAACAAAGCATGATGTAGTTTGTTGTGTGAGCTTGAAGATGGACAGTTTCTCACCAGACTAATCTAACTGGTGCATGCAGATGTAGCCAGACCCACCCATCCCTCCACACAACTTAACACTCCAGGGAGGAAGTAATGATGAACTACATTATCCAGCCATGCAGAGTATCCTGTCTGTAGTTAATTGGACTGTTTCCTTTAAGAACAGAACACAGAATAGTCGTCATGGTCACCTGCTAGCTGACGCTGAAGCCTCCCCTTTCACTGCCTGATGTAGCTGAGTCTTACCCGTGAGCAGTTGGACACTCACAGATCCCCTCTCCTCTAAGATGTCTCTTATTCCCTGGACACACCACCAAGGGAGCCCTCTCAACGGTTTATGAAGGATTTCTATTTTTTGGGTCACTCAATTGTGTCAGAGATATCAGTCCTCCTAGTTATCACCCCCAGAGCAGCTGGTGATATTAGCCCTCGTGATCAAACCAGGAGAATGGCAGTTGGAGATTCTAAATCCGCCAGTTCGGGAGTCTGTCTGCAGAACAATAGTGTTTACACAAGAAGCTAAAGTTCTTCCTCTATATTTATCAAAAACAAATAACCACTATTACAGTTCAGAATGTTAAGGGATGCTGAAGGAACATGTTTTTGTGAAGATTAATTTATGCACAAAATTATAAAACAAAGTTCAAAGGTGATGTTCTGGTCTGTTTACATGGCAGTGCTGAGACTGGATCTGACAGACTTCCTGGATACGACCCCCCTCCCCCTCAGTTTCTATGGTCAGGTTTAATGTTGGACAAATGGTATCAGTTATACAAGTGCCAGTGGATTTTAACATGTGACACGTATTAGACAGTTGGATTGGAATATGCTCTAAACAAGTAAAAAAAAGTATCCATGTAATACAGTTCTTAACCAGAGGGGGGCGTTAGTGATCAAGGCACTTAGAATAATACATTAGAATTTCCAACAATAATTACAGCCAATTAATAGCGTTTCAAAAGCATGTGTCTGAGCATAAGATATCACTCTCTGTGCTGTTTACCTTACTCAGCCTTTGTTTGGTGGTCTGTGAGTCACAGCTTGGCTTCTGAACAGTAATACTTCAGCGAGTCCCAACTTTCTCGCCGCTTCTCCTCTGTCTAAATCAGTGTTTTTAGCTAGAGGCTGGTACATTCTGTTCTTAAGCCTGTACATAGGAGTCAATGTCTTGTAGAGAATATGTTTAGCTGGAATTTGTAAGATTGCAATTAAGTCACTTGTTCGTTTTTTTACGCTACAGAGCAGTATCGTTTAGCCCCCAAGTTACGAAAACGGACACACTCCTCGTTTAAACACATTGCTGTGTAAAATATGGTTATACTGCTGTCTTGAACAGTAGATTTGTGTCTAACTCTTTGTATATACTACTCAGATTTGTATGTAACGTTTATGGTAGTAATTTATTTAACTTTGTGTCCTCGGTAAGAAAAGTTCCTCAATTACCACTTTTTAAAATTAGGAATCCAATGTGCCATCGTGACTAATGCTACTACTTTTTGGAAAATGTGTTGTATAAGTAAATCCTCAATGTCTTCTTTTTTTACATTGTTGTCCTTCCCCAATATCAATCCCTAAGCAGAGTGGAAATTGGTGTGTTTGTATGAGCAAGAATTAGCCTCCCTAGTTAAGGTGGGTTTTCTGGAATAGTTATGGAATCTCATTAAGTTGCTTAGCTGCACAGGTGAGGTGTTAGTCACACCCACCCACCTCACACACTTAAAACCCAGCTCACCCCATTTACTGAAGTCTACTTATCTCTCCTGATTTGGGTAGATTATATCCACAACGTTAATCAGTACAATATAACCTTATTTATTTAGGGTTTTTTCTCTAATTAGAAATTTCCTTGAGCTGGGTCTGTCAATCATGTAATATATTTTAGAATTAAAACAAAAACACTGTGGGTTTAAACGTCACTGTTTTGGTGTAGGTTTGTCTCTTTCTTCAAGTCTTTATTTAGTCCAAGATTAACAGATCAGTTGCTTTGGGTGATAATCTCTGATTAGTTATGAAGCTCTCAATTTTAGCACTACATGAGTACAAAGACATAGCACCAGTCTGATCATAACCCTCTATTCTTCAATCTATTAATTCTGTATCTATGCATGTGCTGGATGGTTGTGTCCAGAGGGGCCCCACCCTGTTGGGAGTAGTTAGTGGGCAGGGATCACCATTCTGAACTCTTTATATAGCCTTCCTGAAGCCACTGTCGTTAGACTTGGCAGGAGAAACAGACTCGCCAAGTTAGAATCTACTCATTTTACCATTCAACCTTAAACTTAACCAAAGCAAGATAACTGTCCACAAAATGGAGATATGAGTGAGGAAAGCTGATGAATCACAAGCCAAAGCTATGACAATTAACCTGTTAACAAAGCATAATCATTTGTTCCACACTTTAAATAAGTTGGCATTTTGACTCACCTCCATTCTGGCCACAGTCCCAAAAGGAGTGTGTTGGGGGGAACCAAAATCCTTCCCCTCTGCCTGAAGGTAACCATACATGAGTGAAAGGACTATGGTTGTCATCCAGCCAATTCTGTTGGATCAGTGAAATCTCAAAGGAAGGATGCATTTAAGTACTTTGCTATTCATGTGGACAACGACACACTAATTGTCAAATGATTAAGTACACTACTGCAGTGGTTCTTAACCTTTTTCGGTTGCTGTACCACCTGAATTTTGCTCTGCCCAGAGTACCCTCCCATGTGAATTTTACCAGTAGACCTATGGTGTCATGAGTTAAGTATACCCTGGTTGGGAACCACTGCACTAGAGGTCAAGTATTTAGCAGAACCCAACGTTGACCCTCTCAAATCGTGTTTCACCCCATCTGGTGCAAAGGCAGTTCCTGCCCTGTAAGTGTTTAGGAAAAATGGAACATTAACACAGTGATCAAGATTGCTTGTAAAATTTACTTTAAAATGTAGATATTTGAATATAGGTAGATCATGTTTGGTTGATTTTAAGGGGGATAGCAATAACAAAGTCAAATACAATCAGCTCACTAGCTAGGTCAACGGAGAACCGGTTATACATGCAGTAACATAACAAATCAAAACCTTGTTCAGTTTATATCCAAATTAGTTGGCCCATAACTATACCGAATGAGTCTTCCTTTCAACAACGCTAAAAGTTGATTTAAATAAAATGGCTAATTGTCATTATTGCACATGATCAGAAGACTAATACTATAGAACTGTGTTTGACCCACCCTTTTCCTTGGACACTTTAAAACATTCAGAACTGGTGAGGTACAAGAATAGATGTTTTTCCATGACAAAAACAACAACAGGTTTGGTAAAAACCTTGATCTGAGAGCGAGACAAGATGGCTATCAGAGCTGAGGGTAGAACACTTAACATTGTCCTATAATGTACAGTAAAAATGGCTGCATAAGTGCCTTTTAAGCTCAAGGAAAACATTTTCAGTAAGGTATTTATTGTTGAGGCATCATTTCGTTAAGTTAACCTGTGCTATCTGCTCCTTACTACTCAGGTCCAACCGTTTGAAAAGAGTACGAGAACAAATCCTTCAGAAAAAAAACGTAATACTCCTTTCAGATTTCGGTTGTTTAAAAGAGATCACTGCTACAATAAAACCACACGTATTTATGTGCAACATCAGAAAAGGCTTTGAAGACAATTTCCTCTACACTGTTCTGCCTGTTGGTTGGGATGATTGGTTGCGTTTACATGTCCCGTTTCCCCATTATTGGTGTTGATTGGCAGTGTCCAGGTCCAATAACATGGCAGCGTGATTCATTAAAAACACTGTAGGTTGCAGTGAGGTTATTTGGGAGGGGGTGGTCTCCCTGGAAATGGCACAGTCTGTCACACCAGTCTGGGGTTTAGGACTGTCTGCCCCTCAGACAGGCCCGTTGACTGCTGGCATCTCTGAGCACTGGGGTGGATTCTCTCTGGAGGGGGGTAGAAGATGGTGTATAGAAGGGAAAAGAGAGAAGATGGGCGACAACATAATCCTACATTGCAGACCACCTCTCCTTCTCTGGCAGGCTAGAGTTCACAGTAAATACTTCTACAGGCGCGCAATGCTATTGTTCAACATCCAGATGTGTCTTGGCTCTGGCTTAGAAAAGGAAACCAGGTTGCGAGAATATTTTGTTGCCTGGGATCTCTACGTGCAAGCATGCATTATTTGTACACACACGAGCTGGCACCTACTTGTCTGTCTGAGGGGTGGGGGCCGAGGCTGGCGGTGTGTCTGCTGCAAGCTGTGCCTTTGGGGGGGACTTGAGAGTGTCTGTGAGGGACAGTTTTTCCAGAGGGATGGGGTTCTCCTCACTGTAGCAGAGGAAAGGTTAGGTTGCTTGTTAGTCAGTCTTCAACAGAAGTGTGTGTGTAGAAAATAAACAGGTGAAGTGTTGTTCAACTGTATTTTGGTAGCTACACCACTCACACTTTTTTTTTTATGCTAGTGATTCTTCCTCTCCAGTAAAGTACGTTCATAGTTCATGGGAAGCTCCCTGGATTTCCAAACTCTGAATCCAGTAATTTCAGTTCAAGTCCAGTGTATAATTACTTCAATGTGGTAGTTAGGTTTCAAATATAGATGTTTATTTACATGGGTACTAAGGCTTGAGTGGACTTCAACAGAAAATGATTTAGCATTGACTGTGTCGAACTCTTGTTAAACCAACCTTTTGACTTCAGCTTTCTTGTTGGCGTCTGAGCTGGTGGTTTCCGCGGCGGCAGTCTTGTCATCGTCCTCGCTGTCGGAGCTGCTATCTGAGGCTACGAGGGGAGCCTTCCTACCCTCACCCACTGGCCACACACCACCGGGAGAGGGGCTCGCACCTGGACACACAATCACTTTATCGCTTTGGCTTGTGCGTTAGGCAATGAAAGCCTTGTAAAATGTTTTATTGTTCTCAATGCAATAGTGACTGTCTCCACAAGCGGGAGCTAGGTCAAATGTCAGGTGGCTGAAACCTCCCATCCCACACTCACCACTCTTGTCCAGACCCAGTTTGTCTGTGTCACTGCTGCCTACGGGAGAGCTGCATCTGGGGACAGCCTCTGGGCTGCAGGGAGAGGAGGTAAGCTTCAGGTAAAGAGAACTGACAACACACCACTAGGTATGTCACACAATGAAATAAACGTCTTATGTTGGTGATTTAAAAGGGCTTACTAAAAACATGATAAATTGACCAGTTACAATATCCCAGACACTAACATCAAATGTATATAAAATTTTATGGAGAGCGTTTGGTTCCCACCTGCTGAAAGGTTGGAACTCCGTGAAGTTGGCCCAACCTGCCTCCTGTTTGTCTCCTCCACTCCCCCCTGGGGAATCCCAGCCTGCAGGACCCGGAGAGGACGAGTTACCCCCAGCTTCCCCGAAACGCGCTGTCCAGCTTGGACCTTCACATGATAACATGGTAAGAGGAAAAAGTCTACAATAATGGTTTTTGCAAAGTGGAGACAATTCATGATTGTCTAATTGGTTGAGTAAAAATGGGTAATAAGCATAGTTTACAAGTAGCTGATTGATTGCCAGGAGTACTGGGAGTGTTGTCCTTGCTCTCCTCCAGGCTGCCTGGATCTGAGGCGCTCTGTATGGAGTCGTCGTCCTCGTCAGAACCCGACCCGCGGTCCCGCTCCCGACCCCCGTTCTCCAGACTGCTCTCTGAGGTGTGGGACACCCCAAACCTGACACACACACGGGAGAGAAAGAGAAGAGCGGTTTGATGAGAAAAAGAGAAATCGAGGGAGAGCTGCACATTGACATAACATCCCCTACTTTGTTTTTGGATCTTGAATTTTTACCAACCTTGTTCTGGATTTGACTTGTGTTGCATAGTTAATCTCCTTCTCCTCCCAAATGTCGTCCTCCTCTTCAGCATCGTCAAACTGACGTATCCTCTCTTTACAGCAGGCCTCAAAGGCAGTAGCGTTGGCCTGCATTCAACACAGGGAGAGGGAAACGCATGTAAACATTTAACTTTCACTACACACACAATGAAGCTGGTAGACATTACAGAACAATACAACTTACACTATTATCATCAGCATCTAGATTGAAGTTTATTTCTGCAATCCGGTCAAATGTGGCACTTAGGAAAGGAAGGAAACAATAGCAGCTGTTAGCCCCCACAGGCCTTTGTCATAGCAAACTGCTGTACAGTCTGTTTCAAAGCTGATTTCTGGTTATTGGAACGGATAACTAAACTCACTTGATGTTTTCATCATGCTCACTGAACTCCTCATCGTTGAACCCAAACTGATCCACAAAGTTGGCAGTCATCTGCTGGATCTGATAGTCTGAGAAAGCCTGGGGGGGAAAACATTAAATTAGTCCTTTCAAAATAATTATCTTTCCTCAGGGGCAGACAAATGTGGAGCTGTGGCTTCCTACCTGTTGGAGTGACAGATCGTTGGGGAAGGGACTCTCCATATCATCATCTTCACTGGAGGAGTGCAGGTTATGGGTGCTCACCTGAGACACACAGGACAGACAGATAATTAGAGTGAGGAAATGACAGAATGTGTAGAAGAGAATGCTTGTGTGATTGAGCAAGAAAAAAGTGTCTATTTGTGTGTTGGAGAGACACAGAGATGGTTGATACCAGTTCCACTGTGTTTCTCCTGTTGGTCTCTCTCAGAGTCTCATCCACAAAGCTCTCCCAGCGTCCTCTGCAGTCCTCTGGCAACTCTGCAATATCACAGACCAGTTCTAACTAAGCACTCACCCAGGCAGAGTAACATTCTTTGCTAAATATATAAGTGTTAATCTGGCAGCTCATGAAAACACACACACCTTTGATGAGGTCACTGATCTGGGACTGGACTGGTCCTTTCTCTAGGTTCTGTACCACCATGTTGGCCATCCTGGTCAGGTGACCCATGTTACCTCTCCTAGCGCCGCCCTCCGCCCTGAGAGACAAAACCACACACCGGTTAATGGTCTCTAACAGACACTACTATCATGTTAGATACCACCATTGTAGTGAAACAATACTGGACAATAGCAAAAGCAGTTCCCCAGATTTGAGTGTCTGACATGTCTTACTGTATTTGATCGTTCTCCTCCCAGGCGTCCAGGATCCTCTGTACCAACCGACACTTCTGGAAGAGCTGAGGAAGTCATAATTTCAGAGACAATATAAAAACAACTTGCGTTTAACACTCTCGGACGACTTCTACCCCCTAAATAGTCAATTAAAAGGTACCCAAACTATCTGCACTGACTCTACGCACACTCACTACACCCCTCAAACTCAACTCTATACCTCAAAGCCAGTTCCACTGTGTTTTTTCATTGTTCCCCTCTAATCAGGGACTGATTTAGTCCTGGGACACCAGGTGGGTGCAATTAATAATCCGGTAGAACAGAAAACCAGCAGGCTCCAGACTTCGTGGGGTAAGAGTTGAATACCCCTGCACTACATTGACAAAACCCACACCCATTTTAACACTCATTTGCTGCTGTTACTCTGTTCATATCTTGATGCCTAGTCACTTTACCCTGCCTTTATGTACAGACAGTCTACCTCAAATATCTTGAACCTCTGCACATTGATTTTATTTCTCTTATGTTACTATTTGTTTTGTTGTAAACTCTGCATAGTAGGGAAGGGCTCATAAGCAAATAAAATGTTTTACACCTGGCTATTACTGCACATGGTAGCTCTGTGTCTGTCTAAGTCACCTACATGTGCCACCAGGGTGTTGTGAAGGGTGGTCTCCTCCACTGAGTCACTGGCCGTGGCTGGCTCCCCAGCTTCACCTCCTGCCTCCCCCTGGTTCTCTGGGCCTGCTGGGGGCTTCTCCTCGTGGTTCTGGAGGCCCGGGATGGGCCGCTCCTCTGGGACAGAGTGGTTCAGGATGGACGCCACACACAGCTCCACTTGGAAGTGCAAGAAGTTATTCCATGAGTACTTGAAGAACAGGTCCTGTGGAGAGCAAAGAGCGAGAAAACCGTTGTGACCGATGGACAGAACAAGAATGTGAACGACAGAAAGGAGATGAATAAAATAAAAGTGCCAGAGTGAACAAATGAATGAATGCGAAAGAGTGAGAGATAATGACAAGTTGATGAGACCCGGCGGTGCAGACACACCAGTAGCTGGTCCATGGTGGTGAGCTTGCAGAGCTCCTGACAGACACTGGGGGCGCTGGTCTGCAGCAGGGCGGCCACCAGCCGGGCCACGTGAAGGCGGGCGTTCCCCAGCGGCTCCTCCAGAAGGCCAACGGTCGTCAGTATTGCACTTTTCTACACACAAACACCCACCATGTTCAATTCAATTACTAAACAGTCCATCGTATACAGGAAGAACAAGTTGATTCAATTGTGTGTTAATGTTTGGTAAACCCCCTGAACAGTTTGTATAAAATTATGCTTGGAATTTTTTTGCAGTCTGTTGGCCTCCAACATAATAAAAAAAAAAGTATTATTTGTATGTTTCATGACAGTCTCTCGTACCCACTGACCACTGAAAATTGATCAGCCACAGCCATACGGTCTTACCTTGGGGGGATTCAGGAGAAGCTGCTGGAAGTCCTTTAGATGGGGCTCAATGGCATGTAGAATACTGCTGTTGACAGTGTAAGACCTTTCATATCCCTGAGAATAGAGATCCATCAGCCCTTCCAACCTGACGGAGAGAGAGAACGAGGGTGTTCACATGCTAAAATAGCTGGAGAGATGGTCCCTGTCTAGGAACAACCTCTAGCCTCTGCCTTAAGCATTTGTGTTGATAAATCCAGACAGCCTATCAGAAGGCAAGGTGGATTACCATATTGCTTAAATCTATCATATCCTTTTAAGATGGCAATGGAAAGAGATATGAGGGAGGGAGAGTACATATGAGATAGAATAGTTCCACTCACCCGGACCTCCTGGTCTCCAGTAAGGTAAGTAGCACTTGAGTTCCGTTGACAATGGAGGCCTCACTCCTCTCCCCCTCAAACATGGTCTTCAGGAGCCCCGCTACGCTCTCCCGCGACTCTAGAACAGCCAATAAGGGGTCGGTCTCGACGTTCTCCTGCATCTGATTGGCCTGGTCTCGACTAAGGCGGATGATGTCACAAAGCGTCTGAGACGCATTTGATTGTCTCTGAAAAGAAATAAAGATTCATGCAAATCCGGATTCATACTTCTGACCAGATAGTTAATATCAACTGCCATGCCTTGTCCAGGAGAATACTGCAATATCAGACTAAGGTCTATAACTCACTTCCTCGTCTTTGCCTGTATGGATGAGCTCTGTGAGTCTCTGAATCAGCTTCTCTTCGCTCAGCCACTGAGATGAGGAAAGAGAAAGTATGACAGGGAACGAATGAGAGAAATACAAGACGTCCAGGTCAATAAGAAATTATATTTCTAATTGAACACAACATTTATGAGAACAGGAATGGCTGGCAGACAGTGGCAGCTTACATTGAGGACCTCTTGTCTCAAGGGGGCAGGCTCCACACAGCTGATGAGGCGAAGCAGCAGGTCCATCATGGCGGAAGCGTCAATGTGTTTCAGCACCAGGCCGATGAAGCCATCCTTTTTCCTCAGAAAGGAGATTACCTGGAGCAAAAGAGACGTTTGGTGAGCTCCAGGTAGGTCCTTACACTTTCTTTATCCACCTTTATAACTTCTTGGGCATTGAGGTTACCTGTTCTGTTTTCCTTGCGATGAGGTTGCCAATGGTCTTGCTGAAGAAGCTGGCTAGTAGCGGGTTGAGGGGCGGGTCCTGCTCCAGGAAGTGGTAGAGAGTCTCCAGGAGTGACTCGTCCCCGCCCAACTTGTCGTTGATGAGGGACACGTCTGATGTCAAGAGCTCACAGGCGATGTTAGGGAACCTGTGGGAGGGAGTTGTAGTCTGTATTAATTCTTGAAATATTACTTTTATGATGTTTGGAAATATTCTGACAACGCTCATTGTCAATTCTGAATTCATGTTTATTGGACTGAGTATGCTGAAGACCACATTGTGTATGCTATGTTAACAGACCCAATCAAGACAAGGGCCCAGTTTCCCAAAAGTATCTTATGGCTAAGTTCTTCGTTAGAACCATAGGATCCTATCCTAACTCAGCCTTAAGATGCTTTTGGGAAACAGGGCCTATTTGGTGTTCTTTATGTCTTGTAAGCTACTTTAGAGGGTGAGATGTTGTCCACAAGAGGGCATGCATACAATTAGGAATTAGAATAGTAATGTAATAGGAGCCATGATCTCTGGGCATGTTTCAAACCCAACGCCACCTGTTGTACTCTTCTGTTACATTAGAAGGAGCAACCTAAAAACATTAACTCATTTAAAGGCATCTATCATGGCACTGGTAGTTCTGTTCCCAGTTCCTGACATTGTGAGTTCAAAACAGTGTTTCTACTGTCAATTATCAGTCTTCAATCATAGAAAAGCCTTCAAAAACGTATCTAGGCTCCCACTAAATTCAGGATTCAATCCAATTACGAGTTATAGGCATTGTGGCTTTTAAAGGCTATGTTCCCATTTTTGCAGAGATCCCATTCACGGTAACCTTTATCTAACTAGGTAAGTCAGTTAAGAACAAATTCTTATTTACAATGACTGCCTACCCCAGCCAAACCCGGACGCTGGGGCAATTATGCACCGCCCTATGGGACTCCCAATCACGGCCGGATGTGATACAGCCTGGATTCAAACCAGGGACTGTAGTGACGCCTCTTGCACGGAGATGCAATAACGTAATATGTCTGCTCAATGGAAATTGCCTTTAAAAAGCCACAATGCCTATTATATAGGGATTGAATCCCAACTTTTATATTTAACATTTTAAAAGAAATGTCACATTCTGGAGGAGACAGTGGGTGAGAGGTAACAACCTGGCTTCACATGTCTACATTTGTGGGTTCAAATCTAGCAGGCTGTGTTATTGTTTAAACAATTCTTAACATCAAATATTCAAAGAGAACTGTATTTTTGGGAGGGATGAGGTAAGACCATTGCCTTAAGCATTGGGTAAAAGGTTTGAATCTAGCTGGTTGTGCTTGTTTGTTCGACTCAACCTCAACTGTGTAAAGAGAACATGTGTAGTGAAGTAGTCAGTGGCTCTGGAGTAAGAACCTTGCCTCAAACTGATGGTAGTGGGGTTAAAGCTAACTGGTTGTGTTTGTTTGTGCTTTCACAATTCTCAATGTCAATCATATGCAGAAGCACGTATGAACTGTGAAGGTGATGTGGCTCTAGGGTAAGAACCCATACTCCCATACTGATGGCTATGGGTTCAAATCTAACTGGTTGTGCTTTCTCAATGTCAAACATATGCCTTTTCAGTGTGAAGGAGTTATGGCTCTGGGGTAAGAACCTTTCCTCTGATGGTTATGGGTTCAACTCTAACTCTGGTGGTTTTATTCATGTTCTTGGGGAGTGGCTGCCACAAAAAAATGGAGGGCAGTGATGTTGGAAGGGAGTGATGAGCAGATGGAATAAACCCCCCTCCATAACACTGAACATTGGTGATTATGGGGCAAAACCCCAAAAAGTGGACACTGCAGGCCTTAATGCTCAAATCAGTTTTGGAATACTGACTGTCCAAACAAACAGCAAGTTACAAGTGACCAAATCTGGTGTGTGTTCAGACAGTCATTAGCTCACTAGTTAGTAACAATGGGTGTGTGCGCAGTGGTGTTGTCATAACGACAGGTGTGCGCACAGTGGTATAGGTTGATTGGTGGTGGTGTTCGTGCTTCCTAGCACTCAAAGTTATGCATCAAGCTAAGATGAGCACAATGTTGTCCATGGATGTGTCCCAGCTGCTTTGAATGTTAGAAGTCTTAAAATAACAATTTCAAAGCCTCAAAGGATAACATGATACAACTTTCAAAACGAGTCCTTTGTAGCAAGCCACAGCACTCAACTAGCTAGCTTTCTAGCACATTCACTCATTTCTAAACAATTAACAAGCTAGATAGCTACCACCTGTTCTTGTCAAAACAGCTAGCAAAACTGAGTAGCTAGCAAGCGACAAGATATGCCAAATAACAGTAAACTTTTTGAGGGTAAATAAGTCAGAATTGACTGTTCATACAAGTTGCATGGCCATGAATCGGATTTGTATCCAATTTCAAACCACCTACGAATGTGGTTTGTAATGTGGCTTGAAATATCTGCTTCCTTGTGCTTTCTGGCTGTTGACACTGCAAGAAAAAGTACAGATTCGAAACAGATATGCAAAAAAAGTATGATGAGTCACTTCAAACTGCCAATGTGAACAAGGCTTTAGTTTTTATAGGCAAAATCTGTATTTAAATATCAAGTGGCCATGGTGCTCCGGACCCTTTAACCTCCTCCAATCATCACAGCTGCCCTTCAACCAACTCTGCAGATGACAACTCCGCAGACATAACTGGATTTTAACTCAACCTCTCGGTTACAAGGCGAAGACTAGACCCCACAGCCACAAGCTCTTTTGCTCTAGACAAGGACCTCTCAGTTTGTTTGACATTGAGAATCACAGGAAAACAAAGAACGTAATAGAGTGTATGCAGGCTGGTCTTAGGTTGAAACTTGGCAGTTGGTACTTATCCACTGAGAATAGAACCCAGGCCATGTCAGAACATGTTACGGACAAGCCCCTTTCATTTTGTACAACTGGTCTTTAGAGGAAAGGTCAGTCCGTGATGGCTTAAGCATAGGGTGTATTTGAATATTTATTTAAAACTATTCTTTGTTAAGCACAGATTCTCTTACAATAATGACATAGTATACATGGGCTGAATGTGGCCGCTCAATACACATCCCTCTTCCCCCTGGGGTGACCCTTTTCTCTCACTTAAAGCGGCTCTTCTCCTCTAGGTCAGCAGGGGGCTCTGTGGTGATGAGGTTGACCAGCTCTGTCATGCAGTGGTCCTGGGAGAGGAAGAGCAGCAGCCGGCGGTTCTGGGCCTTGCACTCCTGCAGGACATCATCCTCCTCCATGAGCTCCCGCAAAGTCACGTCCTCCCGGTCCAGCAGCTGGTCGATGTGGGACGTGGTGTGCAGGTCAAACTTCCAGAACATGGTGGCCGCTTGGACAGGGGGCACAGCCCTAGAAGGAAGGAGAGAGTCAGAGAGAGAGGGACGCAATGTTGGCACGGCGCCCTTGTAGCATACTAAGCAGAGAGCTCCTTTAAATATTGTTTTTTTTAACGTTTTTTTTTTAATCACCCGTTTTTATAACATTGAGTTTTGCTGCACATTTCTGGTGGTTATGTAGCCCTCTACAAGATCATCACCATCTCCCTGACTACATTCCTCTGAGCAATCCATGAACTGTCCCTCTCCATCTTTAAAGGATGCATGCACTTAAAGACTTTGCCTCTATTGTTTGAACTAGCCAACTATAGTTAGGCTACTCATGATGATGACGTATTGGTTGACCTAGCCAACTATAGCTAGGCTACTCATGATATTGCTTGTATGTTTTTTGATTTTGAAGCGCTTTGAGATTAAAAGAAATCTAATAAATGAATGAGGAAGAAAAAGGAGGAGATTAAAAGAGCTGAGGTTCATGCATGGTGGGGAGAGTAACAGGGGAAATACAAAGAAACACAGATGAAAACAATGAAGCAGGAACATCTAAAAACATCAAACACAGTCACTGACTCGGTCCACACATGAACAACAAACTCATTACAGATATCACTTGAGATGTAACATCCAGTAATTGTGCTTACCAGCAGATTAAATGTGGGTATCTTTAATCAGACCTCCCTCAGACAGGCAGGCATTTGTGTTTGTGCAGACAGCAGAGAGCGTGGCGAGGCCTGGCATTTATCAGCATGGGTCTCCTCTTAGAACACGGGCATCCTTAGTACACAACACACTGAAAGGCTCACCATAACCTGAGAGAGACAAGGGGATGGGGGTTACAATAATTTATAATTAAATTCACATAGGACCTTGCATCAGATCGCAAAGTCATCTATTATTAGTCAGCAGCAGTATTATTTACATAGTCATCTTTAAACACAAGATGCATGTGTTGCATCAGATTTATTCGACATCACAAGGAGGATTCTGAACAGAGCTTTTCAAGAAAGACGTTTGTCTGGCTGCCATTAGTTATAGGGTCATGACCTAGCCTTCTAGTTAGTAGACTGCTAGTGAGAAAGCTGTAGCGGGGTTTGACTTTTGAAATCTTAGCCTAGGGTAGCTGAACCCTAAGTCAACCTGCTTCTATAGAATTCTTTGCTCTCAGTTTTATGAACGAGACAATGAACTGATGTGCAAACAGCCTGCCCTGACTTGCCTTGCCTTGTAGCTTATAAAAAAAGAGAACAAGGCCTAGACTAACATTATATATCAGCCTAACAACGGTGAAATGTGCAACCCTTAGTGTTGTGTCGTCAAGAACACAAACAATAAAAGAACTCCAGCTAACTTAATTACTTGAAGACAGTAGTGAATGGTATTTAGGCCAACAATGGACAGGCTCACACAGAAAAATGGGCATGCCATCAACTAAGATGCAGGCTGGAAAATCTTAAACAAAATTCCAGATACATGCTTCGGGTCTTGTTAGGCCTATGCAAATGCTTTATGAAATGAGACAAGCATTTTGAAATGGATTATAGGCTTGCATAGGCTACCAATTACAGTCAAATTCATGAGTACTTTGTCTGAAGTCTAATGTATGAACACTGGGCTGACTACCAGGGTTTGCTGCCGAGCTACTACAATTAATATCAATTCCTGTATGTTTTAAAATATATGCTATAGTAAATGCATCTAGTGCACACTACCCTTTCCTGGACCCTCACGCATACATCACTAATGTGAAAAGGTTGTGGTTAGCTCTAGCTACTTCACTGTTCTTGACGTCAGCATCTCACACTAAACAACCTAGCTATAAGCTATAGCCTAGGCAACCACAACTACAGACAGGAAATGAGAATAGTTTAGAATAATCTGTTGTCTATGGTTGCTATAATAAACACACTAACTAGCCTATCAAGACCATTATTCAGGCATGTTAGAAGGGACAAAGTCAAACTAACTTGCTTAGTCAACAAAAGACAAAAGTGCTGGCCTGTGCAATACAACACTGGCTGGCCGCCCACACAACACAAGAATGGGTCTGAAAAAGGAAATCAAAGTGTTTCCTACTTTTTCCTCTTATTTGGACAATCCTGCACGTGTGGGAGCGTCCATCTGGCATACATTTACACAGAGCACACTACTGCAACAATAACCCCTAGAGTGCTCCCCCGTGAACGCTACACAGGAAAAGCTAAAAAACTTGACTTCTCATCTAAAATAGAACTCCCCAGGGGCATCTTCAACAAAACAGTCCACTAGGCTAATATAATAAATGATGAAAAGAGGAACAATGGTTGAAGAGCAATCAACTGGATGCTATGACCTAACAGTAGCCTGTCATTAAGCAAAGCAAGTGGCTTATGGGGCAGAGTAGTAACGCTGCGTTCGTTCACATGCTCGTCGGAACCTCCTATTTCTTAGTTGTGATGTCGGATATACGGCTGTTTCATGCATGGAACAATTCGTCAACCAACAAGATTTGTTATCTTGATAAGCTAGCTAACGTTGCTAATAATAATAGTTTGCTAGCTTGCTTAACATCGAGAATATGGTCAATCTAGCTACATCATCCATATTCATAAGGTTATAGATGTCAATAACGTCACAACAATTTTCTCCAGTTTCCCACTTGTAATTCAGATTTGGAGGGTCGTTTAAGTGAAACTTCCCCAGTCGGAACTAGGAATTTCTGATAGCACGTGAATGTGGCATAGACAGAGCAATCAGAGGGCAGGCTATGTCACAAATCTTAGATGGCTTCCTTTCCTTGGCTCTTCACATGCATGACCACTAATTAGATAGGCAAAAGCAAGATGGTGGAAACCAATTAAGTCTACTACGATCAGTGGTTATGAAGGAGAGTTGATAGGGAAAGGAGGCTATTGAAGATAATTGGGACATAGCCAGGCTCTCCCATTTCCTAATTAGGTGCTTATCGGCCTCAGTTGCCTGCACTGCTAAGCACCTGCAGGTGTGCTTCTCCATGAGTTGCTAACAAAAGTATTTAAGATGCTCTTTCTTGTTGCCACCTTATACCTAGGATTCAAGATGTGGTTGGTTTTGGATAATTGCTTTTACGAACATGACCATTTTGTTGTCTGTAAGCCTATCAACGACACGGGCGCGAACCAGGGACCTTCTGCACACATCAACGGTCGCCCACGAAGCATCGTTACCCATCGCGCCACAAAGGCCGCGGCCCTTGCAGAGCAAGGGGAAACCCTACTTCAGGTCTCAGAGCAAGTGACGTAACCGATTGAAATGCTATTAGCGCGTACCCGCTAACTAGCTAGCCATTTCACATCCGTTACACTCACCCCCATTTCAACCTCCTCCTTTTCCGCAGCAACCAGTGACCCGGGTCACGGCACCAATGTAACAGTTTACTTTTAAACCGTCCCCTTGCCCCGACACGGGCGCGAACCAGGGACCTTCTGCACACATCAACAACGGTCGCCCACGAAGCATCGTTACCCATCGCGCCACAAAGGCCGCGGCCCTTGCAGAGCAAGGGGAAACCCTACTTCAGGTCTCAGAGCAAGTGACGTAACCGATTGAAATGCTATTAACGCGTACCCGCTAACTAGCTAGCCATTTCACATCCGTTACATGGACAGTATACTTACCCTGCCGCCCACTCTCCAATGGACATTGTATACATTGCTACAGTTGTCAAAGTGTATATTATTATTTGTAGTATTGTCTCAGCTAAACATGTATATATTATTTTTTATATTATTGTTTTATTCACATCAACCCCCCAAAATTCTACTTTTACATGTTGATAATTTCTCTGAAAATAAATTTGCAAGATGAGGAACCATTTAGGGTCTACTATCCCTCCTTGTCTGACAATGCAGGAACAAGTGCTCTGTAGAACTGTAAAATTATATGGTGGTGGCCTTGGCAAGAAATGCACATCAACTGCTGAGTGTTGGAAGCTCACATTTGTTTACTTCAAGTCACTACAGTAGTACTTGCTGGCTACTTCTATTCACTACTTGGAGATTTGACATCTGATTATTTATAAGGTAACGCTGCCAGTGCCAAACCCTTGCCCTGCAGTTGGAAACGGGGTTGAGTTTGTTTGTTCAATGGATAGAAATTCCAAGACCGTCGATTTGTTTCTAGACAACTATAATTTTACAACGGTGTGGAATTTTCCGCAACAAATATTTCTTCACGAATGTAGGAAGTAACATGTTAGGTAGTTAACCTTTCTTGCAACCGAAACATTATCTTGAACGAACTTCACTTCTCTTTTTGGTCTTGCTATCGTCGAATGTCTTAACAGCAGTTAACGTCAGTTAGTATTAACGTTAGCTAGCTAGGACACATTAGCAAGCGAGATAGCTACCTAATTCAGTTAGCAAAATAGATTGGCTAAACCAGAGGGATTCGACACAGTTAAAGGCGTAGAGAATCCTGAGCCGCTACTTATCCAGGTAGTTAGCTAACATAGCTAACTTAACGTTACCATACAATTTAGTTAGCGTTAGCACAAGGAGTTGAGCAAATTATCAACTTTGTCGCTAGTTAGTTACAGGGCTAGTTGTCGGCGTTAGTTTCTTTCGGAGTCCGATAAGTAGCATCTAACGTTAACTAACATCAGCATAACTTTAGCTGGCTAAAATGGCAAAAGCTAGCTAACCCTCTTTAGCTAACTATGTACTGATAGCTTAAACAGGTAGTTAAAGTCGCCAAGCACAATTATAACTCACCAGCTTTAGCTAGCCAACGTTGGTCCTGAGAAACTTACCGTTTTGTTCAAAGTTTGCAATCCACTCGTCTGTATGGCTACGCTACCTACCTTCGTTAGCTAATAGCTAACATTAGTTAGCGAACTAGCCAAACGTGATTTGTTTTGATGGGTCAGTCTGACGAGCAGTATGAGCAAAGTATCTGTCAACCTGGTAACACGGATATTTGTCTCTTGTGGCGTGGCAACGGACAGCCCTCACATTTGTACCTTGTATATTCAATATTATTACGCGTAATATATATGTATATATTCTACAGTACATTAATTCATAAGCTAGCCTCTTCCCAGCTCAAGCATGCAAAGCAGGAAAAACTCGGTCATATTTCCGAATCAAAATGGCGAATATTCTCGCGGAGGCGCGCAGGGGGGTGCGCATTGACTTCTTCTATGGCCGGGGTGTCAAACAAATTTTGCCCCGCGGCCACATTCGGTCTCCAACTAGGTCCGGAGGGCCGCACTGAAAATTGGTAATGTTACTGTGCCTCACCATCTACATTTGCAAAATATAGTCCTCTATCCATCGTTTTTGGAATACCCTGTCTACCTTTAATTTCCGTAATTATTAGGGAGTTGGACACATTCAATAAACTGTATAAAAAAGGTCCATTATCATTTTCTACACAGTTTCGAGTTGGTTTTAGTCATTTTAAAGTATACTGATCAAAAATATAAATGCAACTATTTCAAATATTTTACTGAGTTACAATTCATATAAGGAAATCAGTCAATTTAAATAAATTCATTAGGCCCTAATCTATGGATTTCACATCTGGGAATACAGATATGCACCTGTTGGTCACAGATAACTTTTTTTTTTTAAGGTAGGGGCGTGGATCAGAAAACCAGTTAGTATCTGGTGTGACCACCATTTGCCTCATGCAGCGCAACACATTTCCTTCGCATAAAGTTGATCAGACTGTTGATTGTGGCTTGTGGAATGTTGTCCCACAATTTTTACCTTGTCAGCTCAGGGATTCGTTCTTGCAACCTTTCGGTTACTATTCCAACACTCTAACCACTATGCTACCTGCTGCCCCGTGCATTATCATGCTTATGCCTGCCCATACCATAACCGGAGCCGCCCGTCGGTCCGGAGCCGCCCCTCGGTCCGGAGCCGCCCCTCGGTCCGGAGCCGCCCCTCAGTCCGGAGCCGCCCCTCAGTCCGGAGGCGCCCCTCAGTCCGGAGGCGCCCCTCAGTCCAGTGGGGCCCTTTAGTTGGGTTCCCAGGCCAAGGTCGGCGGCTAGGGTCGCCGTTCCTAGGAGGCCACTAAAGCGGACAAAGACTATGGTGGAGTGGGGTCCACGTCCTGCGCCAGAGCCGCCACCGCGGAGAGAAGCCCACCCAGACCCTCCCCTATAGGTTCAGGTTTTTCGGCCGGAGTCCGCACCTTGGAGGTACTGTCACGTTCTGACCATAGTTTTTTTGTATTTTCTTTGTTTTAGTGTGGTCAGGGCGTGAGTTGGGTGGGTAATCTATGTTTTCTATTTCTGTAATGGTTTTCTGTGTTTGGCCTGATATGGTTCTCAATCAGAGGCAGCTGTCAATTGTTGTCCCTGATTGGGAACCATATTTAGGTATGCTGTTTTCTGTTGGGTTTTGTGGGTGGTTGTTTTCAGTCTTTGTGTGTCTGCACCAGATAGAACTGTTTCGGTTTTCACTTTGTTGTTTTGTATTTGAAGTCTTCAGTTTTGGTTTATTATTAAATAAGATGAACACTAACCACGCTGCGCTTTGGTCCTCTCCTTCCACCGACGACAACCGTTACACAGGTGGATGGATTATCTTGGCAAAGGAAAAATGCTCACTAACAGGAATGTAAACACATTTTGGGACTAACAATTTACATGTTGCGTTTATATTTTTGTTCAGTGAGTCATGTTAAAGTACATACTCCCTGACAGTCTAACTTGAATTTCTGTGATTATTAGCAAGCTGGACACAGTCAAGAAACTGTGTAAAAAGGTCCATTATCATTATCTTATTTAATCAAACCACCCGCTTTTAAACGACAGACTTTAAGGTGCATGCTGCCACCTACTGTGCTGGAATGTGTGGTCAATCACAGTTTACATTAGCTCTACATGTATAAAGGGAAACAAACTGATTAACATAAATCCACCTACCTAACTGTACTATTAAAAACATATAAAAGAGCCCTACTAACTTCTAACAGACCCTTCCCCATCCCTTCCAAATTCGTCCAACCTCAATGACAAACCAGGCATGCCAACCAGATGTAATGATGCGTTCAATGTACAATTTCTAGACACAACTGAGCAAACACCACCTCTTCCTTCATTATCTGACCTTTGAATCTTGGTCTGTCTACCTTTTTTGGCGCAAGGACTTCAGAGAGAGACGAGGAATAAACTATACATCTTTGCATCTGTTCCCTGTCGAGACTGTTGATTTATCAAACAATATAATTTCCATTATTACATTATGATTGGGATGAACAGTTTATAAAAATATATATATATATTCACCAGGTCCTGGCTGCATGCATGAGGAATTGTATGTCTGTCTACTACAGTTTTCAATACATTGGGACCAGGTTGGGGCTTAATTGGATTGTTGACAACAAGCTGCATATTAATGTAAATAATCACAAATATATATGACATTTCCTGTCTGAGACATTACTGTCTAGGATAGTGGACCTAATGGTCTTGGCCTGCTCCTTTGATAAGGCCTTTTTCCACTAGATTAGACTAGAGGTCTTCGATAATTCCATCAAAAGACAATCAAGTGATTTACCACTAATTACCAGTTGAATACAGAAATGACCATGCATCATCTGCACTGTGCATGGAATAACTTTTATTTGTTATGTATGCCTACAGATCTAATACAATGTTCAAACATACATTTTTCTGCACAAACACAATGTGTTACATTTGCAACTCAGTTATTATGTATGATAAAGATATTGACTTTGTTATATTTGTTATGTTTGAATATTTTATTATACTTGTTAGATGCTGGGATGAAATGCGGAAGATGGAATTCATGGCGCATGGCGAGATGAAGCGAGGCTGAAAGAAGAGCATGAGGTTCAAACCCAAACCAACATCTGCGAAATACAAGCACAGGACTTTCTCCTTTGAGTCAAGTACAGAAGAGATAATTACGCGCCTGAAACCCCTGAGCAGTCAACAGATGGTGAACTCTCAGAAATTGAACCTGACAGAAGTGAAAAGGAAGAACCTACACCGACAGGTGATGTGAAGGCTTCCGAGCCTCACCCTAATGATCAGGAAAATGGCCGAGATGACTAGCCCAGTGGGAGTACAATTCTTGGAGAAAGTAGATCCATGCCTTTTGGCCGACCCGTTTGTGGTATCAGGCTGTGTGAAGAAGGAGTTGGATTCCGAGGTGTGCAGGAGGGCATGGGAGAGTGTGTAGGTTTGGTGGAAAAGGTGGAATGCTTCAATTGGGGGGTGGCCATGTTGCGTGGGATCAGAAATGTCCTATGCAAGTGAGACAGGTTGATGTTTCCAGGGTGAGAGCACTGCACAAAGTGTCAGTTGCTGAGGCAGTGATGAAAGTAGAGGATGGAGAGCAAAGGGTGAGGAAGCCTGAGAGGATCCCTGTTAGTAGTAGGCCAATACAAAGTGACCCGAACAGTTTGTGCTTTACTAAGGTGGCTTCTTGGTGTTTATTGCTATGGTCATTAATTGTACTGCACAGATGAAAAGAAAATCCCAGAAGATTGAACTCGTAGTAGCAGCAGCAGAGATGTTTTTGGGTGTCAAAGATTTTAGTGCAGAAGAACTAAAGGGGGTTTTGAGAGAAGGGGTTACAGCCAAAGTAGTGGGAAGGGATGGTGGGGTGTGTTGGGGATAGTGGTATTTTTAAAATGTTTATTTAACTAGGCAAGTCAGTTAAGAACAAATTCTTACTTACAATGAAGGCCTACCCCGGCCAAACCCAGACGACGCTGGGCCAATTGTGCGCCGCCCTATGGGACTACCAATCATGGCCGGATGTCAAACCAGGGACTCTAGTGACAGCCTCTTGCACTGAGATGCAGTGCCTTAGACGCTGAGCCACTCTGGAGACCAAAAAAGGATATATACAGTATCTGGTTAGATGATGGTGCATTTTCCTTTTTCCCCATATCCTTTTTTTTGTGAACAAATTTTTAAAATTCAAAGGGCACTCGCACATCTGAGCAATCTTTTTTGCAGGTGCATGGCAATAGTTGAACAAGATGAAGAAAAAAGGAAACCGCACACTGCTCTTGATAGTATCACTGATCTTAAATAAGCTTACGTATCGGCCTCACCGCCTCGTCAGAGATTTTGTGAATAAAAAAATAAAAAAATGTAGCACCTTTATGTAGACTTAGCCCCACCCACATCCGTTCCACGCATCGAAAGGGGTTGTAGGCGAAAGAAAAATAAATAAGCGCTACCAAATGTAACAATATGCATTTCATAAATATTCGAATAGTGTCTAAATAAGACGTATTAAACACGTCTGTAAAACCACAATGAGGACAGAGCAAGTTTTCATTAATCATTGGGTACATCGTACGAAAAACATCAGAGTAATCTTAAATAGGGACATAATTCATGTTCAAATTCACAACATAGCATACATAAGCATTTCATCATTAAGTCCTTTAGGAAATAATGTCTGGAGGGTTAAAATCCCAAAACATTCTCTTTTACTCAGAGTATTATTATCACCTCCCCCCTGTCTGATATCTTAACTTTCTCTATGCCACAAAATCTAAAGGTAGAAATGTCATGCTTTAGGTCATTAAAAAGGGATAATCCCTTTCGTTTCTCCTGATTGAACTTTAATGTTCACTAATTCTAGAGAGGTTTTACCGACAGAGAAGACCCCACATGGACATTTAATAATGTAAATAAAATATGCCAGTGTTTCTTGACCACATCTCCCACTTTTCGCGAGTTCAAAGTATATGTGGTTGTGAACATTACGGATTGTTCTTTAGCGGGTCTTTTTTTGTAGCAGTTCATCTCCTGTTTTTCCCAATGCCAAATTAAGAGCTTCATCCACACATTGTGGCGAATAGCCTCTTAGAAACCTAATGCGCATCTCCGCTGCTTTTTCTAGATAATCCTCGTTGGAGTGGCATATGCGGCGCAGTCTGAAAAACTGGCTTCTTGGAAGTCCTCTTTTTAATGGCTCGGGATGGAAGCTGTCCCCCTGTAATAGAATATTACCGTCCGTTTCTTTTCTATACAGAGTTGTAAACAGGGTTCCATTTGATTTCTCAATCCACATTTCGAAGTAATGAACACGTTGAGTGTCACATTCAATCGTGAATTTGAGATTGGGGTCATTGTCATTGAGTAGTGCCATAAAACCTGACAGCTCTTTTTCCGTTCCTTCCAATATGCAAAAAATGTAGTCAATATATCGATACCACTTCAGGACCTTATTCAAAAATTGATTTTCGTTTTTTTTATTAACAAAACGTTCTTCAAAAATACCCACATAAAGGTTAGCATAGCTCGGAGCGAATGTGGAGCTCATCGATGTTCCATTCGTTTGGAGGGAGTTTTCATCATCAAACCTGAAATAGTTATACGTCAAAACATATTCAGCCGGCTCTAGAATAAAGTTTGTTGGTGGATATTCGTTAGTATCTCTGTCTCCCAAATAGTGTGCTAGTGATGCCAACATGGGGAATGCTGGTATATAGACTCTCGACATCAAATGTGACCATTTGTGAACAAATGTGCAATGCACTTTCCGAACTGTGAAAAGCAGCAATACACAACGAAGCGTCTAGTCTTCCCGGAAAAGTCACACGAAGAAAGGAGACGCTGCATTGAACCAAAGAGTTTTTAAACCCAGAGATGCAACATCAGGTGACTTTCGTGAACGCTTGCTAAACAGACCAGGCCGGGGTTTGTGGTTTGAGAAGTCAATAGAAGTGAAAAAATCTTCCTTAGTTGTCAATTTTCTTCAAATCTTAATTTGAGCCAATGTCTTTAGTAGCTAAAGATGTTATAACTACAACCTCGACAAAGTCAAAAACTGACACGTTTTCATTTTCGTCAAAAACGACTTAATATTGAAGGAGTGCCTTTGAGTTAGCAGTTTGTTTCTGCACATAAGTTTGGCTGCATTCCAAACACCTAAAAGCCGATGACGTATTAGGATGTCTGACGAGTTTACATTTGCAGTGCGAGGGAGGAATTAATTAATTTTAATTTAATAAAAATTTGAAAAGGGGGGAGGAAGGAATTCATTTTAAATGGACCGCCCTTGCCCAGAAATCCGTCACTCAATGGTTGTGTTTTCAACCACCGGTCGCTTTTGGGTGCTTTATATGGCTAGTCAATTATGATTGCATGTCTACTAATATTAACTATATAATTATTAATATACACCTACTGTATGATAGCTAGCAAATTAATTAGCTAACTAATGTTAGCCTGCCTAGTTATTTCTGAAGGAAAAAAAAAAAAATCTACAATTTTCAAAAGCTAACCAAATAAAAACATCATTATTTTTACGAGATGTGTTTGTGCATTAGTAGCACAATTTCAAACTTATTTACACTTGTATGTTGACTCCATATTGTCAATGAGGATGTAAAATCATCGCGATTTGAATTATGTGGCGTTTCAGGCCCGAAGTGAACATAATTGTACACTCGCAAACTCCATAAAAAACGAGAGCTGAGGGTTTATCATTTGAACCGACAACAAATATGTCCGCGGGGATTCCCCCAAGGGCATAAGGCGAGGGTGTGTCTTTAATGAGTTTGAAACGCAGCCTTTAGCTGGCCAACGTCACAATGACATCGCCGACCATCGTGCTCGGGGATTTCTATTAGAGAAGCAGTTTCTGCCTATCTTCATATTGTACTGTCTTTGGTTGAACTCTCGTTCTTTACCCATCAGTGGTGGTTTCATCTAGTTATTACAGCCACAAAGTCAAAATAGACTATATCTTAAATATGAATGAAAACAGAAATGTGCATTCTGGGTTAGGCATAAGGTTAGCAGTGTGGTTAGGTTTAAAATCAGAGAAGGTCAATTGTAGAAATGGGCGGGTTTTATGACTTTGTGGCTGTGGTAACTGGTGACGACCCCTCAGTGGTTGAACTCAACTCCTCCCCTTTTATTATACCTTCCCATACAGCATTGCGGTGAATTATGGACCAAAGTGGTAAGCGACAAATTACTCTCCAGTTTCAGCTGTATTTTTGTTTTATTTGTGTATCAGTAGATTTAACTTGATACACAGCGAAATAGATTTAATTTGTAAACTTATTCATGTTCAATTATACTTTACAAGTATTATCAGTGGAGTGTTTAAAGTACACAAATTGAGGCCTTGTAGCAACCTCTCGTTGCCAGCCCACAGCTAGCTAAATTGCTAATAACGTTATATTGCTAACATTAGTTTTCCGCAGATCTGTGTTGCTACAGTAATAGCTAGCTAGCTATACTTTTTAGAATAAAGTGACGGTTGGAGGTGATCTGCCAGTGCAAAGCTAATAACTTAAATTGTCAGGACAGTACTCTAACCTTCACAAAATATTCAGAATAAATAATGCGATGTTTGTAGCTTAGACTAAGTGTTAGCTAAGGTCTGCATTCTCCATCAATTTCTGCAACTCCAGGCAGTGTTAGCGTTGGCTAAAATGAAACACTAGCGCTTTACTAAACTCTTTATCATGGTTTTGATCACCTAAGGATTGTCAACTTATAGTGTCATTGCTAGTAGCAAGTATCATGTAAATGTTTGCTTGGTAGCTAATGACTGACTCAGGTCACAGACGTTTTGAATGATCTATCGTTCCCCCACAGACAATGACCTGCAAGGCACGGACGGCTCGGGGAGTCTTGGGGGCCCTGATGTCCGCAGACGCATCCCCATCAAACTCATCTCCAAACCAACCATCAGGAGCAAACCTGCTCCCCGGACACAAAGACCCATGGGCAGGCAGCCCTCCAAACCCCAGGCTGGGGATGAAGGTTAGCCAGCCACAAGTGCTTTCTCATTTTCTCAGTTTTAATTCCCATGGGCTAGGTTTGGGATAGGAAAACCTGTTGCTAGGTCATAGAAGCAAGCTTTCATATGGGACTACTGTAAGGCAACATATCTGTGTTTCTAGAGAGTTTTAGCTTCAAGCAAGAGGAGAGGTTCGACTGTGGTACCAAGGCTGGGGATGTGTTTGCAAGTCAACGGAGGTTCCCCCAGCAAATGTTTTGGGACTTTAAGGTAGTGTTTCAATATCTATCGTTGGTGGGAAAAATGCATTCCACCTACATCATTACTGTGTCATAGACCTCTTGGTCTTTCCCCCACAGTTGAATTTGATAGGTGAAAAGGATGACATTCCAGCACACTTTTGTGACAAGTGTGGTCTGCCCATAAGGATCTATGGACGCATGGTATGTCTCTTCGATCACGTTTTACATAGTGTGTTATGTGTCTCTTAATGTTTTTATAGTAAGAGGCTATGAGTGCAGCAGCTTATGTTATTATCTGTATTTACTCACCAGATTCCATGCAAGCATGTGTTCTGTTATGAGTGTGCTTTGCTCCATGAGAAGAAGGGAGACAAGATGTGCCCAGGGTAAGCTCTTGACTTTTATTTTTAACCTACCCACTAGTGCAGTGGTTCTCAAGTGGTTTTGCCTCTGGACCCAAATTGAACCAGATTGTCTCATTCGCAACCCAATATTCGCATTGTGAAACAAAAATATCCCAAATGCAATCTGGAAAAATATCTTGAATGCTGTATTGATAGTAAAGGTAGAAATTACATGACAAGGGAAAGACATTCCCACATTTTTCATTATCAAGAATATGGGAAAAATGTATTATTGACAAAGAATGTTAATAAACTCACTGGTTTGAGACCACAAAATCAACCAGAGCCACAAAATAGCTCTGCTAATAGCGATATAAAAAATACGGTGATTGAACAAAAATAGAATTAGATTTTTTTTTTTTTTTTAATGTAGGTTCATTATTATTTCTACACATGTTCTAACTTGTTGTAATTGTTTAAGTTCTGACTGGAGTATTTATACATTTTCTTTACTCAAGACAGCCGTGTCTAGTGACGTTAATTTTGATACCGGAGCCCCGGGGCATGCATCGAAATCGATAAGCAGTTTGCTTCTAAACAGTGTGCCTAGGCTTGTAACACTTTATCAGAAGCACGCGATCAATGACGTCCGGCACTTCATTTTGTCGAACAACCACCTGATTGGTTTTGGTAGAAGACCAAGCGTGAAGGCATGTGTGATGTCATGTATACCAATTTGTCTGTTCTAAATTCTTTTGACCATTAGGTGCCACTAGTGTACACTGTGTTGATCAAATCCTTGCGTAATGAACCTATTTTCGACACAATTGTCAGGAAATGTTTCCCCATTCAAAATGTCCCACCAGTTGAGAGTCGCTGCACTAGTGTATTCAACTGTCCATATGCATGGCTCCTGAGTGGCGCAGCAGTCTAAGGCACTGCATCTCAGTGCTAGAGGCGTCACTACAGACACTAGTTCGATTCCAGGCTGTATCACAACCGGCCGTGATTGGGAGTCCCATAGGGTAGCGCACAATTGGCCCAGTGTCGTCCGGGTTAGGTTTTGGCCGGGGTAGGCCGTCATTGTAAAATATAATTTGTTCATAACTGACTTGCCTGGTTAAATAAATAAAATAAAAATATACTATCTATGTGTGATTGCTGACTGCACTTACTAACTAAACCTTTGTGTTGTTTAGTATGCAGCTCTTCAGCTGCACAGACCCGGTCCAGCGCATCGAACAGTGTCTGCGGGGCTCCCTCTACATGTGCAGCATCGTGCAAGGCTGCAAGCGCACCTACCTTTCCCAGCGTGACCTGCAGGCCCACATCAACCACCGCCACATGAGGGCAGCCAAAGCCTTGGCAAGCCGCCAGGACGCCCTGCACCTTCCCCCATCCACAGAGGTGCCTGACCGTTTCCGTGTACCCCCGCCTCACCTGCCCAAGACCCAAGGGCATCTCCCGCCCTCCCTCCAACACGGGGGTCATGATCCCTACGGTCAGCCACCACCGGCTTCCCATGATGCACCTCCTCTTTCCCAGGAGACCTTCCGCATCGCCACGGTAACTACACGCGCACGCAGCAACCTCATCACCGTGCCAATCCAGGATGACTCCGGTTCTTCCTCCACCTCTTCCTCCCGTGACCCTCTCCCTCCTGGCCCGGGCCCTGCTCCACCCCCACACCACCACCCTGACTACCCTGGTCAGCCTGTAGTGTCTCACCCCCACCACATGATGGCGCCACCGCAACAGCACTATGGCCCTCCGCCTCCTCCCCCTCCACCCATCAACCACCCCATGCAGCACCCACCCCAGGGCTCTGGGACACCCCACATGGTGTACAACCAGGCCGGCCCTCCCCCGCCTATGTCCAACGCACCCCCTCCCATTACCCCCCCGCCAGGACACATCATGGGTCAGATGCCCCCCTACATGAACCACCCTCCTCCAGGCCCCCCACCTCAACACGGTGGTCCTCCAGTCAACGCCCCCCCTCCCCACCACTACAACCCTAACCCAATGCAGCAGTTCCCTGAGGACCAGGGCACACTTAGTCCCCCTTTTAACCAGCAAGGGGGTCTGAGCCCTGGGATGTGGCCTGCCCCTAGAGGGCCTCCTCCTCCAAGGATGCAGGGTCCTCCACCTCAGGGCCAGATGCCTGGACCCCATCACCCCGATCAGTCCCGCTACCGCCCTTATTATCAGTAAACTCTCAACACCCCACAAAGTCAGGGGCATTGTTTGACTTGTCCCTATTCCTCTTCACTGGTTTGAATAATGTGAACATGAGTCTCTGGGTTCTGTATGACTGTCATTTCTATGGAAACACTTAAAAGACTCGTCTATGGTGAATGTATGTATGTAGCTGTTCACTTTTATTGATATGAACCTTTTGGGCTGTCAAATGAGCAGTGATACATTTGAATCGCTCCTGTATTGGTCTCTAATGGACATTGTATCTTGAACATTTTTGGTTTGATGACGTTTCAATAAATATTTTCTAACCAAGTTAAATCAAAAAATGTTATCAATATTATTAGTTATGGATACTGTTTCATCCATATCAATAGGGGGCGGGGTATAATCTAACATTTGACATTGTTTGTGTAGGGAGCCCTGTGTTTTGGTTTATCACATGACCTGGATTTGAAACTTTATTTAAAGCTTTTTCATCAAACTTCCCCATTTTTATGTCAGATGGTCCACCACCATCCTTCAGACAATGTGTCATTTTTTTCTTCTAATTCTCATTTCTGGAAAAGGCTTAAAATAAAATTTTTAAATCCAATGATTGGCCTAAACATGGCCCTAGTTATGTGCGATAAATGAATATAGCTGCTGGGAGAAAATAAATACATTTTGAGAGGGGTGGCACTGTATGTCAAGGACAAAACACCAAGATTACTTTATTAAAAAGTATTTCACATTTATGACTTTTCAACTGTGTTGCGATGTGCAATTTGATGTCACCCTCCCTAGCAAATGCTTCAGGGGATTATTTTGCTACTAAAATTATATCAAGCTACTAGTAGTGTTTTGCTGTGGACTATTTACTTTGATGAGGCTATTTGAAAATAAGCAACTTTATTGTATGTTCATAACAAAAATGGCTTTGCTACACAAGTATACACTGAGTGTAAAAAAAACATTAGGAACACCTTCCTAATATTGAGTGCACCCCCCCTTTGCCCTCCAGAACAGCCTCAATTTCTCATGGCATGAACTCTACAAGGTGTCAAGCATTCCACAGGGGTGCTGGCTCATTTTGACACCAATACTTGACACTGATTGGTCTTCACATTATTAATAAACATAAAACATCTGGAATCAGCCTCTAAGAGGGTGGCTCTGTTGGTAGAGCATGGTGCTTGCAACACCAGGGTTGGGGGTTTGATTCCCATGGGGGACTAGTATTAAAATGTATGCACTCACTACTGTAAGTCAATCTGGATAAGAGAGCTATATGACAAAAAGTAACAGGTTTTGGGTTTCAAATCAACCATTACAGCATACTTGTTTGCATCACTTTGACCTTGGACAAAAGATAATTTGGGAACCTTATTATTGTTAAAATAATGTGTTCTCTGTCAGATCTTCCCTCCCGAAGTTCTATGACTCCCGGTTCGCAGGAGAGTAGACCCTGTTATCAAGCTTGTCCCCAGCCAGAGGATAGAACTTCCAATTAATGTTGGATACCTGCAGATGACTTCATTCACAGACAGACTCTTTTGTTCAATCAAAAGTTAATAATTAGGGGGTGCTTATAAAGTCCTGTTTCACTGTATGTACAAGTGGGCAACCTGCACAGGTGTGAAATAGATTTTTTGCATATTACACTCCCACTGAGAGTGGGGCCATAGCCAAGGGATCAGACATTGACAGAGAAATCCTACAACCTTTCAGTTACTGGCCCAACGCTCCTTAACTGAAGGTCATTGTATCGTTTTGTACCTTTCCACTGAGAAATCCAGCAGAGTTACAGGTGAAGTCGGAAGTTTACATACACCTTAGCCAAATACATTTAAACTCAGTTTTTCACAATTCCTGACATTTAATCCTAGTAAAAGTTCCCGGTCTTAGGTTAGTTAGGATCACCACTTTATTTTAAGAATGTGAAATGTCAGAATAATAGCAGAGAGAATTATTTATTTCAGCTTTTCTTTCTTTCATCACATTTCCAGTGGGTCAGAAGTTTAAATACACTCAATTAGTATTTGGTAGCGTTGCCTTTAAATTGTTTAACTTGGGTCAAACGCTTCAGGTAGCCTTCCACAAGCTTCCCACAATAAGTTGGGTGAATTTTGGCCCATTCCTCCTGACAGAGCTGGTGCAACGGAGTCAGGTTTGTAGGCCTTCTTTTTTTATATACATATTTTTTTTGACTCCTTTTTTCTCCCCAATTTCATGGTGTCCAATTGGTAGTAGTTAAAGTCTTGTCTCATCGCTGCAACTCCCATACGGCCTCGGGAGAGGTGAAGGTCAAGAGCCATGCGTCCTCCATTTTGCCACAACTTTGGAAGTATGATTGGGGTCATTGTCCATTTGGAAGACCCATTTGCGACCAAGCTTTAACTTCCTGACTGATGTCTTGAGATGTTGCTTCAATATATCCACATCATTTTCCTACCTCATGATGCCATCTATTTTGTGAAATGCACCAGTCCCTCCTGCAGCAAAGCACCCCCACAACATGATGCTGCTGTAACAGTACTCTTCTTGCGTTGTGTACAATCAATCCTCGACACGAATTCCAACGTGTTGCACCAGTCATGGAGATTTATTCTGGTAGGAACAGCACAAAATTGCACGTCATGCAATGCACGGCTCACCATCCAACTCTGCACTCACGCACGCTGGTTTGGTGCTTGTTCACTGGGCCATGTAGTTACCAAAATAATACAATTACAATATACAATATAATATCTTTAACAAAGTACCTGGTAGGAACAGCACAAAATTGCACGTCATGCAATGCACGGCTCACCATCCAACTCTGCACTCACGCACTGTACAAAATATATGAACCCCCCCCCCCACCAGACACAGTAAGTTGCTAGCTAGTACTGGCGGGAATTCTTTACAACCAAAATGCACAACCAATATTCTCCAAAAAACACTGCATCTTATGTGACAGTATAACTTTACGTCGTCCCCTCGCCCCATAACGGGCGCGAACCAGGGAACCTCTGCACACATCAACAACGGTCGCCCAGGAAGCATCGTTACCCATCGCTCCACAAAGGCCGCGGCCCTTGCAGAGCAAGGGGCAACCCTACTTAAAGTCTCAGTCTCTTCTTAATTAATTAATTATTTACTTTATCTCACGTTAGTCTCATTCCAAACGTCGTAAATTGTTGGTTATCTGCACGAACCCAGTCTTCACTATGAGTCATCCATACATCAATTTTCTTAAATCATTTATTTATTACTAACTAAGTAATTCACAGAAATGCATAAACAAACAAACAAAGTAAATATGGTTACAAGAAATGATAGGAGAATGTGCCCTAGTGGGCTAGACCGGCATGGCGGCTTGTTAGACCAAAGGGAAGTGGGGGTTGACTGAGAAGTCACTACAGAGTTAATAATTATAACAATTGAAATGCTAATCCTTTGCACATGAACGCTCACTCATTCGGGAACAGGCTAAATAGAAGAGCACAGGGTGGACAAACAAAAACCCACAAATTCTGACAAACTCCAAACATTGATTATGCAAGAATGGGCTGCCATCAGTCAGGATGTGGCCCAGAAGTTAATTGACAGCATGCCAGGGTGGATTGCAGAGGTCTTGAAAAAGAAGGGTCATCACTGCAAATATTGACTCTTTGCATCAACTTCATGTAATTGTCAATAAAAGCCTTTGACACTTATGAAATGCTTGTAATTATACTTCAGCATTCCATAGTAACATCTGACAAAAATATCTACAGACACTGAAGCAGCAAACTTTGTGGAAATTAATATTTGTGTCATTCTCAGAACTTTTGGCCACGACTGTACACACAATTCCTTAATGTGTCATTGACGCTACATATTGTGAAGTAATATGTTATGCTTGAGGTTCCTGCTTTATCTTCTGATTGTCCTTTGAATGATCTGGCTGTTTCTCCAGTAGCATGGCGTGATGAAGTGCGGAAGAACATGGACGTCTTCATCACTTCATCAAAGTACATGAAGCTGATAAAGAAAAACATTACTTTTTGATAACAATTTAAAAAAGTTATAATCTTTTCAAAAGTTATCATAAATAGGACTGGTGGAGTTATTTCACACATGCAGCTAACAAAATATAGGGAAATGTCTGCTCTACCCAAAGTGATGAGAAGAGGTTGTGTATCAGACGATTGTGTATCTCACAACACCCCGTATGCCATGTCTTGAAATTTGCAGACTGACTGATTAAAGGGACATTTACATTGTAATACTTCTGACAGCCAACTTTCTAGCGTCACCCATAATATTTTGACTTGATAGCATTCCCTGAAAGCATGGTGTCACAAATGTAGAGAGGGGTAGGCAGCCGCAAGTTTAGAACTTTTGAGTTTATTAACGCACTATATATATAAAAGCGGGATGAAACCCAAAGTGCAAAATAATAAAGTGCTCAGGAAATAGTAGTAGCGATTCCTCTCAGGAAAACAAGCAACATTTACAATAACCGACAAACAACAGAGGGAGTATATATACAGGGATAGAGTCAGGATTGGAACCAGGTGTGTGTAATGATGATGAGACAAGTCTGGGGTTGAGGAGTGTAGGGCGTTTGCCAGCAGCAGATTCGGCGACGCAGAACGCCTGAGCTGTACAGGAGGGGGAGCCAAAGCTGGCGTGACACATGGATAATTGACTTATTTTTAGTTTTACGCCTAAAATATGACTGCCGTTGTGCTGTAGAATTTGTGAATTAGTTTATACTGGATTCTGCGTACATTTTTGTTAACTGTATTTTCGGTAGTTATGCTCCAACATTTCCTCCATCTTGTGTCAACATCAGTTATTTTTAAGTCTTGATTCCAATAGGTGATATTTTTTTCTAAGAGATTGTCAGTTGGATATGCTCTCTACAAGGTTTTGTATATCTTACCTATCATGAATATCCTTTTCTGACCCAAATAAGATAACCTCAACGTTGCTCTGATGTCCAAAAGATTTTAACTGGAAATGTTGTGATATGTCACTTTTAAGTTGCATGTATTTGAAAATATCTACATTGGTCAGTCCAAAATTGTTTTTTAATTCTGTTTTTTAATCATTATTATTATTGTACATTATTGTTATTAATGTAGCCTATTTATTATTCTAAACCAGTTCTTTAAATATGCAAAACGTGTTTTGTTTCATTCTATTGAGACATTTTTGTTGGCTAAATTAAGTTCGGCCAGTCTTTTTAATTGTGTGCTCCATATTTAGTTTAAGATAGGTTATAAGTAGGCCTTTAGAAAAATAAATATCATTAGCATGTTGCAAATATCATTAGTAATTTGTTGGGTACGGTAGCCTTTCTTGGTAATTGCTGCAATCTAGACTGTCCAAACTTTTGTGAAGGTTAATTAAACCAGTTCGCAAGTGTTTCGTTTCATTCTGTTCTGCTATCCCTGATGCAGTAAAAAAAACAACACATTGAATAATGAAGTAAGCTTCATACGACATATTTTTGAGTGCAAACCTATTGCACCTCTTTGTTTGCCCGTATATAAAAACCCATGTTTTTCTCTCCCCGACTCCAATCCCATGTCATTTAGATCAATAATGCAACGGGATTTTTTAATTTTATTTTTTATTGCAACGACACAAATGTATGTAATTTAACCACCTAGCACCACTACTTCCCACGGCTATGGACACTGTATTACAGTACTATGTGATAGAATATACAAACAACTTCCACTTTGTTGCAAATTTTGCTGTACATTATTGATAACACTGGCTTGATATTCCAGTGACTTTAGGAACACACACTTCAAATCATCCATTTCCTGTAGGATTGAATGTAAACTATGTATAGTTTACCGCTCTTCTCTTTTAGGTTTATCAGATCATTATATTTAATTGACTTTAAGAATAGAGAAATAGTATACTACAATTGATCCAGTTTCACTTCTTCAATTCCATTTCTTCAGAATCAGAACTCCTACTGCTAGTTACATGAAAGGTCCCCGAACAAACTGTCCTTAAACTCCAAGGTTGTTTTACTGAGGGGAGTATCCATATGACTAATGTACTCAATAAAAACATCCAGCAGACTTCATCTCCAATTGAATGACCTGATAAGGCAGATAATATGGACTGAATTTCGTTTTTTACAGTATAAAGTCCAAAGACGATCTGCTGTCACTTCATCTTATAGGATATGATAAACTTTATTATCCCTAAGAGGAAATTTTTCTTGGAAAATTAAAGTCATACACTGAGTTTACAAAACATTAGGAACACTTTTGGCCCTCAGAACAGCCTCAATTCTTCAGGGCATGTTTGACTAGGTATCCCCCTTTCCCTTTCTACAAGGTGTCGAAAGCATTCCACAGGGATGCTCCAATGTTTCCCACAGTTGTGTCAAGTTGGCTGGATGTTCTTTGGGCGGTGGACCATTCTTGATACACACGGGAAACTGTTGAGTGTGAAATGTTTTTGCAGTTCTTGACACACAAACAGGTACGCCTGGCACCTACTACCATACCCCATTCAAAGGCACTTAAATATTTTGTCTTGCCCATTCACCCTCTGAATGGCACACATACAGTACACAATCCATGTCTCAATTGTTTCAAGGCTTAAAAATCCTTATTCAACTTGTCTCCTCCCCTTCATCGACACTGATTGATGTGGATTTAACAGGTGACATCAATAAGGGATCATAGTTTTCACCTAGATCCACCTGGTTATTCTATGTCATGGAACACTCAGTGTATCTAATCATTAACAGAGATCAGGATGATGATTCCTTCATGGTCTGTGCCAAGTTTATACTGTACTTCTTCAGTTCTTCTTCTTACTAACAATGGCTTCTCCACCACAAGACACGCAACGGGAACTTTGAATTCATTGATGAATTTCTTTAGCAAAAGAATGAAGCATCATCTCAAAATGTAAAATGTTAAACCCCATGTGACCTACTTGGTATGTGTATGTACTGTACTGACATGTATGTGCAACTGATAGATGCACACACACACACACACACTACATATTCATGTTTTTAAACGTATGAACATTGTAATGTATTTTGTCTGTAATGTATTTTTGATGGGGATCCTAATAAATCAAAATCAAACCAAACATACTCTGCTTATCTGCATCACTGTTTGAGAGTTATTCACCTCATCTGAAAATGTTTCTATTTTTTTACCTTCATGACATATATATCTACTGTGTAGGATTCACAATGGCATTTCTAGATCAATATGTGGGATCCAAACCAGGCAAATGGATCAGTGGCTTTAGGGTACGTAAACGTTGAGACACTCATCAGTCCTCATCTCTTATCACTATTATAACCACAATGAAAGTGCTCTTTTGGATCCATTGAGGTCTTGCCACCTGGAAATACTGGAAATACCTCATACTCCACCAACTTAATCAATCAGGGTTACTGTTGTATCCCCAGAACAGTTTGTCAAAGATCTCTACTTAATCATCTCTTATCAGGGCTTTATCTGTGACCAATATATCAAAACCACGTTAGTCATCCTATAACTCAATATCTCAGTTACAGGACGTTCAGATTTCCAAATACCGTACTGCTAATATTGCTTCATTTCTTGCTGGCGGATATAATTTGTGCTAAGAAGTACATTTATTTTACATATAAAATACATCAAAGATAACATTCCTATAAAATCCCTATGTACACGTATAAAATGCAACATTGTCAAGCTATTTCAAAATGTTTTTGAAAATCAATAAATGATGTGAATGACATTTTCTGATATTTCTTTCAAAGTCTCATAATACACTTGCCATTGAGTATCTGTTAAACAGTACAAAAACATTCAAATATATTTTATGTACAATTATTAGCTCAATAAGTGGTGTCCTGTGTACATATGGTTACTGTATGGTGTCCATTTTAGGACAGCATCATGTGTCCTTATGTCAATCATCATCAGAAAGCACAGCGATCACAGGAAATGCATGCCATCCCAGGAAAGGAAAGTACTGTACACATCACTACACTCTTAGAAAAGTTGTTCCAAAAGGGTTCTTCAGCTGTCCCCATAGGAGAACCCTTTTTGGTTCCAAATATAACCCTTTTTGGTTCCAGGTAGAACTCCTTTGGGTTCCATGTAGAACCATCTGTGGAAAGGGACAACCGAAGAACCCTTAAAATACTGACATCTGAGAGTGTAGTTCTGGAACTAGAACTTGGTTTCTGTCTCTGAGACCTGGGGAAAGCAAAGAGATTTAGATTTTATTTTGTCAGCTCATCTTACTGTAATTTTATTTTTATGAATGATTTTTATGAATTTCCTGTACCTCCACATGAGTTGCAACATTACGAGAGTTATCATTTTAAAGGGATTGGTGATGATTATTCATTACAAATGTAGAAAAGATCTGATGGGTCTCTGTTACTTACATGTACAAATTTGTCCCTGCTACGCAAACTCGACACACCATTGCATTGGTTGCCATGGATAGTGGCTGTTGTTATAACCTGTAAGACAACACGATACACAAGAATGAGACAAGTTCCTGTGTATGAACCGATGTGGGCCAAGATAAGGTTTGGCACCTCTTATCTAGTCTGTAAGGGTGGAAACATCAATAGATACACAGTATATTTCTACAGGTAAATGTTATACCTTTTCACAGACGTTTGTGTTTTCAGAGTTTACTGGATGTTTCTCCAGGATACGCAGCATGGCATCGTGGAGAGTCAGGAAAAACATGGACGCCTTCACCTCGTTGTCAAAGAACATACAGCTGTGCAGTTTCTTCAGGATGTACGCTTTGGACACAAGGGATGGATATCGTTAGATCAATCACTTCACCTCTATTTGTTTCAGAGTGATTGAATTCAGCGTTGAAGAGAAAAAGGGAGAAGGAATAGATGGGACAGATGGCTTGTCTTAAACCAGCTTACCGTCACATGCCACAATGTAGACCTCAACTTCAACCCGAATGAGCTCTTTGAGTGCCTATAGGTCACAGCAAAATATCAGTACCCAGCAAGTAGAAATACTCTGGTAAAATAGACAATCATCCCCACATTCCACAGGGTTGTAACGGAAGAGTTTTGTTTTACCGCTTTGAGTCCCTTGAGGGCAGAGACGTCCAGGAAGGAGACGGCCGAGAAGTCCAGGATCAGGCTGTGGACGTCTACTCTGGGGACTTGGATGTTGGCAGGAAGCTCAGAGTTCCAGTTCACCTGGACAGGAAGGTCTTTGAAGTCAGTGGGCTGGTCCAGATCCTCCATGTTGCTCTCATCCTCAGACTCCTCAATGGGACCAGAGCTGGTGAGCAGTAGGCCTTTCTGCACCGGGAGTACCACAACATTACCACAACCTCTTATTGTGAAAACCTGACTACATGTAGACGGTGATCTTTGGAGGTCCATCCACCACTATGGGATGATGATTCATTTGTTTTTCATATACATGCAACCCCAAGACCATACTGATAAGGCATGTACTGGGATGAGTACCTATAGGTAGGTCCTGCAGCATGTGCATGATGTCTGTTGATTTTGGATTGCTAAAAGTATGTTGTTGCCAGGTGTGAAACTAATATTTTGGGCTAGACTGATTTTTGACATGCTTATGGCCATTTGAATTAAACTTTATGATACAAGGGGCTCTTGTAAAGTGTTAACGGGGTAACTTTGTGAGTGGAAGTTATGTTTTGATGGGTTTCTAAGGGCAACAGATAAGTGCACCACTACTCACAGATGTCATCTGCAGCTCCCCTTTCTTTAGAAGTTTCCTGATCTTCCTCAGGGCTTTGTTTCTCTTTCTCAACACCCTCAAAGGGTTAAAGCCCACCTGAAAACACATCAAAGTCAAGTTGAACCCTAATTAGCAATTGCACACATGAAAGTGGGAGTAACCGTTACACATGGGCTTTATTGTGAATGAGGCATATTGTTTACCACTGCCGTGGCCATCATACAGATCAAGGTTAAACTTAATCTTATCTTATCTGCATGTGCTTAGTGTTTAGTTAGGTGCAAGTAAAACTTTAGTAACACCAATTTGTATGGGCACTAATGCTATACAACCTGGTATACTATATTACCTCATACAATGAGGTGGTATTGACCTTCATGAGTTGATTTGATCATTCTTTATGACCTTTTTCCATTGGATCAAATCCGATGAGAAAATAAGATGTCTTAATAAGTAGATCCGTGAATCATTACCATATTGGACCATGTCATGGAAATTGTAATGCAAAAGGCCTACGTGTAAATGTGTAAATGTGTTTGAATTCTTCATTTTACACGTCTAATTGTGTATAATTGCTTACTTACAGCTTCCACCAGCTTGCCTCTGAAAAAATCTATATTGGCAAAGAAGATGGGTGACGGTATCCTGAAGATCTTAACACCCTCTGGCTCATAGATCTGGAAAGAGATATATAAACAATAGAACAAGGACCATGTGTAGACACACCATCTTCACAGTCCTGTAAGATTACAAGATAATGGTGAGTGTCTTTAGTCCACATTACAGCTTACTCACACTCATGTAATCCTTGCGGTCTTTGTAGATATCTGTTCCTGTGATATTGGCCAGGACACTGCAACGTGGGCTGGAATTAAATGTATGCAGAAATGTCACTATGACATTGTGTTCCAGGGTTGGGGTTCATTCTGAATGGAGTTGTGAATTGGTCTTTAATTCCAATTCAATTATTGAATTTGAATTAAATGTGAATTGGCCACATCCCAAAGGAAGCAGCATTTTAATTGAATTTGAATTAAAGGAAGTAGAATTGAATTCAATGAAATTCACTGTAATTCAAATGGATCATTTATTCCATACATCATTATGCACATGTTTATTTTGACATCATGCATGGTTTCCAATACTTGAAACATTTCATTTTTTAAACTCATCCTCCTAAAAAGAGTATTAGAGAATTAACAGTGGTCTGGAAATATTTTAAGATAATTTTGTCTGTAATAATTCATAATTCATTTACACGTTATTAAATATTTAGAAAAATACATTTCCCACAATGCATTAAATCCAACACTCCAGAATAGAAGGGAACACCTAAACATTTTAGGGTAAAAATACAAATGAAACACTGACATCTGAGTTATAATCCCATTTTTTCTTGATGGTATCTGTATTCTTGAGTAAGAGGTGGCAGATTTTTGGGGCAAAATATTTATCAAAGGAATGAGACTCGTCTGTTTCATGTCTCAGTTGAATGTATTTGAATTGCTTTGAATTCAATTATACTTCCTTTCATTAAAATTCAATTCAAATTATGTTTCCTGTGAGGTGTGGCCAATTTAAATTTGAATTTCAATACTTGGGTTGAATTGAATCAAATTCCGAAATTTCGAATTGACCCCAACCCTGGTGTGTCCACCTCCTAATAACATTGAAACTGACAAAGAATAAAAAGAGACACAAGTTCAACTTTTTTTTAGGTATTTGGAGATTTGTGCCCATACTCACAACTGAGCCCTGAAGACAACGGTGAACAGCTCGATCCCTAGACCTACAGCCAGCCCCAGATCCAGCCCCAACAGGATGGAAGCCAGGCAGGTCACCAGCCACACCACCTGGATAAAGACATGGAGGGGAGACAGGACAAGGGGATGTGGGATGGAAGGGATTGGAGGAAATATGAGTTCATTATTACAGTTGGTAAAGACATCACTCCTTGTTTCCATTTTAGGTGCAGTTCAGTGGGAGTGTCTCAGAAGACTCACACAGTCGGGCCGGTCTCTCCTCCACAGGTAAGGGACTTCTCTGATCTGCATCAACATCCCCTTCAGGTTGACTATGACCACCGCCCCCAGCACCGACTGTCAACACAGAGGGAAAAGGTCAGGCAATGACATCTTTGATGATCAGTCACAAGAGTTGCACAAGACTTCCATCTAAATTCCAGTGCTCCTATCTACTTCATACAGTGTGATTCATCACGTAATGTTCTAATCTTAGATGTTAAGTCCCCTATATGGGGGACTTTGAACGGTTCTGGACTGGTTCCGACTGACATTTTGGTGAATGCTTGAGGGTCCAGTGCAATATAATGCCAGAAAGACCATTTGTCTGTTCTCCGCGTCCGCTCTCTCAGCAGAGCTGACTTGAAGTGACAGGTTATTATAGGAAGAGACATGACATATTTTCTGACCTATCCAGACAAAGAATCAGTTTAAATGACAGAGCCCATATAAGGTCTAGTGAATCCAAAGGTTGTCGTTTCATCTCACTTTAAGATTCTCAGCCGGATTTAAGAGCTCTCAACATGAAAACATACTAAATTGTTTCATAGAATTGAAACAAGAACACTTTCTCTTGGTCACAGACAGACAAAATCACTTAGTGCTTAAAGCTGAGGAAGCATTTCAGTCTTTTCAAGCCCTATTGCCCCACTTTTGTTGAATAAGAAAAACAAATAATATGTGATTTTCAATATATTTGTACTATGTACTTGAGCTTGTGTCCTCAAAAGCGAGTACACCTCAGCAATTTATACAACTTTTTTTTTTTTTTTTTTTTACAGAAAGGTGAGTTCCAGAACTTTCTAAAACTATGCAACATAAAACTATGCAACATTATTGTTTATGGCCATCTCATGAAAAATAATTACATTTGGGTATGTCTATTTAGGCAGAAATCAAAATGTTGCCCTATCATTCAACTCCTAAAGTCAATTATATTGTAAATACTGAGAGAGTTTTACCTTTGGGAGTGGCTCCAATAAGAACCCGATAGCCAAGGTGACGACCATCACGATGAGCGCTGACAGTAGACCAGCGATCTGAAATGATGAAATTACACTTTATTTTACTCACATTTAGCTATTCACACTGTTTAATCAGTGTTTCCCTTTGATATATTTAATAAATTATCATTATTTATTAACTTGGTGCATTGTAACTCTGAGCCAATTCTTTCATTCCTCACTATGTACTGTAGGCTATGATTCACGACAAACTATATCACATTCTCTCTCCCATTTGTACAATTCTATCTGGTTTGGACTATGATAAGTTATCATTTATTATTACAATAAAGATAGGGAGACCCAAATAGGTCAATATTTCATAACTTTTACGGCTACATCTCTTGGATAAAGAACTTGTACAGGAAGGAACTCTAAGTATGGTTGTGTGTCTGTATTCTCAGAGAGCCTCTTGGTTTAGTAGTTTACCTGAGTTTTACCACCTGTACTCTCCTGTACCGCACTCCTGGAGAGAGCTGTGCTTGCTGCAAACGACTTAAAGGCTGCTCCAATGATGTTACTGGCCCCAAAAGCTATCAGCTCCTAGAGAGCAAAACAAGGACAAATACATGTTTTGGAACTGTTGATATTAGTTCAAGTCTTATGTTGATAGTTTGTATTAGGCTGACACCCCTAATTCACAAGAAACAATAAACACATTTTTCTGTACCACCTCGGATTCCAACCCCTCCTCCTAATGTTCTGGTTTTGGGACTCACCTGATTTCCGTCTATGATGTAATCGTGTTTGACTGAGTAGACCTTGGCGACAGAGAAGGCTACAGCAAAGCCCACTATGGCCATAGGGAACACCTCAACAGCCGTCTGCCCGAAGATCTGCATGTTCGGGGCCATAGGTGACTCATACCTAACAGATTGAGAGGGAGAGGTATTGTTAGATTATTTTCCATCTATTCTTAGCCATTTTAATATGCAGCAAACAGCTTTTTACATGTGCTTACCCCACTGGAATACGGCCGACAACATCAACTTTATAATTCACCCGGAAGTTGAATGCATAGGAAACGCCACAAGCGATGACAGTCTGCCAAAGTCATTACCAAAATCAACGTATCAGTTATTAGCAGGTTACCTTGTCAACTTTTACACAAAGCTGTGACACACTGCAGGCCTATAGTACATCAGTACAAGTTAATGTATTTTCCTACAATTCACCTGATTGTTCTCATCTGCCGTACTGTGAGTCAGTGTGAGAATAAAACATAAATACTGCACGTTTCACAAAAGCTGGCTCCTTGCTACAATGGCATTGTGCTTTGGATCAATACACTCTTAGAAAAAAGGGTTCCAAAAGGGTTCTTTGAACAAGGGAGTGACTGTTCAGGATAAGAATAGCAATGCTTCCCGATGCTTATCTGTGATAATATGATCTGTACTTTGTGCAAGTACATACTCATATTCAAATTTATATTAAATAGTGAGACACATCTCCATAAACAGTGCTCCGCATGGCGATATCTTTTTCTTATCTCTTTGAAAAAAAGGTGCTATCTAGAACCTAAAAGGGTTCTTCGGCTGTCCCAGAAGGAACACCTTTGTAGAACCCTTTTTGGTTCCAGGTAGAACCCGTTTGTTTCCAGATAAAACCCATTGGGTTATTTTTTCTAAGAGTGTAAATTCAATGGTGCCCCGTATGAGGCTTGTTCTCGCCACAATGTTTCCCAATTCTGATCTGTGTATGCTGACATATAGACCCGTAGCCCCGGTTGTGATGACGTAGTGCACACAGTGCCACTCACCATGATAACCTCTATGGGGATTGGAACAGGCAGCTTGGCTTTGTATCTATCGTTGATTTCCTTCACTATGAACACCACCACCATGATCAGTATGGACGTCACCAGGTCACACACGTTGGTCTTCTCGATCTGGACAAAGATCTTCTCCAGGGTCTGAGGAAGACGTCAGTTAATATTGATGACAGTAACCAGTTACAGGGTGTGAGAGTTCAGTCAGAGGTCTCTACACCAAGCCATGACTCATGAATTATAGCTTTTTCTGAAAACTTGTGGGCACTTGAGGAAGACCTGTGCTTAACTGTGTAAGATAAGATACAATGAGACACTTGTTTAGCTTATCAACACTGTTTTATTCCTCAGCACTTTAGAAACCGATCAGACATGATGGATAAGATTTGAGAGTGTTAATGAATATATATCTGTCTCAGCTAAGTCATTGCATATTTGGATATCAGTAGAAGAAATAATACTGAAAGACATTTGACCTCATCCTGTCTCTCTTCCTGGACTTACATAGACGATGGACAGCGGTCCACTGAGTCCCGGCACCACCAGGCCCAACACAAACTTCAGCTGGGACACCAGGATGTGGACGGCAGCCGCGGTGGTGAACCCAGACACCAGCGTGTCTGACAGGTACATGACGATGAAGCCTACCTGCAGCAGACCCATGGCCAGCTGGGAGAGAAGCAGAGGACTCATGTTAGAATATGGGAGAATTGTTCATTGTTCATTTTAGATTCAGAGTACAGAGATACAGCATGAGTAATGTACAGTACATGAGTGATAATGCTGAGGTAATGATGATGTTTTACCTGCATTATCCCCATGAGGAAGGTGACAGAGGCGGCCACCATTACTCTCTGCTCATCGCTGGTCAGCCCCTCAAACCCAGTGATGTTGACTGGGGGGCCTTCGTCAGGCACAAGCCTCGTCACCACTGCACCCACCATGAGGCTCAGAACAGGGAACGCCCCTGGAGTGAGTGGGGTGAGGAGAAAGAGAGAGGAAGTGAAGATGAGAAAGCAGTGGATGGAAAGTGGAGAGATGGGCAGAGAGAGGGCGGTAAGTACAGTAAAAAAGTGTGATAGCTTGTGATGGTCAGAGCAAAACACTGTACACGCACACACACACACACACACACATGCACAGTACTTACCTACTGAGATATGTCTGGAAGTGCCAAGGAAGAAGTAGATGATCACTGGGAAGAAGGCAGTGAAGAGTCCATACCATGGAGGGAGGGAGGCTAGCAGGGAGTATGCCAGACCTGTCAATCAAACAAAAACAATGAACAATAGTTTACAGTGCATGTTAAATAACTCCACCATAAGTCACTGGAGACTACGACAGCATTCAAGAGTCATCATGATCCAGATGTTTTAAGTATCTATTGACTCTACTGTGTGCCAATGCTAATATGATAATGTGATAATAATGCCTGCTAATAAAGATACGTTAACATCCCTTCTTTCAATAAACACCTATTAATAGGTGTCTAGGATCAGATAATGTATTTTAGGTGATACCACTATCGGACCTGATTACAGTTCTGTAAAACCATAGTTCATCAGTATTCTTCATTTTCAACAACAGCCCTCTCTCTCTATCGATGCTCAAAGTGTATGTTTTTGTGACGTTAATGAGGAGGTCTTACAGTTCTTTATCAAATTATTTCTCAAAAAGTGCTATAGGAACTGCTTTGATAGATCTGAAGATGTACACTGGTTGATTGAGGTGGGTTAGAGTGTGGGTATTAGCTTCACCTTGTAGAACAGCTACCAGTCCAGTGCTGACCCCAGATACAATATCACTCAGAAACCATTCCTTCAGCTGGTAGATTCTCATCCAACCAACGAAAGGCAGCAGAGAGAGCGCTGCGTTCTTAGCTCGCTTGAGGTCACAACTACAGTTAACACACACACCATTTTTAGTTAGACTCCACAGACGTTACTTACTAATAGTTGATAACATCTAAGTATCTTTATGCACACATTTTAGACATAGAGTCTGTAAGATGATAGGACTGATCTTTAAACTAGATGTATGCTTTTAGAGGACAGTTATCGTATCTGTAAGCAAACTAAAGACAATCAGGGCGTCTCAGGTAAAATGTCACGTGGGCCCACCCGTCCACACCAAATGAAGACTGCACTCCTACAGTGATTTGAGTTGTAATAACCGACAACTGCAAAGCAGTTTCATTGTTTTTATTTCAGTGATGTCTGAGGTGTAACTGCATTAGAGCTGTCAAATCAGCAAACAACTTCCGGGAGTTTACCTTCCGCGAACATTGCCATTGGATGCGATGAGTCGCATTAATTATAATCCCAAGCAGCCTTGTTACAAGTTGGTACACTGGAATGTGTGTTGTAATAATCGTGACAATGACCAAAGGAGCAGCCGCTCACCGATTTGATACCTCTTAATGTAGTTACATGTCCAACACCGCCAAAACACCAGCTATGCAAGTGTCTGCTATCACCGGTTAACTCTTGATCTGATTGAATTTAGGACGAAGTGTTGCGTCCATGCACTGCAGCTTATCATAAGGCTACCTTCAGTGTTACACAAAACAACAAAAGCAAAACAACAGAAGAAACTTGATGGATTCTTACGTGAAATACTGCTTGACATGGTGCCGCACGGTCTTATGGTGCCTGTGGATCTTCTCATGTTCGTCTGCGAAGGCGTCCTCTGAGTAGAGTGGCCTGGTGACCACATACTGCTTCATCTTTACCCTCTTCTTCTTGATGAGTGGTGCGGCACCTGTTCCTCACAGGGTCTCTGAGACCTATCAATCACATTTTAGTGCAGGTTCCTGTCATATCTTTCCCTCCTGCCTTTGAAAGTAACTTGACACAGACGATTACTGTGGAGCTGCTGCACAACAAAGGTACAGCTACCGTCACACACTAACTAACTACATCAGCCTGTGTCATTAGTGTCACAGCTCTGTGCTGTCCAGTGGACCAGCTGCGACTGGCATGGCTGGGCAGGGCCTGTGCTGCCTGTCAGCTTTGACTAGGTTAGAGTGGTCTGGGTTAAATAAGGGTTCTGATACCATTATAATACACAGGAGAACACAGGCAAGGTTGTCCTATATTACAAATAGTTTTTACTAAAGGTAATACAAAATAAAAAACTCTTAAGAAAGTGTTGTGTCACCAACTGCCACATCCAGATATCAGATGGAAAGATAGAACGTGTCTTAATTGATCTATCTTTAATAGTAATAAATGATAAGCAAAGTACTAGAATAATACATAACACTAACTCTTACCTTACTAGTTTATCTGTGTACGCAGCTTCAGTGTATCCAAACTTTGCCTGTCTTTCTGTCTCTTTCTCTCCGCACAGAGGAACACCCCGAGATCATCTGGGATCCTTGGGAATGTTGCAATTAACAAATCCACTCTACCGGGTTGCTTATCGTTCCTAGATGTAATTATTAACAGCAATTATGATGCAGTCGTCACACGCCAGCCCAGCCCTATCCTTGACCATTGTTCTTATGGATAAATGCCTTGGCACAGTGCCTCAACTTTCAATGATGACTGAGTGTGTCTGAGATCCCCACCTATGGGCAGGGTGGGAAGGACTGGACAGTGGTCGTGGGCTGTACACTGGAGATCAGTGGACGTTTCGTGGTAGAGGTTTAAGTTAGGGTTGAGGTTAAACATGGATGAATATGATGAGGGGTAGCAGTACTACTATACAATAATAACCCGCTCTCAACTTTCAAACGGGCTAATGTTGTGAGATTCATTGCAGCGACATAGAAGGGATATTGCTGTTCATCTGGGTTTGGGGTGTCAGTGCAGGGGGATGTCTTGTTATACTTAACAGTAGGTCTTACATGAAGCCTATCTAAAGCATACATCTGAAGAACTTCAAGAATAACAATGTACAAATATAATAGTAGTTGTTTTCATCATACCTATAGTACATGCTGACCACTTGTGTCATACAAAGCCCTATAACATACCTATTCACAGCCTATCTATATACACCATAAATCAGGGGTCCTTAATTACATTCAGACACAGGACAATTTATTCTTGAGTGAATGGTCGGGGGGCTGGAACATAGTCATAAATAATTTGTACACTGCAAATTTACCCAAAGAAGCCCAAACAGATTTAGTATTTGACAAAAACAGAATAATTTCAAACCTTGATTACATTGGGATACGATCACATATTCCTCTCTATTTATGTGTAGGACTACTTGGGAACAAATTTCCTAAGCACAGGTGGGCCGAATATGGCACGTTGGCCTTTTGGGGAACCCTGTAGCATAAATCATGGACCAGATCAAACTGAATTTTCCCTCTCTATGAAAACATATTACATTGACCCAGATCTTGTTGTGTGACCAGTTGATAAGCTACAGGTATCTCTGCTTTATGTTATCATCACAGTTTTATCACTGTAAAATAGTACACGTTTTTGTTGGCTTTCAATGCTGCATTCCAGTCAAGCGAAAATAGCATGTCTGTGGGAATGACCTCATAGGTGTGTGTGTGTGTGTGTGTCAGTGCGCGTGTGTGTGTGTACAGTATGTGTATGTGTGTGGAGGGGAAGGTTACTTTAATCTCTGTTTTTATTGTATATTTATTACTTACTGTACCCGACGAAACATAATTGGGGTGTATGTTTTGAAGGTTGACGTTTAATGTCATGAATCTTGCCCTGGAGGCAGAACTGAGCGATTTCCTCTAGATTGGCCAGCTGCAAAGTCAAAATTGTCTATATTATAAAAATCCATGAAAACAAAAATTGTATTTTTGGTCTTAATTTAAGGTTATGGTTAGGCATTATGGTTAGCAGTGTGGTTAAGGTTAGGGTTAAGGTTATGGTTAGGCATTATGTGTCACGATCGTCTTGAGGATAATGAGTGGCCCAAGGCGCAGCGTGAGAGAAATACATCTTCCTTTTAATAGACGAAGACGTAACACGAAAACGAAACACTCTTACAAAACTAACAAAACAATAAACGACCGTGAAGCTATAAACGAAAGTGCACACACTGTCACGTTCCTGACCTGTTTTCTGTTATTTTTGTATGTGTTTAGTTGGTCAGGGCGTGAGTTGGGGTGGGCATTCTATGTTTTGTGTTTCTATGTTTAGGTCATTGGTAATTAGCCTTATATGGTTCTCAATCAGGGACAGGTGTTTGACGTTTCCTCTGATTGAGAACCATATAAAGGTAGGCTGTTCACACTGTTTGTTTGTGGGTGGTTGTCTTCCGTGTCTGTGTCTGTGCACCACACGGGACTGTTTCGTTTGTTCGTTCGTTTGTGTCGTCTGTACCTGTTCATGCGTTCTTCGTGTATATGTAAGTTAGTTTGTTCAGGTCTGTTGACTTTGTTTATTATTTTGTAAATTCTCAAGTGTGTTTAGTTTTCGTCTTGTTTAATAAATATCATGTCGTATAACAACGCTGCGCTTTGGTCCAATCCCTACTCCTCCTCTTCGGACGAAGAGGAGGAGGATGACCGTTACACACACAAGCTACTAATGTTCAACATGGACAATTACCCACGAAAACCTACTGTCTATGGCTGCCTAAAATATGGCTCCCAATCAGAGACAATGAATGACAGCTGTCTCTGATTGACAACCATTCAAACAACCATAGACTTGCCTAGACAACTATACTAAGCCCAACCCCATACACTCAACAAAACCCCCTATACAATACAAACACCCTAAACTAGACAAAACACACAAACATCCCCCATGTCACACCCTGACCTAACTAAACTAATAAAGAAAATCAATATAACAGAGGCCAGGGTGTGACATTATGGTTAGCAGGGGGGTTAAGGTTAGGGTTAAGGTTATGGTTAGGTTTCAAATCTGATTTTATGATTTTGCGACTGTGCCAGCTAGTGACCACTAGTGCCTCCCGAACAAGATTCATGACAAAAAACCGCTAACCTGCTTCTTGAGTCAGAACTGACCTTCTCATGTTTTTGTTTTTTTGTTATAGACCGGGCCTTTGTTCTGCAAGGCTTTGCCATGTGTGTTGTTAGATTTCTAATGGCTGATAAAGGCTGGATTGCTCCGTTAACGACTCCAAGGACAAATTGTTTCCACTGACTCCCTACTCCTGCCCTTTCCACTCATAAAGGCAGATTAAAGTAAAGAAAAGTCTCTCACAGCTGAGGGACTTGGTTGTGACCTATTTTGATAATGATGTGATGGAGGTATGTGATTGAGGTATGTGAAGAATTACTAATATAACTGTTTAATAACTGTTTGTGATGGTCTGTTTGCATTTTAGGTTTTTGTGTAGGTTTTTGTCAGTAAGCAAGTAAGTCATTTAAAAGCACAATTATTATTGATTTGTCATATGTGAATACAATTGGCTTGTGGAGAAGGTGGAAAGTTTTAAGTTCCTCGGCATACACATCACGGACAAACTGAAATGGTCCACCCACACAGACAGAGTGGTGAAGAAGGCACAACAGCGCCTCTTCAACCTCAGGAGGCTGAAGAAATTTGGCTTGTCACCCCGAAAACACTCACAAACATTTACAGATGCACAATCGAGAGCATCCTGTCGGGCTGTTTCACCGCCTGGTACGGCAACTGCTCCGCCCACAACCGTAAGGCTCTCCAGAGGGTAGCGCGGTCTGCACAACGCATCAACGGGGGCAAACTACCTGCCCTCCAGGACACCTACATCACCCGATGTCACAGGAAGGCCAAAAAGATCATCAAGGACAACAACCACCCGAGCCACTGCCTGTTCAGCCCGCTATCATCCAGAAGGCGAGGTCAATACAGGTGCATCAAAGCGGGGACCGAGAGACAGAAAAACAGCTTCTATCTCAAGGCCGTCAGACTGTTAAACAACCCTCACTAACATTGAGTGGCTGCTGCCAGCATACTGACTCAAATCTCTAGCCACTTTAATAATAATTGGATGTAATAAATGTATAACTAGTCACTTTAAACAATGCCACTTTATTTAATGATTACATAACCTACATTACTCATCTCATATGTATATACAGTACTCTATACCATCTACTGCATCTTGCCTATGCCGCACGGCCATCGCTCATCCATATATTTATATGTTCATACTCTTATTCATTCCTTACACTTGTGTGCATAAGGTAGTTGTTGTGAAATTGTTAGATTACTTGTTAGATATTACTGCATGGTTGGAACTAGAAGCACAAGCATTTCGCTACACTCGCGTTAACATCTGCTAACCATGTGTATGTGACCAATACAACTTGATTTGGATTTGATTTGATTTGTACAAGAGTACAATAAAGTACATTAAATAAAGTACAATAAATAAATATATATGAATGAACATAACCTACGTACTTTTCCATGTATCATTTAGTGAGTTTTCAAATAGTCCGTAAATCATTAAATCAATAAATCACTCCTGATATGAGCTTGGCATGTCCTAGCGCATATATAATAACTATAGAACAACCAATAAACAGTACGGTAGTCTTCAGCAGAGAAAACTGAGAACCTTTTACAATGTGATGATAAACATTTGGGCTTGGGAGAGAAACTTAGCAAAACAACGACGTATGTCAGGTTGTCCCCAGGAACAGGTTCCACATGGGAGAATCCTAGCAACTATAGCACCTACTAGAATGTGCTGAAGATTAAGGGTGTTTTTACAACGTAGACTTTAAACCCAAGTAATAAATATCTACAGTCCGGTGGAGATTAGAACACAATAAGCTCATCTTCACGACAGAATTATTTAACAATCTCAAACCCAAGACGTGGTTTATAAAGTTTACAGATGCTGTCAAATATTAATGACTGATAATATAATCATACTTTTCATCATGATGCCATGAAAGCAGATCAGATGATGGATGCTCTAAGCCCCATTGATACCTGGCACTGAACGTGGACAAGATCAGGACAAAGGACCCACGCTAGAACCAGGTATAAATGCGGCTATTGTTTCACAATCATTAAGATTGGAGCAACCTGTACATACTGAAACAGTAACCTGCTTATAGATAGAACACCTTGATCTGAATCTGATAAAAAGGTGTGTGTGAGTCTTACAGTAGTGACTAGGTTAGTGACTGAACGGAAAGCAATACTTATTTTAAAGCTTACTTTACACTACTCAACCCACTGTACAAGTTCTTGCCTCTCCCATCTAGTAAGACTGTACTTCCCCAAGTTATAAAATGAAATATAACTCTTAAAAACAAGTGTTGAATATATCTTATTTGAGATACATAGAAAGTTATGTTCAGACTCACCCAGCCACTGTAGTCCAATGTGTTGAAGAATGAATGCCATGTGTGTGTGTGTGTGTGTGTGTGTGTGTGTGTGTGTGTGTGTGTGTGTGTGTGTGTGTGTGTGTGTGTGTGTGTGTGTGTGTGTGTGTGTGTGTGTGTGTGTGTGCATGTGTAAAGGGAATGTGTACATACGGTGATAAATGCCTTTACACAATTCCCACAATTAGTAACACAACACTATCAAGCTTACTTCACAGTAACCCACACAGGAACATCAGGGGAAAGCTAGGGCCGTAATCTGCACAAACAACTCATCCCTCGCACATGGCCAGAGGCAGATGAGGATATTTTGATTGACTGGGAAAGGAAATATGACACTAAATGTAATATTTCACAAAGCTTTAATTGTACAATAAAATCCAGAAATATTACAAAAATCTCTTCAAAGCCAGCAGAAATGCTTGCAGTCCATATTTAGACATGATTAAAAGAAAAACAACTTTACAATTCTGCTCTTGCTAGTACACATTTTTTACAACAGTCTAGTCTGCCTTTTATTGTAGAGTTGATGGCTGAGAATGCAACATTGCCTCATTCATCTCGTAATGGCCTTAATAAAAAACAACCAACCAAACCCTTTAAACCAGAGAGGAAAAGCGAAAGGTTTTACTCTGCCCAAAATCTGTCCACAAAAATAAGCCAACGAAGTGAGGAATTTTTGTATGAAATTTGGTCAACAAAAAATGGAATTGATAATTTGCTATGTGAGGCTTATTTGATTGAATGGAAGTTTCATAATAGTTATAGAACGCAAGTTACGCAAAAACAACTTTATATCGGAGTTGTGCCTGTTGTCAGAGATAGATGGACTCATCATGGATATAACTCATTTTAGCATGGACATTGCCATTGAGGGCTTTCAACATTTTACACTAATCAACTGGGTGGGGATTCCTACGAGTTGGGTTGCCTGGCTACCCAAACTCCTTGCTCCAGCCAAACGCTTACTCCATGCCCCCAGATGTTATTTTCTTCTCTGCAATGAGTCTGGATCTAAGTAACTCCCCGACAATTTCTAGAATGGAAATCCGGTTTAGACCATCTGATTGGTCCCAAAAACCGATGGGTTGGCCCAGAGCCAGAACACACGTGGGTAAAGCGGTGTTTGAAAATTGGTCATTGGCTTTGATATTCCTCTTGCTTAGAGATGATCTAATCGCTGATGACTTTTGTAAAACACCCCTCATTTTGACATCACCGCAAACAACTTCAATGAGGGCAGTCTCAGGCTGAAGTATGTAGCAAATGATAGAGCAGCGGAAAAATTCAGTTTGAGTCATCAGGCAATGAGTTGGGAGAAATCAGCTAATGAATGATTTTTTTGTTTTGTTGAGATAGCTTCAATGGCGCTGCCCATGCTGGTACACACATTAGGATTGCACCGATACTAAGATGAGTCATCTATCTATCTATCTATCTATCTATCTATCTATCTATCTATCTATCTATCTATCTATCTATCTATCTATCTATCTATCTATCTATCTATCTATCTATCTATCTATCTATCTATCTACCTATCTATCTACCTATCTATCTATCTATCTATCTATCTATCTATCTATCTATCTATCTATCTATCTATCTATCTATCTATCTATCTATCTCTATGGCCTGTTGTTCACACATGTATCTACTCTCTCATTGGCTAGAATGGTCTCACCTGATCTCGTCACCTTCCGCCTGCCTTCCATCTTTGAAGACATCTGTTTCCATTGTTAGATATAATAGACAATCGTTGTTTACACACACTTCAACTCTTCCTGTATGATATCACTTCCTGTGCAGTGGATGGGTCTAAGAGAAAAAGTCTGTGACGGGATTTGGGATGTAGTACCACTCGTTTCTCTTGTTAACTAAGTAGGCCACATAAAACAGAAGTGTCTCTCCTTCCCTCTTCCAGGTTCAGCCGAGGTCCTCCGATGTCCCTTCCGCCCCTTGGGAGTGCTCATCTCGGGAGGGAGGAAACTGAGTGTTTATAACACAGATCAACTGCGACTGCACGGATGAGCAGGACTTCTGTATTTATGCATTTGTTCTTCCGAAAGCCCTCGACACAAACACAAACAATGGTCCTGTTGTGGAAATGCGCCCAAGGAAAAGGGCATGCCTAACTCCTGTTCTACTTCATCCCTATTGATACTATTACACTTGTAAAAGAGAAGGACCTTGACATAGCAGATAGTTTACAATAATATAAATATATACATCTAAATGAGTTTATTATTCATGGATATAATTAAGACACTTTACGGTTGTTAAAGAGAGATATCAATGATCGGCTGCCTCAAATCACCCTCTTAGTCCACTCCAAAGTCCAACGTTACACTCAGTTGGCTAAGTGTAGCTTCCCCTGAGTTTGAGCTGTAGTCTGGGGAAAATCCATTGTCAGTGTCCCCTGATTTGACCGTGGTCCCTTATGAAAAGTAATGAGTACTGGTTGATCCTCCGTTCACAGAGAACACAGATACACGGTCAGCTCTTCTGCGTTTCTGTGTTAGTTGGAGAGTCCATGGATTGCCTATGGATGAGAGAATTGGATGAATAATGGACAAAATTGTGGCTGTCAAACATTCTGATGCGATTGACAATAAAAGAGAATGGAGTGATGAAAATAGTTCTCACTCTATGCTGGTTGTCATAGGTCTCAATCAGGTCCTCTTCCTCAGTGAAAGGCGGTGGCTCCTTGCAGTCCTGCATTAGAGAAAGCTGGGCACAGGCAAAGACAAGATAGCAAGGTTAATACAGTCTTTAGTCAGTTGTTTGAGCATCAATTAAAATCAGAGAATAAACCACAGACTTCCGGGTCCCTCACCCCCTCAACCATAGCATCCTGCATGCTCCCATTGGCTGTCTCCAGTTTGATGAAGAGGATGGCATCGTGGACAGAGAGAAAGAGGAGATCTCGTATGACCTCCTCGTCGAAGAAGGCCAAGGCTTCCATTTTCCATACAATTTCATCTGGAGTGTTAGATGCCAGTTAGAGAGACCAATAACAACAGCAAAGAACCCAATGCAGAAGGCAGGGGCTGTCCAGTGCTGAAACAGACTGGCACAGACACCACCAGTTATCAGAATGTGAACCTCCAAGCAGGCCAACAAAACACAACCATTACTATGACATGGACATTTTGATAGTACAATCTGCTTTGAGTTCATTCTAATCCACTTGGCAGCATTGAACAAACATTTTACAGCAGAATTCTTTGTAAGAAAGGGATAGCACTGTCCCGATAACACTGCTTACTATGCTCAAGACTTTAAATAGTGACATATACTGTATTTTTTCATCCCAAACCGTACCGTCACAGCCTGCGATGTAGACATTGACTCCAATGCGTAGGAACTCTTTAATGACCTGTAGAGGACAGAGGGGGATAGATTAGTGTGACACCATGCCATTTATCTCACAGGGTTAAGCTCTGATATCACTAAACACACAAACCGTCTAAACACACAAGCACATTCCTGCACCCTGAGATTGCTACAGTAAACAAAACAGCCACAGGGCATTATTTAAAGTTGTATTCTGAGGTTGTTGAACCGGGGAGGACCACCCTCCTCAGTGAATTTCATTAAAATGTTAGCATTTTTACATAAAACTATACTAAATATATTCACGTCACAAAATAATTGATTAAAACACACTGTTTTGCAATGAAAGTCTACAGTAGCATCCACAGCCCTCTGTAAGCTAGCACCACGGTGTAGCCGAAAGACAGCTAGACTTCAATACAAAACCTTGAAGGCTCACAGTAATCATGAAGTAGGGGTGCTGAGGATGCTGCAGCACCCCCTGAAAAATACACATTCTTAAATAAAAATGTCCAGCACCCCCACCCCCACCCCCAAACTACTTCCCGTGGCTATGATTATGACAACTTCTGGTGATTATGACAACTATCAGAGCTCTTGAAGCATGAAATGACATGTTGTCCACCCATTCAAAGGATCCGAGAGTGAATCTAGTACTGAAAGCATACGCTATAGCGATCTAACACTGCAGTGCATACAATGTGGTTGATTCAAAGAGTAGACTCAAAGAGAGAGAAAGACTATAGTTGAACAGTTTTGAACAAATTAATTTGTTTAAAGATGAAGGAGAAGCAAGAGAGAGAGTGATAGCAATACTTTGTTGTATTTTTTTTAAACTTTCACTTAGCTGGCGAATGCAGCTAGCTAGTTTAGCCTAATCAAACACTTGGCTCAAACAGAGAGGGATGCTATGTTAGCTAGCTGGCTATATCTATCAAACACTGGAACTCTTCCAAGTGAAGGTAAGTTTTGGTTTTATAAATGTATTGCCACCGGGGCCTGCCAATGTAACTGCTAAACTGCTTGCTGACTGTACATTGTAGTTCATGATTGTAGCAGGTTTACTAACACGTTAGTTCTAGTAGCTATGTCGACTATGATGTTTGCTAATATGGTGACATGTAGACTGTGTGTAACTTTTAGCGGTTATGATATGGAGATTTGGCTTGGAAAGTTTTTTTTTGCCTGGTCACAGATAGCTGATGTGTTGTGCACTGAAGTCCACAAGCGAAGGGAAAAGGTGAGAAGAAGAGAGCGCATAGATGCGAAAATGAATTATACAACGGGCAAAATTATCATGCTGTTTGTATGTGACTGCTATGAAAATGAACTGTTTTTGCGTGTGATCAGGGCTGTATTCATTCCACCGATTCTGTTGAAAAAACGTGTATTAAACGGAAGCAAACGTAACGAAACAGGGATAAACATACCTGAATTTGTCCAAAATAAATTCTAATTTGCAACTGTTTGTGTCACGGCCTGACCATAGAGATACTTTTTTTTCTATGGTGGAGTAGGTCAGGGCGTGACTGGGGGGTTAGTCTAGTTTATATTTTCTATGTGGGGTTCTAGGTTCTTTTTTCTATGTTGGGGTTTTGGTATGATTCCCAATTAGAGGCAGCTGGCTATCGTTGTCTCTAATTGGGGATCATATTTAAGTAGCATTTTTTCCACCTGTGGGTTATGGGATACGGTTTATGTTTTGAGTTAGTGGTGTAGTCACGGTTCGTTGTTTGTTCGTTTATTGTTTATTGTTTTGTCTTTGCTAAAGTTTCACTTCTTTAATAAATTATGTGGAACTCAACGCACGCTGCGCCTTGGTCCGTTAATTCTACAAACGACCGTGACAGTTTGACTAATGATTACACCCTAAATCAGCTAGATGCATGCAAGATTGTGCGATGCAGTATTGAATGTGTCATTGTCTGTCACCTTGATAATTATCATTTTTCTCTCGATCAGTGTTGTAAACTGTCCTGATGGGTACAGAGATAAGTTTTGTATCATGTAGTAGCCTAAACCTATCGCTGTTACATTGAGCTGGGTGAATGGAAAATGAATGACAATCATCCAATATACTGTGATAGTAATAAGGCCATGTTCATAAAAAAACAATAGTCCTCCCTCATCTTAAACGTCATCGACCTCCACTGAACCATACAGAGGGTATTTGTTCCTTTAGTTGTGTCATTTGTGCATTGTCATGAGCTGGGGCACTGTGTATAAGCTGTGACATGATGCCTCGTCATACAGTAGATCACTAGCTCAAATGACGTCAGAAAGATGACTCACTATGACACTGTAGTAAGGGATCTTTTGTCTTTGAATGAACTGTAGTCTGTAAAATCTATTCTATAGAATATCATATGGATGGTACCAGTAGTAGAGTTCGACCTACCAGTCTGAGGGACTTGACGGCCACCACGTCTAGGAAGGAAACGGCTGAAAAGTCCAATACTAGGCTGTGGATTTGGACCTTAGGTACCGACACCCTGACTGGTAGCTCCATGGCCCAATCCACACGGACCTCCACCTCTGGCACAGGCCAATCCCCGTCCTCCACCTGCCCGGACTCCCGCCCACTGTCCCGCTCGCTCTCGAACCCCTTGTTGTCGACACCCAGGGAGACCTCGGATACCACCTCCCCAGTCTGGGGGAACGGAGGTTCAACCAACCAATCAATCAATCAATCAATCAATCAATCAATCAATCCATCAATCCATCAATCCATCAATCCAATCAACCAATCAATCAATCAGTCAAATGTAGTTCCACAACCAATCATAAAATCCTAACTGGTTACCAGGTACTGGAGCTCACATTACAGAGCAAAACTAAATGAGTGTAAAGGATTGAAAGGGGACTGAAGATGGAAATTCCCTGTTTCAAAATATTCTGAGCCGAACAGATGAATGTTATCAATAATCAGACTGTATCGTACCTCTGTCGCCCTCAGTTTCCCTTTCTTTATGAGTTTGTGAATCTTCTTGAGGGCCTTATTCCTCTTCTTGAACACTCTGACAGAGTCAAACCCCACCTGCATGTCAAAGGTCAAATGCAAACCAAACTTTCATCTTGCCTGCTTTTAGAATGATAAGGCCTATCCACAATCTATACAATGTCAAGGGGAAATATAATGAGCTCAATCACCGTGGCTCTCAATCGCTCTTTGAAGTAGTCAATGTTGGCAAAGTAGATGGGAGCATTGCACTTAAAAATCTTAATTCCGGGAACTTCTGCAATCTGAAAGAGGAAGGCCTAATTATTGCATTTATTTCTGGCATCCATTTCTGGTATATATTAATTAGAGTTCAAACATATCAGATGTCTTACATTCTTGTAGTCTTTCATGTTCCTGTATATGTTTGTGCCGGGTATGTTTCCAAGTGTAGAGCATGCAGGACTATGAATGAAGAGGAAAATATATTTTTATAAATAAAATATATTTTTCTTAGTGCCATCCTCATCATTTCTATTTTGTAGACAGACAATATAAATAATGACAGTTTAAACTAGGACACATCAAGCATATGGATCCTATAATGTCTTTGTAGTTATTTTTAATGCTTATTTGTTTTATGTTATACATCAGTGGGTTTGGGAAAGGTGATATTTCTAATGACAAGAGCTGAAGACTTCAAAGCCATCCTAATAGATTACAGAAGAGGCCTGCTCAGTGTTACTCATAGTCTCGCCGACTGATGTTTATAGACTCTTATCTACACAGCGGTGAAGAGCACGTGGTCAAACACGTGAGCCAGGGAAATCTTTTGATCTTCTGATTCAGGGTTAATGGATTTATAATACAGGGTAAATACTGTAGTGTACACAACAATATCTACATCAAAATATGACATCTAAACTAGGCCTTCACAGAATGCATCTAGTATGTGATTGGTACTATGTAGTGTGTTACGTGCTATAGGTGTTATGTGTCACTCACAACTGTGTCCTGACCACCACAGTTCCCATCTCAAACACCAGGCCAGCCAGCAGTCCCACGTCCAGTCCCAACACCACAGAAGCCAGGCAGGTCGCCAGCCAGATGAACTTGGAAAAGAACAAGTTTCAGCTTTAACTTTTGATGAGATCCAGCAGAGAAAGTCAGAGTACAATTGTTACATTGAAGTGAAATAGAGTGGATTGGGGGACATCAATACACTCTAAGGTATCTTTACTGCCAGTGATTACATGAAAAGTTATTCCATGTACACCAAGTACTACAGTACTTCAGGGGATTGAATCTGGACGGTGCTCTACAGTGTTACTCACACAGTCTGCTCTGTTCTGTCTCCACAGTGTGGGAACCTCTGTCACCTGCATGAACATTCCCTTTAGGTTGGCGATGACGATGGCTGCCAGCACTGACTGTGGGACCAATACAGAGCTGGATCAGTTGTGTTAGTCTACACCAATCCCATTTCACACTCTGCATTATCATTGAGCCCTTTCCTCACCTTCTGCAGGGGTTCCAAGAGGTGCCCCAGAGCCAGGATCACAATCATTACCATCACAGCTGAGATTATACCAGCCATCTGGAGGAGTAGTACACACGTTTGTAACGGCACCCTGTTATTGTGTGTGTGTGTGTGTGTTTTTCTTACCTATAAGTACTGTATAGTGTACCTGACTCTTGCCGCCGGTGCTCTCCTGTACAGCGGTGCGGGACAGTGCAGTGCTTGCCACAAAGCCGGAGAAGCAGCCACAGAACACATTGCTGAACCCGAACGCTATCAGCTCCTAGGTCACACAGGGAGAGAGCCTGGTCAATCTACTGCAAATGATACATGGAGCATCGCACACGTTACAGCTGAGAAACCAGTGTCAATCTGCAAATGTTGTTCTTGAACATACTGTACCTGTGCTCTGCAGTGATGTCATAGAGACTAGGGCCTGATTTAGAAAACATTTGCATTGGTGCGAATTTGCAATATACAAATCCGGATTTGGTAGGGAGTGTTGAGTTACTGTAAACCCATTGAATGAAGCATTTAAGTGATACTTACTATCAAAACCAACACAGTGTTTTAGTGGTGTACTGACTATGTGTGTGTCTGTGTGGAGTGACTCCAAAAAATAGATTTTGGCCACAATGCTCACATTGTTTCAGAGAGACATTAGGAAGGTCATATTAAACTCTTGGTTATTGACACTCTTACATCACAGGTCGACTCCCACAGCGTGAGAGAAATTCTGCTTTGGGAAAGAACATGATTGGCAGGAAGTTTGGAATGTACCACACACAAACAAAACACACACACACACACACACACACACACACACACACACACACACACACACACACACACACACACACACACACACACACACACACACACACACACACACACACACCTGATTCCCATCGATGCTGTAGTCGTGTTTTGCAGCGTATACCTTGGCCACAGAGACAGCCACTGCATAGCCCACTACCGCTGTAGAGAAACTAGAACCCAGAATGTTCCACAGCAGCTCTATGTTGGGGGGCTGAGCTGGAGCAAACCTGTGGGACAAACACCTCACAAGTTACATTGGGAAACATCTTTTTTTACAGTTTTGATATTGCATTTGATTTAGGAAGTGTGCAGTACTCAATTTAACTGAATGTAACTCATATTGTTATGTAAATAGTCTTTCCAATTATGTTTGGTATTGTTGGGAACGTTTCTCCATGCCATTTGTTGATATTATTGTTGGAACCATTTGCTAATACTCTGACAGTAACACTACAAGCCCAAGCAGTCTGGTTTGGATAGCGCCTGCTGAATGACTTAACGAGGAGGAGCATACGATTCTAAGTCTGTCAATAAAAAACTCCAGAACATCCTCTGCTTGGGGACAGGAAACAGGAAGTGCCACAGGAAGGGCTCTCACCCCCTGGGGATGCTGTGCACAATGCTGGCGTCGTAGCGCGACTCCAGCTCAATGGCGTAGGAGATCCCAGCGGCAACCACGGTCTGGGAGAGAGGGGGGTGGATTGGGGTGGAGATAGAGACAGTTGGACACAGGAGAGGTGAGAGATGATGAGTTACTGTCAGGCTGGTGGGTGTAGCTGGTGTAGAAAGTCAGGTGCAGGAGAGCAGAGATGAGTGAAACAACACACTTTACTCGACAGCACAAAGTAAAACAATTTACGAAGTGAAAAAGAACAGTTGCCACAAAACATGGGTGATAAACAGCACCCGGTACAAACCAGCCGGAACATTCCGACCTGAACAAAGAACAATCACACACAAAGACATGGGGGAAACAGAGGGTTAAATACATGACCAGTGATTGGGAAGTGAAAACCAGGTGTGTGGAAAAACGAGACAAAACAAATGGAAAAAGACAAATGGATCGGCGATGGCTAGAAGACCGGTGACGTCGACCGCCGATCACCACCCGAACAAGGAGAGGCATCAACTTCGGCCGAAGTCATGACAGTTACTGTACACTTAAACATGTATCACACATGTAACACACACATATGGATGGGACACAGTAGATCCATATACAGTCATTTCATCTTTAGGTTATAGTTATTTTATCACTTAGGATGATGTAACTTGGTGGAGAAGTTCTAAAATCACCCTATTAATAGTAGCCCATGATATCCTCAGAATTCTCCGTAAACCCTATTACATGTTTGGATATTCTGCATTTCATAGAATCTCAAACACGGATCATTTCACAACAGTAAAATATTGACCGTGAGCCATTCCATTTCCTACCACAATCACTTCGATGGGGATGGGGACGGGAATCTTGTGCCGGAATTTGGTGTTGACCTCTTTTACAGCCATGACGATGACAATGGTGAGCAGCCCGGCCACCAGGTCAGCTATGTTGGTTTGTCTGATGTTGGTAAACACATCGATGAGCATCTAAACAGAAGAATTGGTCATATTTGGTGATCTCTATGTCTGACTATCCCTGAGATGTGCATTTTGTTTAATGCAAAGCAGGCCATCAAATGAATCTAGTTGGATAGAATGACCACTAAATAGAAAGCTCTTTTGTTGTTATTTTGTCAATAACCATGTGTTATTTGATGGAAAGAATATTCTAGGCTATTCTCCGACACTAACAGCCTATCAAAAGGGATCTAGACAGATGTCCTTCTACAGTGTGTTTTAGAGTATTAGACCCTCACGTAGAGGATGGAGAAGCAGCCACTGTGGTTGTTAGTGGGGACGGAGAGGACTATCTTCAGCTGGGAGATGAGGACGTGGAAGGCAGCAGCTGTGGTGAAGCCGCCCACCAGGGGGTCTGACAGGTAACAGACCAGGAAGCCCACCTGGAGCAGCCCCATTACCACCTGTATGGGGAGGAACCCCTGGTCACCATGGAGATACAGTAGACCACATGACTTGACCAACAAAAACTCTGGATCCAAGTTAAAGGCTATCAGGCCCCAGAGTTGTTCCTCAAGACCTTATATTAATATGAACAGAATGATATCAGATCATTGTGGGACATCAATCTTCCTCTTCCTCTTTGCACTGAATATTTAACTCAATAATTACCTGGAACAGCCCGACCAGCACAGTCATGGAGGATGCCACCATGATCCTCTGGGCCTCCATGGTCTCCACGTCCACCACAATCCCATCAGCCTTTGTTCCATTCACAGCGGTGCCATTCCCAGGAAGCAGGAAGTGGTCATCGGGGGCGAGGGTCAACACGACAGAGCCTACCATTAGACAGGTGACAGGGAAGGGACCTGAGGGGTGGAGAACAGGCAAGGGAGACACCTGATAAGTGCACACGCAATTGATGCCAACTTTGTAAATGCATTGTTCCATATACGACTTGATAAGTCTCTGCCTCATTCATTAAACGTCCAATCACAGGAGATGGATGAGTTCATTAGTCATTGGTCAATGGTCAGTCCAGGTGTCTGTCAGGTGAAGGGGCGGGCCCTACCTACAGAGATGTGTCTGGAGGTGCCCAGCAGGAAGTAGGTGAGGATGGGGAAGAAGGCAGAGTAGAGTCCATAGACTGGAGCCACGGACACAAGCAGGGCATAGGCCAGGCCTGAGAGACACAAGGAAATAAATCCCAGGAAATGAGCAGTGTTAGTGTTCTCACGTCTGTATGAGAATTGACGAGGGGCAACTGCAGCCTGACATGTTTACTCTGTCAAGATTGATGACTCTCAGTTTCAACAGCATGTTACTTCAAAAGCACTAAACAAAACTGTCTAAGCATGAAATGGTTGAAAGCAGCTTGCCATGGGTGATTACAGTAGCGAGGAAAGAACGCCATTTGGTCCCACTGGATAATCAAAAAGTTGCTATTTGTAGAATCTACACTTCGACTACAGTCGGTTTAGAGAAAACTGGGACACACCTTGTAAACTGCACACCAGACCAGTGCTAACACCAGAGATGACATCACTGGGAAGCCACTCTCTTATTGGGTATCTGGAGAGCCAGTCAATGACAGGAAAGACTCCTTTCACAACCTTCAGGGCCTGCCTACCTGAGCAGCTGCATTGGAAAAAACACATATTTAATGTCAAACATTATTACAGTCAGCATAGATACAGACACAGACAGACAGACAGACAGACAGACAGACAGACAGACAGACAGACAGACAGACAGACAGACTTCTCACAGACCAAACTTGGCCTGTCTTCCTTTCAGTAAGACAACTAAAACCCTGTCCAAACTGACCCACAGGTGCGGCTGAGTCTGTCCCTCAGGGTCCTCTCCTCCCGGGCCTGCCTCTCGTTGTCCTCCTCAAACGTGGGGTTGGAGTAGATGGGTCTGGACACGGTGTATGGGTACAGGTTCTTTGGAGGGAGGGCATCCATACCGCTCCGACTGCTGAGGAGACAGACATGACGGAGATGTTTACATGGAACACAACCAGTGAGCACCAGTGCCTTCCCTTATGAAGTGTAAACATCTTGAGTTTGAAAGAGTTTCTGAAGATTTGCATGACAGAGAGATATACAATGGGATAGAGCTGGTCTTTTTCTTTTTTTAAATTTAACAATCTTCATTAGGAGCTGCCATTTTTATTGTGAGTAACTGCAGTTTCATCAGATGTTTTTCTTCAGTTTTGTCCTCCGTTATGTGAGTGATCTTACGGTCCCATTCAATCAAACCTGGCACTTCCAGGGTAGTGAGAAAGCCTGTTGGAATGTATATGCTGTTCTCACTTTTATTTCTCTCTGCTTGTCACCATATATTTTGGGGAATGGCACACATAGTCAGCCAGTGAAACGTTTGCTTTATCTTATCAAGTGTGAATTATAATGACACAATTGTTTGGTAACAATTAAACAAAGTGGGGACCTGATATAGCGACTGCAGCAAAAACAGTTGTCAGATCTAGCTGGGGATCCTCCTCCATGTTTTTCTCTAAGAGGCCATTTAATTTGTGTCTTTCCAAAACAGTCAATAGAATATAATTCATTACATGAGGTCTGAGCTTATCGCCACTATTACTCTAAGGTCAAAGGTCTGTGACCTCAGCAAATACACAAACAGGACAGTCACGTTAGGCTATAGTATCCATGATCCAAAATTAGCTCATCTTGTCATGTTATTCAGGTTCTTTGAGAGGAAAACTCCCTCATACATGGTGTCTTTGATTGCTCCAGAGTGTTACAATGGGACAGTTAGACAAAGTTTTGGTCATAAGATCTCTCTCTGTGCTTTTGAGCAAGAAGTGCTGCGTGTTTCAGCATCGCACCATAGCCAAGAGCATCCTTAGCTTGATCTCACCCCAAAGCTGTCACTAAGGAACAGGGTTACCAACGACATAGCTGTGCCAGGCTAAGAATACATCCAAAACACCAGAGTAAAATCTGGGGAAAGCTAACACCAGATTATTAAATATATTTTTTAAAGCGCATGTTAGTCTGCAAGTGAATAAGTTACACTTCTATGACATAGGAAAACACTGGATGGCTTTGTAGGGGTGGGTCTGATATTCTACACCTAAAATGACACCAGAGGCTTGAGTGAAAGATGGAGTTTGTGTTCAACAAAAAACAAACTCTCTCTTTCAGTGGATCAGAACAGTGGTTCAGAACCAGAGTTTGGGGATTGTCCCCCAATCAAAACCATTGTAAGTCACTTCGAATAAAAGCATCAGCTAAATGGCATGTATTGTTGTAATTGTTATATAAAGGCCACCACCACAGGGCTTTCAAAAGGTGCACTACAGGCCAATTTAGATATCCCTCTTTGATAACCTCTATTTTAATTCAGTGTTTCATTTTAGGATATTTTTATTTCTATTACTTTCATAATTTCCTGATAATGTCTGAAGAACCGTGTTCACAATTTGACCATGATCTTTGTCCAGTTCGTTTTGCTGTTGGATGACCACACAGTTACATAAATATTTACAAATCCACGTGTCACAAATTAAAACATAAAAAAAAATCATTCTACATCTCCAAAATGATTGTGTCATAATCACTTACCGGATCTCCTTGGGTAGTTGTTCTACATTCCAGATTGTTGCTCCTTTTCAAAAGTGGATAGCAAAAGTACATCCCACGAGTTGACCACAAACATTACACATCCTCTTAGGACAAATTCTTCAATGTCATAGCCTCCTTCTCTCTCTCTCTCTCTTTTAGAGTCCCCCATCCCGCTGTGTGTGTGTGTGTGTGTGTGTTTGCGTGTGTGCGTGTATGTGTGTGTAAGGCTTATATGAGGGTGGGGGTCGGGGGGAGTTGGGGAGCAGAGGGTTAAGGGGTATGTGTGTCCGAGTGTTGCCGGTAAAGGAAGCACAAGGGGGCTATAGAATCTACAGAGCCCCACTTAAAATTCTGCCAAGGTTGGCTGTGTGTGTGTGTGTGTGTGTGTGTGTGTGTGTGTGTGTGTGTGTGTGTGTGTGTGTGTGTGTGTGTGTGTGTGTGCGTGTGTGTGTGTGTGTGTGCATCTATAGTTCATGTTGACCTGTGGAGGTGTGACTGATTACTGAAAGTGGGACTGAATACTGAATGTTATTTGACCCTGTCCTTAGCACAGAATGTTCAGTAAGGTCTCTCACCACTACAATACTAGAACATGAAACAGTGTGTAGACTATGTTACACATACTGATACAATTATCATCACAGTGAACTTGTCTAAGTCATAGAAGTTACTTGCCAAACGCTATGTTTTGATAAGATCGAATGGGTTTGTTTTGTGCGTAGCCCTGCTGTGTGTGTGTGTGTGTGTGTGTGTGTGTGTGCGTGCTTGCGTGCGTGCGTGCGTGCGTGCGTGCGTGCGTGCGTGTGTGTGTGTGTGTGTGTGTGTGTGTGTGTGTGTGTGTGTGTGTGCGTGCGTGCGTGCGTGCGTGTGTGTGTGTGTGTGTGTGTAAGGTTTATGAGGATGGGGGCTGGGGGAGTTAGGGAGCGGAGGTGTGAGGGAGGTGTGTGTGTCCGAGTGGTACCAGTAGAAGAAGCACAAGGGTTGACTTCTCAGAGCCCCACTGTAGATCGTGTCACGAGTGGCTGTATGTGTGTGTGTGCGCGAGTCTATAATTCCTCTTGACAAGTGGAGGTGTGACTGATTACTGAAAGTGGGACTGAATACACTGAGCGTTACTTGACCATGTCCTTGGACAGACTGAACAGTGCTTCTTTACTGACTCAAGGCCTATCATGAAAACAATATAATTAATTTTCCAGTATTGTAGTTGTGACGGACCTTGCTAGACATTCTGTGCTATGCCAAAAAGCTATGATTTGATAAGATCTTTTTGTGCCAAGCCCTGACATGTTACTACAGTCAGCTAGCTATACATCTGAGACCTGACAATATGTGTGTGTGTGTGTGTGTGTGTGTGTGTGTGTGTGTGTGTGTGTGTGTGTGTGTGTGTGTGTGTGTGTGTCTGTGTGTAGAGGGGAGGTTTCAAGATTAATTTGATTGGGTTACCCAGGCAGGTTAAGAGGATTCAATATTTAACATCATAACGTTATGACAGAGAGGTGTAGCGGTCAGGAAAGCCCAGGTCTTTTTCATCAACAGCAGCTTATCACTCTTCATTCTCCACAGGGGAGCTGTTGTGTGAGAGACTCACTAAATCATTCCCAACCCACCCAGCTTGTAGGTCTCTGACTTCTCCTTGCAGACCACCAAGCACTGGAAGGTCTATGATATTCATATTCAAACAGCATGTTTCTAGCCAAAAGGCAACACAGGGCTTAGTTTTAATTATACTGCAATATGCTATGCAGTATGCTCTTATTGTAGCATGTACAGGATAGTACTGCTGTCAAATTTTTCTGTTTGATCAACTGACCTCTGATCTTTACCTCCCTCTAGTGGAGATTTAAAATACTGGTAAAACAAATTCAGACCGAAAATAACTACACTGATTCGTCTGGCTGGGGCCCCCATTATTCACCTACCTGGATGCTCTGAACACTGAGGTGTGAGTTATGATTGTAATGTAATATGTGGTTATCATATTGTTCAATATGTGGCCTAAGGAGGCAAATGAGAATGGCTACGCATGCTTGCTAAGTTAGTCAACAGTCACCAAAAGAAACACAGAAATAGTAGACCTTTCCCAGAAAGACAGATTTAGGGTTAAGAATACTTTTGTATACTTTTTAGCCAGTGGTTATGAAAGTAGTGCTCACGAGCCAAAAGTGGTCGCCAAAAATTGCGTACTACGTCAAATATATGCAGGTACAGTGCCTTCTGAAAGTATTCAGACACTTTGACATTTTCCACAGGTTACAGCCTTATTCTGAAATTGATTAAATCATTTTTTCCCCTCATCAATCTACACACAATACCCCATAATGACAAAGCAAAAACAGTTTTTTGACATTTTTGATAATTTATATATAAAAAAAAAAAACTGAAACATGACATTTACATAATATTCAGACCCTTTACTCAGTACTTTGTTGATGCACCTTTGGAAGTGATTACAGCCTCAATTTTCTCCCATTCTTCTCTGCAGATCCTCTCAGGTTGGATGGGGAGTGTCGCTGCACAGCTATTTTCAGGTCTCTCCAGAGATGTTTGATCGGGTTCAAGTCCAGGCTCTGGCTGGGCCACTCAAGGACATTCAGAGACTTGTTCCGAAGCCACTCCGGCGTTGTCTTGGCTGTGTGCTTAGGGTTGTTGTCCTGTTGGAAGGTCAACCTTCGCCCCAGTCTGAGGTCCTGAGCGCTCTGGAGCAGGTTTTCATCAATGATCTCTACTTTTCTCCATTAATCTTTTCCTCGATCCTGACTAGTCTCCGAGTCCCTGCTTCTGAAAAACATTCCCACAGCATGATGTTGCCACCACCATGCTTTACCGTAGGGATGGCGTCAGGCTTATTCCAGACGTGACGCTTGGCATTCAGGCCAAAGAGTTCAAACTTGGTTTCATCAGACCAGCGAATCTTTTGTTAAACACCAAGCGGGCTGTCATGTGCCTTTTACTGAGGAGTGGCTTCCGTCTGGCTACTCTACCGTAAAGGCCTAATTGGTGGAGTGCTGCAGAGATGGTTGTCCTGGAAGGTTCTCCCATCTCCACAGAGGAACTCTAGAGCTCTGTCAGAGTGACTATCAGGTTCTTGGTCACCTCCCTGACCAAGGTTCTTCTCCCCCGATTGCTCAGTTTGGCCGGGCGGCCAGCTCTAGGAAGAGTCTTGGCGGTTCCAAATTTTTCAATTTAAGAATGATGGAGGCCACTGTGTTCAATGCTGCAGAAATTGTTGGTACCCTTCCCCAGATCTGTGCCTTGACACAATCCTGTCTCGGAGCTCTACGGACAATTCCTTCGACCTCATGGCTTGTTTTTTGCTCTGATATGCACTGTCAACTATGGGACCTTATAAAGACAGGTGTGCGCCTTTCCAAATCATGTCCATTCAATTAAATCCACCACAGGTGGACTCTAATCAAGTTGTAGAAACATCTCAAGGATGATCAATGGAAACAGGATGCGTCCGAACTCAATTTAGAGTCTCATAGCAAGGGTCTGAATACTTATGTAAATAAGGTATTTCTGTTTTTTGGTTGTAATAAATTTGCTAAAATGTCTAAAAACCTGTTTTCACTTTGTCATTATGGGGTATTGTCTGAAGATTGCTGAGGAAATTGTTGTATTTAATACATTTTTGAATAAGGCTGTAACGTAACAAAATGTGGAAAAAGTAAACAGGTCTGAATCATTTCCGAAGGCACTGTATGTGCACCACGTCATTGCTCTCTCTCTCTAGCTCTACTGTATGTGCATCTTGCTAGCTGACACTCAAATGGTAAGGGACTAAAGCTCATTGGCTAGAACTCGAATTGCTAGGGGCTGGCCCACGTGGGGGAAAATGTAGGGAAATTGCCGCTGCAAAGCTTCCAGTTAAAAGTAACTTTCAAGCTAGGGATTTTGTGGATAATTGAGGTAAGTATTTCTGCTCGTAGAAATACACATTGACATATCCAGCCCAAAGCGAGAGGTTTAAAACGTACTTACTAGTTGGCAAAGTTCCGGAGCGTGCCAACTGAGATTTACCCATCATTTCCCTGATTGCAAAGCCTTGATTTACCAATCAAATGAGGAGCATACACATCAGGTTGTCTATCACCATGGTGATATTAACTCTAGTCTTGGTCATATGCCAACAGAAGAATATCGAATTGTAATTTGAATATTTGATGATGCCAACCAGAAGTTAAATTCTATTTTTACTAATGGGATATTACAAGCACTTTCTTACTCTATAACAACTTGTGTACTTCATGACTAATAATTTGGTGTCAAAAAGCATTATTTTAAATAAATGTACATAGTACATTTCAAATCATGTCAACATTATGACTTACAGTATCCTTTGACAACCATTTAGGTGCATTTATCTGTGTCTTTCAAGACATTTTTAGGAAATGTGATATTAACAATATATAATCATATTATTACATACTATGCTAAATTACATATACTTTACTCAATGTACATAAGTGGAGTCTCCCATTCAGGTTGTTTGATTTACCATATTGGGACATAAACACACTCTTGGTGGGTCCACTCCTTCTAGAAGGATTTGAAGAAGAGGAATACCTATGTAAGAATGCTGTTCATCGACTACAGCTCAGCATTTAACACCATAGTACCCTCCAAACTCATCATTATTCTCCAGACCCTGGGTCTCGACCCCGCCCTGTGCAATTGGGTACTGGACTTTCTGACGGGCTGCCCCCAGGTGGTGAGGGTAGGAAACAACATCTCCACCCTGCTGATCCTCAACACTGGGGCCACAAGGGTGCGTTCTCAGCCCTCTCCTGTACTCCCTGTTCACCCATGACTGTGTGGCCATGCACGCTTCCAACTCAATCATCAAGTTTGCAAACGACACTACAGTGGTAGGCTTGATTACCAACAACGACAAGACGGCCTACAGGGAGGAGGTGAGGGCCCTCGGAGTGTGGTGTCAGGAAAACAACCTCTCACTCAACGTCAACAAAACAAAGGAGATGATCGTGGACTTCAGGAAACAGCAGAGGGAGCACCCCCCTATCCACATCGACGGGACAGTAGTGGAGAAGGTGGAAAGTTCTAAGTTCCTCGGCGTACACTGACAAACCAAAATGGTCCACCCACACAGACAGTGTGGTGAAGAAGGCGCAACAGCACCTCGTCAACCTCAGGAGGCTGAAGAAATTTGGCTTGTCACCCAAAACACTCACAAACTTTTACAGATGCACAATTGAGAGCATCCTGTCGGGCTGTATCACCGCATGGTATGGCAACTGCTCCGCCCACAACCGTAAGGCTCTCCAGAGGGTAGTGAGGTCTGCACAACGCATCACCGGGGGCAAACTGCCTGCCCTCCATGACACCTACACCACCCGATGTCACAGGAAGGCCAAAAAGATCATCAAGGACAACAACCACCCGAGCCACTGCCTGTTCAGCTCGCTATCATCCAGAAGGCAAGGTCAGTACAGGTGCATCAAAGCTGGGACCGAGAGACTGAAAAACAGCTTCTATCTCAAGGCCATCAGACTGTTAAACAACCCTCACTAACGTTGAGTGACTGCTGCCAACATACTGACTCAAATCTCTAGCCACTTTAATAATAATTGGATGTCACTTTAAACTAGTCACTTTAAACAATGCCACTTTATTTAATGTTTACATACCCTACATTACTCATCTCATATGTATATACTGTACTCTAACCATCTACTGCATATTGCCTATATCGTTCGGCCATCGCTCATCCATATATTTATATGTACATACTCTTATTCATTCCTTACACTTGTGTGTATAAGGTAGTTGTTGTGAAATTGTTAGATTACTTGATAGATATTACTGCACGGTCGGAACTAGAAGCACAAGCATTTCGCTACACTCGCGTTAACATCTGCAAACCATGTGTATGTGAACAACACAATTTGATTTGATTTGATTTCAGCAAGTCAACAGGGAGGAGGCTTGATGAGGTTGACTGACACAAGGGTGTGTTCAAAGAAGGAGGAGATCAGATCCTCTTTCTAAACACTTCAGCTACAGTACTTCTCCACCTGTCTGCTCATCAAAGCCAAACAAGCCTTGGAGAGAGAGAGGAGGAGCCAGAAAGGTACGTTTCATTTTCCTTTTACTAATGAGATATTACAAGCACTTTCTTACTGTATATCTTACATCATGAGTGATATTTTGAAAGTTATTACTTACAAATACAGTGGGGTGAACAAGTATTTGATACACTGCCGATTTTGCAGGTATTCCTACTTACAAAGCATGTAGAGGTCTGTAATTTTTATCATAGGTACACTTCAACTGTGAGAGACGGAATCTAAAACAAAAATCCAGAAAATCACATTGTATGATTTTTAAGTAATTCATTTGCATTTTATTGCATGACATAAGTATTTGATACATCAGAAAAGCAGAACTTAATATTTGGTACAGAAACCTTTGTTTGCAATTACAGAGAAAGGTTGAATCCAGCCACTTCAGTCACTCTTTCCAAGAGTATCAGACTCTATTTGCCTAGTTAAATCCCCTGGCTATTTTACATAGCTTTTACATTAATCTCGGCACCCAGAACCAAATCAGCTACTCAATGTTAAGGCTGTCACGAGAGACTTCTTTTTCAGAACAGTTTGCATTCAATACCTCTTTTCTCTATCACAAAATCCTAATATTATCTTGTCTCCATAAAAGGTTTTCTAAAACAGACCAACACCTTCTTAATTAACCTTTTTGCATATTTTCAGTGGCAATGTGGCTACCAACAGTGTTGGCATTGTTCCTGGGTAAGAATTGTATTATCTTTTCCACAACATCTTTAAAGTAAAAACAGCACATAATTTAGACCTTGAATACTGACCACAGTATGTTGATATAGTTACCTTGCTCTACTGTGACACATATCCATGTTTTTATATCTCACTATCTATGTAGTTATACATGTGTAACAGATTCAACATAGACATGACTTTTTGGGGGTCTTTCTTGTTCCATTTATGGTATAGGAATGTTTAGTTTGTTTTCTTTGCCCAGGGGCTGCACCAGACCTCTTCTTCAGCCAGCAGTCCTTCCGTGACGTCAGAGCAGTCGAACCATGTGAGTTTACATGCTTATATGCTATAGAAGACGTGTCCGTCATGGTTTAGTGTAAATCAATCTAATATTGTAATATTGAGTACGAACAAGGCCATTTCTTGGTAGTCTATCTTTTTAATAATTTATTAGTAATCCACATAAACCACATTTGCCACTATTCAACAGCTCACTGCTCCGAGGGATTCATGGTTGACAAAGACTTTTACAGTAACAACATTCTGATGGTGTATGAACGGGACCTACATCATTGCCAGCTTGCCTGCACTCAGAACCCTGGGTGTGCCTACTTCAGCTACGTGGTTAAAGAGTACAATCTATTTGAGTATTTGGGTTGTCTGTTTGAGTGGTGGTCACCAGGTCACCAGGTCACCACATTTGTTCTGGTAAATACTGTAGTTGAGGGATGGGGCTGGAGAAATGTCAGCAGTCGTAAATGCAAAGCTATGGATTCATGGACTGACTATTCATGAGATCAAAATGATATACAATATATGTTTACAAATACGTTGTTTACAAAAAAATGTGTTAAACAGAGACATGACAGAAGTGCATCAGTATTTTCTTTTACTTTCAAAACAGATTCCGCTGCTATCAGAAGTATTCAGATGGTCAACCAACTATGATAAACAATCCAGGAGTCATATCTGGTTACTCTAGGAAGGGCTGCAGTAAAGGTATGGACTAATCTAACCTACTGTACAAATAGTACTTACAACTGTTAAACAAATAAGAAGAAAAATAACAAATAATTAAAGAGCAACAATAAAACAACAGTAACGAGGCTATATACAGGCCCTCCCCCGTCCTGCTTTCGGAAAAGCTGACCACGACTCCATTTTGTTGCTCCCTGCCTACAGACAGAGACTAAAACAGGAAGCTCCCGCGCTCAGGTCTGTTCAACGCTGGTCCGACCAATCTGATTCCACGCTTCAAGATTGCTTCGATCACGTGGATTGGGATATGTTCCGCATTGCGTCAAACAACAACATTGACGAATACGCTGATTCGGTGAGCGAATTTATTAGCAAGTGCATCGGCGATGTCGTACCCACAGCAACTATTAAAACATTCCCAAACCAGAAACCGTGGATTGATGGCAGCATTCGCCGAAACTGAAAGCGCGAACCACTGCTTTTAACCAGGGCAAGGTGACCGGAAACATGACCGAATACAAACAGTGTAGCTATTCCCTCCGCAAGGCAATCAAACAAGCTAAGCGTCAGTATAGAGACAAAGTAGAGTCGCAATTCAATGGCTCAGACACAAGAGGTATGTGGCAGGGTCTACAGTCAATCACGGATTACAAAAAGAAAACCAGCCCCGTTGCAGACCAGGATGTCTTGCTCCCAGACAGACTAAACAACTTCTTTGCTCGCTTTGAGGACAATACAGTGCCACTGACATGGCCCGGTACCAAAACCTGCGGACTCTTCTTCACTGCAGCCGAAGTGAGTAAAACATTTCAACGTGTTAACCCTCGCAAGGCTGCAGGCCCAGACGACATCCTCAGCTGTAGAACTTTTTGAGGAGCTGAGGACCCATGCCAAATCTTTTCAGTCTCCTGAGGGGGAATAGGCGTTGTCGTTCCCTCATCACAACTGTCTTGGTGTGTTTGGACCATGATAGTTCATTGGTGATGTGGACACCAAGGAACTTGAAGCTCTCAACCTGCTCCACTACAGCCCCGTCGATGAGAATGAGGGTGTGCTCGTCCCTCCTTTTCCTGTAGTCCACAATCGTCTCCTTTGCCTTGATCACGTTGAAGGAGAGGTTGACATCTTGGCACCACACGGCCAGGTCTCTGACCTCCTCCCTATAGGCTGTCTCATCGTTGTCTGTGATCAGGATTACCACTGTTGTGTCGGCGACAAACTTAATGATGGTGTTGGAGTCATGCTTGGCTATGCAGTCATGGGTGAACAGTGAGTACAGGAGTGGACTGAGCATGCACCACTGAGGGGCCACCGTGTTGAGGATCAGCGTAGCGGATGTGTTGTTACCTACCCTTACCACCTGGGGGGGGGGGGGGGCTTCAGGAAGTCCAGGATCCAGTTGCAGAGGGAGATGTTTAGTCCCAGGGTCCTTAGCTTATTGATGAGCTTTGAGGGCACTATGGTGCTGAGCGCTGAGCTGTAGTCAATGAATAGCATTCTCACATACAGTGGGGCAAAAAAGTATTTAGTCAGCCACCAATTGTGCAAGTTCTCCCACTTAAGAAGATGAGAGAGACCTGTAATTTTCATCATAGTTACACTTCAACTATGACAGACAAAATGAGAAAAGAAAATCCAGAAAATCACATTGTAGGATTTCTTTATGAATTTATTTGCAAATTATGGTGGAAAATACGTATTTGGTCAAACCATCCATGAGTTTTTAGTGTACCTATGATGAAAATTACAGGCCTCTCTCATCTTTTTAAGTGGGAGAACTTGCACAATTGGTGGCTGACTAAATACTTTTTTGCCCCACTGTATGTGTCCCTTTTGTTCAGGTGGGAAAGGGCAGTGTTGAGTACAATATAGATTGCATCATCTGTGGATCTGTTGGGGCGGTATGCAAATTGGAGTGGGTCTAGGGTTTCTGGGGTGATGGTGTTGATATGAGCCATGACCAGCCTTTCAAAGCACTTCATGGCTACAAACGTGAATGCTACAGGTCGGTAGTCGTTTAGGCAGGTTACCTTAGTGCTCTTGGGCACTGGGACTATGGTGGTCTGCTTAAAACATGTTGGTATTACAGACTCAGACAGGGAGAGGTTGAACATGTCAGTGAAGACACTTGCCAGATGGTCAGCGCATGCTCGCAGTGCACGTCCTGGTAATCTGTCTGACCATGCGGCCTTGTGAATATTGACCTGTTTAAAGGTCTTACTCACATCAGCTGCGGAGAGCATGATCACACAGTCTTCCGGAACAGCTGGTGCTCTCATTCATGTTTCAGTGTTATTTGCCTCGAAGCGAGCATAGAGGTAGTTTAGCTTGTCTGGTAGGCTTGTGTCAGTGGGCAGCTCTCGGCTGTGCTTCCCTTTGTAGTCTGTAATGATTTGCAAGCCCTGCAACATCCGACGAGTGTCAGAGCCGGTGTAGTTCGATTCAATCTTAGTCCTGTATTGACGCTTTTCCTGTTTGATGGTTCGTCGGAGGGCATAGCGGGATTTCTTATAAGCTTCCAGGTTAGAGTCCCGCTCCTTGAAAGCAGCAGCTCTAGCCTTTAGCTCAGTGCGGATGCTGCCTGTAATCCATGGCTTCTGGTTGGGGCATGTACGTACAGTCACTGTGGGGACGACATCATCGATGCACTTATTGATGAAGCCAGTGACTGATGTGGTGTACGCCTCAATGCCATCGGAAGAATCCCGGAGCATATTCCAATCTGTGCTAGCGAAACAGTCCTTTAGCTTAACATCTGCATCATTTGACCCCTTCCGTATTGACTGAGTCACTGGTACTTCCTGCTTTAGTTTTTGGTCGTAAGCAGGAATTAAGAGGATAGAGTTGTGGTCAGATTTGCCAAATGGAGAGCTTAGTACGTGTCTCTGTGCGGAGTAAAGGTGGTCTAGAGTTTTTTCCCCTCTGGTTGCACATGTAACATGATGGTAGAAATTAGATAAAATTGTCACGCTCTGATCTGTTTCACCTGTCTTTGTGATTGTCTCCACCCCCCTCCAGGTGTCGCCCATCTTCCCCATTTCCCCATGTATATTTATATCTGTGTTTTCTGTCTGTCTGTTGCCAGTTCGTCTTGTTTGTTCAAGCCAACCAGCGTTTTGTCTCAGCTCCTGGTTTTCCCTAGTCTCTCTTTTTCTTGTCCTCACGGTTTTTGACCTTTGCCTGTCCACTGTCTGTCTCTGACTCTGAGTCTGCCTGCCGTCCTGTACCTTGGCCTCTGCTCTGGATTATCGACCCCTGCCTGCCTTAACCTGTCGTTTGCCTGCCCCTGTGGTTACAAAAACATTGTTTGTTCAAACAGTCTGCACTTGGGCCTTACCTTGATTCCTGATAGTGACGAACTGGCCATGACTGACCCAGCAGACTTGGACCAGCTCCGCCACTCCCTCTCCTCCCAAGGAGCCCTCATTGGTAGACACGAGGAGATGCTTCGGGGTCTGATGGAAGGGTTCCAGGATGTGGCCTAACATCACAACCTAGCATTGGACACTTTGCTGGAGAATTCCATGGGTTGTCTACTAGGCAGCCTACCACGACAGTAACCTCACAGTCCCTCAGTAACCCAGGTGGTAGCAGCACCGTCACCCCTGATTCCTGGGAACTCTGCTTACCTCCCCCGGAGTGCTACGATGGAGATTCCAGAACCTGCCAGGCCTTTCTCTCCCATTGCTCCCTTGTTTTCGAGTTGCAGCCCTCTTCGTTCCCCTCAGACCGCTCGAAGAGTGGGTACATTACTACGCTGATGTCCGGGAGGGCACTCATCTGGGTCACGGCAGTGTAGGAGCAGCAATGGCAGAGGTGAGAAAGGTTTTTGAGGCTCCGGGGTCCGGGAGAGAAGCTGCCCAGAAGTTACTCCAGTTTCGGCAGGGCTCCCTCAGTGTGGCAGACTATGCAATGGAGTTCCGCACGCTCGCAGCGAAGGGTACCTGGAACCCGGAAGCGTTGTTCGACACGTTCCTGCACGGATTATTGGTGGGGGTAAAGGACGAGCTTGCAGCCCGGGAACTACCGACGGATCTCGACTCACTCATCGCCTTAACCATCTGGATCGATGGACGGTTACGGGAACATAAGAGGACGAAGAGGTCTGATTTCGGTCACAATTGCTCACTCAAGGATTCCACCTTGCATCTGATGAACTCCGGAAGTCCCCGAGAGAATCCGGGCTTACCCGAATTCCTCCAAGAGCCTCCGAAGACTGCCGATTTGCCTCTTCCCGAGCTGATGCAGCTCGGCAGGGCTAGGCTGTCTCCAGCCGAACGCGTACTCAGACTGAACACCCAGAGCTGTCTGTATTCCAGTACGGTCGGTTATTATGTGTCTACCTATCCCTTCAAGAGACCCAGCTCATCCATTGGAGTGAGTACTCTGGTGGGTCTTAAAGATAATGTTTCTTCTCCCCTTACTTGCCCCCCTCTCCATGCCACCCTGCTGTGGGGCGACCAGTCCAAGTTTCTCCAGGTACTCATCGACTCGGGGGCTGATGTGAGTCTCATGGACATTACCCTGGCGTCCAAGCTGGGCATCCCCACTCAACTCCTCTCCATTCCCATAGGTGTTAGAGCACTGGACGGGCACTCTATATACCGGGTCACCCACCAGACCACCCCCGTCAACCTACGAGTGTCAGGGAACCACAGCAAGACAATCCAATTTCTGCTGGTTGAGTCTCTGCAGGTTTTCGTGGTATTGGGGTTCTCTTGGCTCCAGCAATACAATCCCTCCATTGACTGGGCTACTGGTACTATCGTGGGCTGGAGCCCATCCTGCCACATTCATTGCCTGAAGTCAGCTCTGCCTGCCCCGAGAGATCTTCCTGAGGGCTTGGAAATTGCCTCGGACCTCTCCGCCTGCGCCGCAGAGTACCAAGGCCTGGGCCACTGTCACGCCCTGATCTGTTACATCTGTCTTTGTGATTGTCTCCACCATCCTCCAGGTGTCGCCCATCTTCCCTGTACAAAATAAGTTACAAATAACACAAAAAAACACACATAATAGCACAATTGGTTAGGAGTCCGTAAAATGGCAGCAATCTCCACCGGAGCCATTATAGAAAACATCCAATGTAGTTTTACAGTGCATTCGGAAAGTATCCAGACCCCTTCACTTTTTCCACATTTTGTTACGTTAGAGCTCATTAATCTCTATTAATCTATAATGACAAAGTGGAAACAGGTTTTTAGAAATGTTAGCAAATGTTTTAAAAGGAATTGTCCGTATAGCTCCGAGACAGGATTGTGTCGAGGCACAGATCTGGGTAAGGGTACCAAAACATTTCTGCAGCATTGAAGGTCCCCAAGAACACAGTGGACTCCATCATTCTTAAATGGAAGAAGTTTGAAACCACCAAGACTCTTCCTAAAGCTGGCCGCCCTGAGCTGGCCGCCCTGTGAAATCGGGGGAGAAGGGCCTTGGTCAGGGAGGAGACCAATTACCCGATGGTCACTCTGACAGAGCTCCAGAGTTCCTCTGTGGAGATGGGAGAACCTTCCAGAAGGACAACCATCTGTGCAGCACTCCACCAATCAGGCCTTTATGGTAGAGTGGCCAGATGGAAGCCATTCCTCAGTAAAAGGCACATGACAGCCTACTTGGAGTTTGCTAAAAGGCACCTAAAGGACTCTCAGACCATGAGAAACAAGACTCTCTGGTCTGATGAAACTAAGAGTGAACTCTTTGGCCTGAATGCCAAGCGTCACGTCTGGAGGAAACCAGGCACCCCTCATGACCTGGCCAAAACCATCCCTACGGTGAAGCATGTTGGTGGCAGAATCATGCTGTGTGGAATTTTTATTTGGCAGGGACTGGGAGACTAGTCAGGATAGAGGGAAAGATGAACAGAGCAATGTATGGAGAGATCCTTGATGAAAGCCTGCTCCAAAGCGCTTAGGACCTCAGACTGGGGCGACCGTTCACCTTCCAACAGGACAATGACCCTAAGCACACAGCCAAGACAAAACAGGAGTGTCTTCGGGACAAGTCTTTGAATGTCATTGAGTGAACCCAATCAAATATCTCTGAAGAGACCTGAGAATAGCTGTGCAGCGACGCTCCCTATCAAACCTGACAGAGCTTGAGAGGATCTGCAGAGAAAATTGGGAGAAACTCTCCAAGCTTGTAACGTCATACACCAAAGGTGCTTCAACAAAGTATTGAGTAAAGTGTCTGAATACTTATGTAAATGTGATATTTAAGTTTTTATATTTCTAATAAATTTGCTAAAATGTCTAAAACCCTGTTTTTCCTTTGTCACTATGGGGTATTGTGTGTAGATTGATGAGGGAAAAAAACATTTAATCCTTTCAAGAATAAGGCTGTAATGTAACAGAATGTGGAAAAAGTGAAGGGGTCTGAAAACTTTTTGAATGCACTGTATATTAACCAAACAATAATCTGTCTGTGATTAACCACGAAATGAGAACATAAAAGACAGTGACATTTAATAAATTGTAATACATAGAAGGTTCCTTTGGAGGAAGGATTGTTAACATATATTTGACATTTGTCCCTTAAAACATACTTGAGAAACTGAAGTTGGAATATTTGTGACATTTTGGCCTTACCCAGGGCTCCTTTAGGAGTCCATACTTTCATCTGTGGGTGCTACAAAGTAAAAGTTGGTGTCATATGAAGCTTTACCGCTTGCTCTGTAATATGAGTAGTATTTTGATTTCAATAGCACATTTCTTACATACATTTATGAATGTTGTAAAATCTAAAACATGAATATTGAAAATATACAATTTTTTCTAAAATAAAATCATGATTTTTACAAATGTACTGTATGTGATCATGTGGTTTCTATTATGAGATAATATTTCCATACTGGTAACCTTGCAACACAGACACTTGCTACTACACAGTTCCAAAGTCATTTACAGTCGTTAAAAGATATTGGAATAAAAGTTAATAATTTATTGTCAATAAGGTGAACCTCATTTGAGTGTCTGTCTAATCTTACCATTTCTATGTCCCTCTAGAAAAGAGAATCAAGCAGACTATTGTAAGGATGTCCCTGAAATCTAACTCAGGAGGTGACCTCAATGACCCAGTGGTAAAGGAACAGATGTTGGAGCAGGTACAGTAGTCCTACATCTCCCACATCAGAAATCAATGTCATGCTCACTCATTTCACTCTTCTCATACGATCTCAAGTTTATATTCCTACTGACCATATTAATAAACTGAAATGCCTGATTTAAATACTGCTGCTGGCTTTATCTGGTTTGATCATATCTCGTAGATCAGAAAGGAGTTTGCTAAGAACGGGAACTTCATCCTAGTCCTACGCTGGAGAGAACTGCTGAATGGAGACGTTTTTCTCAAAACAGTTGAACTTGGAAGCCCTGAAGAATGTACACATTTTTTGTTCCACATTTATGAAAAAGACCCTCCTCATGTTTAGTCTGTTGTTCAGAGTCCATTGTACAGTGTGTTGTTAGGTTTTGCATCCCGTTGAAACTATGGAAATGAAGTAAGGTGTTCATGAACTAATTCCAGTGAGTCTTTGTACTGTTGTGTTTGTTTTCTTAGGTCAGTGTGGGTCAGGATGAAGAAGACCAGCCATGATGATGCAACAGGAGGGGGATGGAAGGTCCAAGGAAACTAAAATAGTCAATCTTACTGTAAATAACCCTAGTACCTCATAATATATGACCGTTTATCAATAACATTATCTTAGTTCATGGACAATGTTTTTTATTTAATGATAGATAGCTTTATGCTTATGAATGAAACATATGATGTCAAGTTATATTAGGCTAGATTTAAATGTTTCAATGTTTTAATATTGTAATGTTAAATGATAACATAAGATTTTTGTTGGTGTATGAATGTAATGTAATACTACTGTTTGTTGTATATAAGGCTAATTTGGTTAGTGAAGAGAAGAGGATAAAAAGGACATTTGTGGTTTGTCAAGTCGGTTGTTAAAACACATATGGTGACAAGTTTCAATGAGGGATTTTCAGTGTAAAATTCTTCATAATGATGTTACACACTTATGGATGTAACTGTCGACATTCTTAAATAAAATATGTTTGATTAGTGACAACAATATTACCATTATTTTCACCCTCCAGCAAGAATGGTGAGATGAAGGCAGTAGTCACAACAATGTAGAATGATGTGTCCACTTCACATTTACATTACATTTAAGTCATTTAGCAGACGCTCTTATCCAGAGCGACTTACAAATTGGTGCATTCACCTAATGACATCCAGTGGAACAGCCACTTTACAATAGTAATAAATAAATAATAATAATAATAATAATAAGTAATAAATAAATAATAAACAATAGTAGTAAAGTGGCAACTTCCAGGTGGGATGGTTCAGGTGGGATGGTTCAGAGAACTGTAAAGATGGAGACAGACAGACTGTTGTGGGTGTGACAGTATGACAGTATCCATGTTATGAACCCAAGCAACATTTGGATGTTATAATTTTCCCTGGTATCATGTTTGGTTGACTGTGCCAGCTATAACAGTCATAAACACAGGCTCATGGATAGCAGAAGAGGGGTGGGGTGTTCTTGCCCTTATTCATATAGTTGATGGCTGTTATACATTAATCAACTTGATTAACCAAACACCATGAATCAGAGAGTGAAGGTTCAAAGATTTGACATCCTACATTTTTTTAATCATGTAATTATTTAGAGTTTATCCAACTCGACAAAAAGACAGGGAAGTAAAACCACATCCTAATTACTTAACATTGAATTCCAACTAAATAAGCCCCCAGGAACTATGGGCTTTTTACATCCAGAATTACATTGTTAACACAATTGGGGTTTAGGCTGCCATAGCTCTGCAGGTACCACATAAAAAACAGGACTTCATTTACAAACACTGGAAGGTCTATGATACTCATATATTCAAACAGCAGGTTTCTAGCCAGAAGGCATACACAGGAGTTAGCTGTAATTATACTGCAGTATGCTATGCAGTATGCTCTTATTGTAGCATGTACAGGCTACTGCTGTCTAATTTTGAAACATCTTGATCAACTGACCTCTGATCTTGACCTCCCTCTAGTGGAGATTTAAAATACTGGTAAATAATTTTCAGACCCCAAAAAATCTAATTGATTGATTGTTCTGGCTGGGGCCCTTATACTTCCCCTCACCTAGATGCTCTGAACACTGAGGTATGCGTTATGATTGTAATGTAATATGTGGTTATCATATTGTTCCATATGTGTATCCATGGCCTTAAAAGGCAAATGGCAATAGCCATGCATGCTTGATAAGTTATTTAACACAGTCACCAAAGGAAACCTAACCTAGCCAAGAGTGCCCACAAATACCATACCTCTACTTGAAAGACAGATTTAGGGTTAATACCATTACAGGGGGAGAACTGACACGATTTACCATAATTTTCGCTGAGCGCAAAGCCTTGATTTACCAATCAAATGACGAGCAGGACTTATCAGGTTGTCTAAACTGAGTTGACAAAACATTAGGAACACTTTCCTAATATTGAGTTGCAGTTCTCGACACACTCAAACCGGTGTGCCTGACACCTACTATCATACCTCGTTCAAAGGCAATGAAGTATTTTGTCTTGCCCATTCACCCTTCGAATGGCACACATCCGATCTGTGTCTCAATTGACTCAAGACTTAAAGACTCTTCTTTAATCTGTCTCCTCCCCTTCGTCTACACGGATGGAAGTGGATTTAACAAGTGACATCAATAAGGGATCATATTGTTCACCTGGATTCACCTGGTCAATCTATGTCATGGAAAGAGCAGGTGTTCCTAATATTCTGTACACTCATTGGATATCACCATGTTGATTTAAACTCTAGTCTTGGTTGTATGCCAACCAAAGAATATCAAGTTGAAATTTGATGATGTAAACCATAAATTGTTATCTTTATGTGAAGTATTTACGAAATGTTGGAATTTTTCAAATGTGTTGGCTGCTACCAGATCTGAATTTTAAAAAAGTGATAGTAACAATATATCAAAAATATTATTACATACTATGCTACAACATATTTATTAAATATCATTTACTCAATGTGCATAAGTGGGGTCTCCCATTCAGGTTGTTTGACTTACCATATAGGGACATTAACACAGTCTTGGTGGGTCCACTCTTTCTAGAAGGATCTTTCAGCAAGACAACAGGGAGGAGGCTTGATGAGGTTGACTGACACAAGGGTGTGTTCAAAGGAGGAGGAGATCAGATCCTCTTTATAAACACTTCAGCTACAGTACTTCTCCACCTGTCTGCTCATCAAAACCAAACAAGCCGTGGAGAGAGAGAGGAGGAGCCAGAAAGGTGTGTTTCATTTTACTTTTACTAATGAGATATTACAAGCCTTTTCTTACTGTCTATCTTACATCATGAGTGATATTTTGAAAGTTATTTGCTTACAAATATGTCCAATTAAGATCACAGTGGCTCTCATAATGGGATATTTATCAAGAACAAAATAAGTCAGAAAATGTGTTTTGTTGCTGCATACGTAAAGTGAATACGTATTGACATATAGTACTGCAACAGCATACTAGCAATCATTTTATCATATCACTAATCACTTCACCAATGAGATAAAGTACTGTTTGTTTCTAATCCATCAGCCCTTAGTCCTAAATAACTTTTGGCTCACACGGTCTGCAGCTAAACCCAATACAATGACACACCAGATAATGCACCACTTTGTCAAATATTGACATTAATAGATTGATGCCTCAATACAGAATACGTTTTTCCTGTTAAAGGTGACAGGAAAATATAAAGTTAGTCCTGAAATCACCAAAAATCCTGCAAACCCCTATTTTATGTAATAATATAAAAATGTATAAGCATCACAAAACTACAAAATGTTCACCTTTTTTGTATCGGAGAAGGGGGAGGAGAAAGGTTGAATTCAGCCACTTCCGTCACTATCATACTCTATTTGCTTAGATAAATCCACTGGCTATTTTACATAGCTTTCACATTCATCTCAACACCCAGAACCAATTCAGATACTCAATGTTAAGGCTGTCATGAGAGACTTCTTTTACATAAGAGTTTGCATTCAATATCTCTTTTCTCTATCACAAAATCCTAATATCATCTTGTTTCTTACACATCTTTATTAAAAAAATCGAAATCAGACAGCACCTTCTTTACCCTTTTACATCTTTTCAGTGGCTATGTGGCTCCCAACAGTGTTGGCACTGTTTTTGGGTAAGAATTTTATTCCCTGTTCCATTCCAGATCTAAAGAACAACATTTAATTTCGACCCTGCATGCTGACCAAAGTATACTGATACAGTTACCTTATTTGCTCTACTGTGACACATATCCATGTTTTTACATCTCACTATCTACAGAACCTTCAGAAAGTATTCAAACCCCTTGACTTATTCCATTTGTTGTTGTGTTAAAGCCTGAATTCAAAAATAATTTTATATAAAAATGTTCTCACCTATCTACTCCCTATAATGACAAAGTGAAAACATATTTTTGGAAATTGTAGCAAATATATTAAAATAAAACACTGAAATATACAATTTACATAAGTATTCATACCCCTGAGTCAATACTTTGTAGAGTCTTTCTGGGCAAGTCTCTACGAGATGTCCACACCTGGATTGTGCAACATTTCCCCAGTATTCTTTTCAAAATTCTCCAAGCTCTGTCGCATTGGTTGTTGATCATTGCTAGAACAAACATTTTCAGGTCTTGCCAAATATTTTCAAGCAGATTTAAGTCAAAACTCTAACTTAGGCTATTGTCCAGCTGAAAGGTGAATTCATCTCCCAGTGTCTTGTGGAAAGCAGACTGAACCAAGTTTTTCTCTATGCTTTTGCCTGTGCATAGCTCTATTCAGTTTATTTTTTATTCTTAAAAACTCCCCAGTCTTTAATGATTACAAGCATACGCATAACATGATGCAGCCACCACTACGCTTGTAAATATGCATAGTGCTACTCAGTAATGTGTTGTAATGGGTTTGCCTCTAACATAACACTTTGTATTCAGGACCAAAAGTTAATTGCTTGTCAAATTTCTTGCGGTATTACATAAGTGCCTTGTCGCAAACAAGATGCAGGTTTTGTAATATTTAATATTATTCTGTACAGGCTTCCTTCATTTCACTATTTCAAATAGGTTAGTATTGTGAAGTAACTACAACGTTGTTGATCCATCCTCAGTTTTCTCCCATCACAGCAACTGAACTCTGTAACTGTTTTAAAGTCACCATTGGGCTCATGGTGAAGTCCCTGAGTGGTTTCTTTCCTCTCCGGCAACTGAGTTAGGAAGGACGCCTGCATCATTGTAGTGACTGGGTCTTGATAGACCATCCAAAGTGTAAAGTGTAACTTCACCATGCTCAAAGGGACATTCAATGTCATTTTTTTAATCTACCAATAGGTGCACTTAATTGCTATGCATTGGAAAACCTCCCTGGTCTTTGTGGATGAATCTGTCTTTGAAATTCACTGCTCGACTAAGGGACCTTACATATAATTGTAAGTGTGGGGTACAGAGATGAGGTAGTCATTAAAAAATCATGTTAAACACTATTATTGCACACAAAGTGAGTCCATACAACTTATTATGTGACATGTTAAACACATTTTTACTCCTGAACTTAAGGCTTGCCATAAGAAAGGGGTTGAATACTTATTGACATTTCAGCTTTAGATTTTTTATTAATTTGTAAACATTTCGCAAAACATAATTCCACTTTGACATTATGGGGTATTGTGTGTAGGCCAGTAACGAATCTCAATGTATATTTATTCTGGCTGTAACACAACAAAATGTGGAAAAAGTCAAGGCTTTCGAATACTTTCTGGAGGCAATGCATTCACAAATGATACATGTGTTACAGATTCAACATACACATTACTTTTTGGGGTCTTTCTTGTGAAATGTACAATATGGGAATGTTTAGACTGTTTTCCTTGCCCAGGAGCAGCCCCTGACCTCTTCTTTACCCAGCAGTCCTTGGATGAGTCCTTCAGCGATACTCGAGCAGGTGAACCATGTGAGTGCATTTGTTTGTATGCTATATAAGACGTATCCTTCATGGTTTCGTGTAAATAATCTAAGATTGTAATATAGAATATGGACAAGGGCATTTATGTCACTTTTGTGGTAGTTTATCTTTTTAATATTTTTTTTGTTATCCAAATGAAAACCACATTTGCCCCTATTCAACAGCTCACTGCTCACAGGGATTCATGGTTGACCTAGCCTTTTACTGGAACAACATTCTGATGGTGTATGAACGGGACGTCCATCATTGCCAGCTTGCCTGCACTCAGAACCCTGCGTGTGCCTACTTCAACTACGTGGTTAAAGAGTATAATCTATTTGAGTATTTGGGTTGTCTGTTTGAGTGGTGATCAAACTACTTCTTTTGGTAAATAGTTGAAGGATGGGGTTGGAGAAATGTCACCTCTCTCAAATGCAGAGCTATGGATTCGGGAGTAACTATCCATGAGATCAAAATGATGAACAGTATTTGTTGACAATTACATTGATAACAAAAAAATGTAAATGTAAAACAGAAATGACATAGGAAGTATATCGGTATTGTCTTTTACTTTCAAAACAGATTGCGCTGCGATCAAAAGTATTCAGATGGTCAACCAACTATCAAAAACTATCCAGGAGTCATATCTGGCTACTCTAGGAAGGGCTGCAGTAAAGGTATGGGCTAATCTAACCTACTGTACGAATAGTACTTACAGCTGTTAAACATGTTTTCCGCATTCACAGTGTCAAGGAGTTGTAAATAAGCTCTGAATTGAGATGACTGAGTGATCTAGCCCAACAACATTAGAATGAAATTAGGTTTATTTAGCTTAAAATACTTCAGTTCCTTTATAAATCGAATGTAGTTTTGTATTAATCATTGATATCTGTCCGTGGGTCATTCTTCATGAAACTAGAAAATAAATACTAAATTTAATCCTTTGGAGGAAGGATTCTTGACCTATATTTCACATTTATACCTAAAGCATAACTGAGAAATAATTAACTGTTCGAATATTTGTGAAACTTTGGTCTTCCTTTAAGACTACATAATCTGTAGGTGCTACAAAGTAAAAGTTTGTGTCAGAAGGAGCTTTACCGCTTGCTCTGTAATGTGAGTACATATTTCTTGCATACATTTATGAATAAAAAAAAACATAAACATGAATATTAATAAAAAATATTAATAAAAAAATGGCACATCTTTCAATATCTGACCTCTCCATCAATCCCATAATGCTAATAATAGCAGAGGTCCTACTCTGGAACTTTGATATGGATGTTGAGTATTTCATGTTCAACAATATAAAGAAACATTTGCCAAATCAGAAATTGTATATTTTCTATATTCGTTTTTATGGTTTTCAGTATTCATAAATATATGCAAGAAATATGTTATTGAAATCAAAATACGACTCATATTACAGAGCAAGCGGTAAATCATCCAAACCCCTATTTTATGTAATAATATGAATATTTATAAGCATCACAAAACTACAAAATGTTTAAATTTTTGTGAGAGGAGAAGGGAGAGGAGAAAGGTTTAAGTAAGCCACTTCAGTCACTGTGTCACGCCCTGGCCTTAGTATTATTTGTTTTCTTTATTATTTTAGTTAGGTCAGGGTGTGACATGGGGTATGTGTGTGTTTGGGGGATTATATGGTAGAGGGGGTGTTGGTGGTAGTGTATGGGTTTGTGTTGAGTGTATGTATCTAGCTGTGTCTATGTTGTGTGGAGTTTTCTAGGAAAGTCTATGGTTGCCTGAATGGGTTCTCAATTAGAGACAGCTGGTTTCTGTTGTCTCTAATTGGGAACCATATTTAAGGCAATCATAGGCTTTAGCTGTTTGTGGGTCATTGTATATGTATATGTAAGTAGTTTGTGTGTGCACTTGCGTTTGAAGTTTCACGATCGTTTGTTGTTTTTTGTTAGTGTTGTTTAAGTGTTTCGTGATCATCTTCGTCGTTATAAATAAAGAAGATGTATTCATATCATGTTGCGCCTTGGTCCTCTCTTTCACGTCAACACGATCGTGACACACTGTCACGTTCCTGACCTGTATTCTCTTGTTTTTGTATGTGTTTAGTTGGTCAGGGCGTGAGTTGGGGTGGGCATTCTATGTTATGTGTTTCTATGTTTAGGTCGTTTGTAATTAGCCTTATCTGGTTCTCAATCAGGGACAGGTGTTTGACGTTTCCTCTGATTGAGAACCATATAAAGGTAGGCTGTTCACACTGTTTGTTTGTGGGTTTGTTGTCTTCCGTGTCTGTGTATGTTGCACCACACGGGACTGTTTCGGTTTGTTTGTTTGTTTGTTTGTTTGTTGTAGTCTGTACCTGTTCGTGCGTTCTTCGTGTTATATGTAAGTTCTCATAGTTCAGGTCTGTCTACGTTCGTTTGTTACTTTGTAGTTTGTTGAAGTGTTTTCGTTTTCGTCTTTACTTGAATAAACATCATTATGTCAAACTATCATGCTGCGCTTTGGTCCAATCCCTACTCCTCTTCTTCAGAGGAGGAGGACGACCGTTACAGTCACTATCATAATCTATTTGCTTAGATAAATCCACTGGCTATTTTACATAGCTTTTACATTAATCTCGGCAGCCAGAACCAAATCAGCAACTCAATGTTAAGCGAGTCTCGAGAGACTTCTATTACATAACAGCTATCATTCAATATCTATTTTCTCTATCCCAAAATACTAATTTCATCTTTTTTCTTATACATATCCATAAACGGTTTTCTAAAACAGACAAACCCCTTCTTGTCACGACTTCCGCCGAAGTCGGCTCCTCTCCTTGTTTGGGCAGCATTCCGCGGTCGACGTCACCGGATTTCTAGCCATCGCTGCTCCATTTTTCATTTATCCATTTGTTTTGTCTTGTTCCCCGCACACCTGGTTTTCATTCCCCAATCACACTACATGTATTTATTCCTCTGTTCCCCCTCATGTCTTTGTGTGAGATTGTTTTGTGTTACGTGTTTATGTTGACACGCTATACTGTGATATGCATTTATTCCGTGTTTTATTTCACGAGGTATGTTATTTGTTTGTACATATTATTGTGACTGTTAGCGCGTTTGCACTTTTGCCAATTGGCTGAAGGTTTCCACGTAGTGGCGTCCGTCTGTTGGTTTCTCCTGCCTTAATAAAGTGTGTGCCTGTTCAGGTGCTCTCCTGCACCTCACTCCGCTCCCAGTACGCACACCATATGACACTTCTTTACCCTTTAACATATTTTCAGTGGCTATGTGGCTTCCAACATTGTTTGTACTGTTTTTGTGTAAGAATCATATACCCTGTCCCATTCCAGATCTAAAGAACAGCATTTCATTTCGACCATGCATGCTGAATAAAGTATACTGAAAGCTTCATATGACACCAACTTTTGCTTTGTAGCGCCTACAGATGAAACACTATGGAGTCTTAAAGGAGGCCTGGGTAAGGCCAAAATGTCACAAATATTCCAACTTCAGTCAATTATTTCTCAATTCTACTTTAAGATACAAATGTTGAATATACACTGAGTGTACAAAACATTAGGAGCACCTTCCTAATATTGAGATGCACCTCCTTTCTGCCCACAGAAAAGCCTGAATTCGTCTCCAATGTTTCCCACAGTCATGTTCGCTAGATGTCCTTTGGGTTGTGGACCATTATTTATATACACTGGAAGCTCTTCATCGTGAAAAACCCAGCAGCATTACAGTTCTTGACACACTCAAACCGGTGCCCCTAGCACCAACTACAAAACCCTGTTAAATGGCAGTTCCATCTTTAGTCTTGCCCAATCAGCCTCTGAATGGCACACATACACAATCCATGTCTCAATGCCTCAAGACTTAAAAATTATTCTTCAACCTGTCTCTTCCCTTTCATCTACACTTATTGAAGTGCATTAAACAGGTGACATCAATAAGAGATCATAGCTTTCACCTGGATTCACCTGGTCAGTCTACGTCATGGAAAGAGCAAGTTTTGTTCACTCATTTTATGACAACAATCGTTCCTCCAAAGGACCATTCTATGGAATATATTCATGGCAAATCCCCAAGAGTTCTAATCCCCCAAATCCTGATATTTCTTTACTCTAGTTTATTGAGGAATCATCCCATTGCTTTGTCTGTCCACACAGGCCCACCAGTGGAGATACCGGTGTTTACTTTGGTTAGCGAGGGGAGGAGCATGGCTGAAGCCCAGAAGTTCTGCAGGGAGTACTATGATGAACTGGCCACCATCTTCAATGCTGAGGACCAGACAGCAGCTTTGAGAGCAGTGTCAGCACAGAGCCTCACTGACGCTGTCTGGGTCCACTCCCAATACCATGCCTTTTGGCCCCAAGTGGACTATTGGAATACGCCAGATGCAAAGTGTGTCGTTCATGGACATACAGCAAAAGTTTGGATTTTGAGATATTGCCCATTTTCATATAACTTTGTGTGCCAGAAAAGTAAGTTGATTTTGCATCCCTTCTCTCCCTTGTCTGATATTTGTAAACTATTACTTCAAAGTAACGTTAAAACTTTACTTTAAGGGGGGTAGTCATTCTTAACACCTTGGTACAGTACATAGTACATTTCAAATCGTGTCACCTTTATGAGTTACAGTATCCTTTGACAACCGTCTAGGTACATTTATTTAACATCAATGTACCTGTCTTTCAGGACACTTTAAGGACAATTGTGTATTTTCTTTCCTTAGGCAAACAATTAAACTCAGAGCTTAAATACTACATGGTTCAACGTTCATTGACGTGGGAGGGGGCACAGACGGCTTGCCGAGCCAATGGAGATGACTTAGCGAGCATCCTCACCCAAGAGGATTACACAGCATTCCAAAGCATAACAGAGACAGAGCAGTTTGAAATGTGGATTGGACTCTACTGGAAGACTTCTACCAGAATGTGGGAGTGGTCCAATGGGGACCCCTTTCCATACTGTGTGTCTGAGCCTCAACTGGGTGCTAGTAACTGCTGCTCCCTGACCTATAAGGGCCATGGACAGACTGAAAACGTCACCCTGGAGAAGATAGACTGCTCTCTGAAGAGACCGTTCCTTTGCACTGGAAGTAAGACATCTTTTATTGAACAGATAGAGAGAGGAAAAGATAGACAGAGGTTGTGTCAAAGGGCACTAGGCAGGATTCAAACCTATTCTGACCCCATAGACATGTGTGCTGTGGCATTACCACTAGACCAGCCAGGCTACACGACTGCCATCTTATTGGGGTTATTGGGGGTCGTAGGAAAGGGATAGGGATGGCATTTTAGCCCCAATAGGGTCCCACTGCAGCAAACACTGTCACATGTTGGACACAGAGATGCTACATGTAGCCTACTCCAGCCACCTCTCTCTCCCCACCTTTCAGATATGTATGTGCTCATGTGGTTTCTATTATGAGATAATAGTTACATACGGGTAAACATAGAACACAGAGGCTTGCTACTACACAGTTCCAAATAAATGTACAGCCTTTAAATTACATTGGAAGAAAAGCTACTTATTTATTGTAAATAAGCTGAATCTCATTTGATTGAATGTTACCTTTCCTATGTCCCTCTAGAAAAGAGAATCAAGCAGACCATTGTAAGGATGTCTCTGAAATCTAACACAGGAGGTGACCTCAATGACCCAGTGGTAAAGGAACAGATGTTGGAGCAGGTACAGTAGTCCTATATCTCCCACATCAGAAATCAATGTCATGCTCACTCATTTCACTCTTCTCATGATTAGGAATAGAAACCTGACATCACATAGTATTACATTTAGGATGCTGTATTAACATGAGGGCTGCTGACATTATCTGGTTTGATCATATGTCATAGATCAGAAAGGAGTTTGCTAAGAACGGGAACGTCATCCAAGGCCTACGCTGGAGAGAACTGCCTAACGGAGAAGTTTTTTGCAAAACAGTTGAACCTGGAAGCCCTGATGAAGGTAAACACTTTTTTGTGTCAGTTTTGAAAATGTTTTGTTAAGTATGTTGTTCAGAGTCCAATGTACAGTGTGTTGTTAGGTTTTGCATGCCGTTGAAACTATGGAAATGAAGTAAGGTGTTCATGAACTAATTCCAGTGAGAGTCTTTGTACTGTTGTGTTTGTTTTCTAAGGTCAGTGTGGGTCTGGATGAAGAGGACCAGCCATGATGATGCAACAGGAGAGGGATGGAAGGTCCGAGGAAACTAAAATAGTCAATCTTACTGTAAATAACCCTAGTACCTCATAATATATGACCGTTTATCAATAACATTATCTTAGTTCATGGACAATGTTTTTTCTTTAATGATAGATAGCTTTATGCTTATGAATGAAAAATATGATGTCAAGTTATATAAGGCTAGATTTAAACTCTAAAATGTTTTACTATTGTAATGTAAAATTATAATGTAAGATTTTTGTTGGTGTATGAATGTAGTGTAATAATAATGTTGTACATAAGGGTGATTTGGTTAGTGAAGACAAGAGGAATAAAAAGGACATTTGTGTTTGTTACATGTTGTAGTTAAAACATGTATGGTGACACGTTTCAATGAGGGATTTTCAGTGTAAAATTCTTCATAATGATGTTACACACTTATGGATGTAACTGTCGACATTCTTAAATAAAATGTGTTTGAATAGTGACAACGGTATTATTATTAATTTCACCTTGCAGCAGGAATGGTGAGATGGAGGCAGTAGTCACAACAATGTAGATCCCACATCCCACTTCCAGGTGGGATGGTTCAGAGAACTGTAAAGATGGTGTGGTGGCTTATTTCTGCTTTACCAAATGAGGAGAGTTACAAACTTCACACACCAGTCAGAGTTATACTTAAACTACATTTTTAATAATAATAAGCTTTGCAATAGCATTTGACTTTCAATGATGTGCTATCTCTAATGAACCATTGAAAGTGACTACAGAAAAGTACAAAGATCTGTTATAGCCAAGATACACCACTCTCAAATTACATGACGAACCACAGATCTTAGGAACAGTTCACAGAGAGAGAGGAGAATCCTATAGCCAGATAGCATTCGCTATAAATTATCGTTCAGTTTGGTCCCTAAGACAAGGTTCTAATCTCGTTCCTGGTACTTCATAGTACAGAACCATTACCTCATCCAATGGCATAACTCAATTGTCAACTCTAGATACTCCCATCTCAAGTAAACCCCCTCTTGACCACCTCTCCTGGACAAACTCACTGAGGGGAGTGACTTGCGCACAGTTCTTGTGGAGACAAGTAATTGGTTCCCCCTTAATCACGCCATCCCTTCACATTGTTTAACAGATACATTCACATATGAAGACAATGTTCCATCCTGTCCTCTTCCCTTTCTGATATTCTGCATAGCACCATGGATATGTGAAAGACAAGTCTGACCTCTCCCCTCTCTGGGCCCCAAGTGACTGAGCCCCAGCTGAGGGAAGAAATGCAACTGCCAACACTAGAGTGTATTAGAAATACATTCTAATAAAAAGTATATCACAAAAGAATGTTATGCAGATATGACATCTTAATTACTTATGTTACCCAACTAATTCTGATTTATCCACCACAATGGAGACAGACAGACTCTTGTGGGTGTGACAGAATGAGAGTATCCATGTTATACCTACGATAATCAACATTTGTATATCATTTGAATTCGGTGTGTTTGAACAATGGTGTGTTGACTGTGTCAACTATTACAGTCAAACACAGGCTCATGAATAGCAGGGGAGGGGTGTGGGGTTCTTGCCCTTATTCATGTAGTTGATTGCTGTTATACATTAATCAACTTGATAAACCAACCACCACAGATCAGTTAGCGAAGGTTCAGAAGATTTGACACCCTACATTTAATTTACTATGTACAGTTGAAGTTGGAAGTTTACATACACCTTAGCCAAATACATTTAAACTCAGTTTTCACAATTCCTGACATTTAATCATAGTAACAGTTCCTTGTTTTAGGTCAGTTAGGATCACCACTTTGTTTTAAGAATGTTGAAATGTCAGAATAATAGTAGAGAGAATGATTTATTTCAGCTTTAATTTCTTTCATCACATTCCCAGTGGGTCAGAAGTTTACATACACTCAATTAGTATTTGGTAGCATTGCCTTTAAATTGTTTAACTTGGGTCAAATGTTTCAGGTAGCCTTTCACAAGCTTCCCACGATAAGTTGGGTGAATTGTGGCCCATTCCTCCTAACAGAGCTCGTGTAACTGAGTCAGATTTGTAGGCCTTCTTGCTCTCACACGCTTTTTCAGTTCTGCCCACAAATATTCTATGGGATTGAGGTCAGGGCTTTGTGATGGCCACTCCAATACCTTGACTTTGTTGTCCTTAAGCCATTTTGCCACAACGTTGGAAGTATGCTTGGGGTCATTGTCCATTTGGAAGACCCATTTGCGACCAAGCTTTATTTTCCTGACTGATGTCTTGAGATGTTGCTTCAATAGATCCACATCATTTTCCTGCCATCTATTTTGTGAAGAGCACCAGTCCCTCCTGCAGCAAAGCACCCCCACAACATGATGCTGCCACCCCCGTGCTTCATGGTTGGGATGGTGTTCTTCAGGTTGCAAGCCTACTCCTTTTTCCTCCAAACATAACGATGGTCATTATGGCCAAACAGTTCTATTTTTGTTTCATCAGACCAGAGGACATTTCTCCAAGAAGTGCAATATTTGTCCCCATGTGCAGTTGCAAACCGTAGTCTGGCTTTGTTATGGACATTTTGGAGCAGTGGCTTCTTCCTTGCTGAGCGGCCTTTCAGGTTATGTCGATATAGGACTCGTTTTACTGTAGATATAGATACTTTTGTGCCTGTTTCCTCCAGCATCTTCACAATGTCCTTTGCTGTTGTTGTGGGGTTGATTTGCGCTTTTCGCACCAAAGTATGTTCATCTCTAGGAGACAGAACATGTCTCCTTCCTGAGCGGTATGACGGCTGTGTGGTCCCATGGTGTTTACACTTGCGTACTATTGTTTGTACAGATGAACGTGGTTTGAAGGTAGGCCTTGAAATACATCTACAGGTACACCTCCAATTGACTCAAATTATGTCAATTAGCCTATCAGAAGCTTCTAAAGCCATAACGTGTAGGATCAAAATGTCCTAAGATCAACGTTTACTAAATACTTTACATAACGATAACAACTTATGCATCAAATTGCAATTTGTTATTCTTTGGATGACATATGACCAAGACTAGAGTTCAAAACACCATGGTAATATACACTGGGTGTACAAAACATTAGGAACACCTGCTCTTTTCATGACATAGACTGATGAGGTGAATCCAGGTGAATTCTATGTGCCCTTATTGATCTCACTTGTTAAATCCACTTCAATCAGTGTAGATAAAGGAGAGACGTCAGGTTACAGAAGGATTTTTAAGAAATGAGACATGGATTGTATGTGTGTGCCATTCAGAGGGTGAATACGCAACGCAACGCAAAACATTTAAGTGTCTTTGAACAGGGTATGGTAGTAGGTGCCAGGCGTGCCGTTTTGTGTCATGAACTGTAAAGCTGCTAGATGTTTCATGCTCAACAGTTTCCCATGTGTATCAAGTGTGGTCCACCACCCAGAGAACATCCAGCCAACTTGGCACAACTGTGGGAAGCATTGGAGTCAACATGGGCCAGCATCCCCTGCTTTCGATACCTTGTAGAGTCCATGGCACAACGAATTGAGGCTGATCTGAGGACAAAAGGGGGGTTGGAACTCAATATTAGAAAGTTGTTTCTAGTGTTTTGTGCACTCAGTGTAGACAACCTGACATGTCCTGCTCCTCATTTGATTGGTAAATCAAGACTTTGCACTCAGGGAAATTATGGTAAACCTCAGTTTAAAATGTTCATGTCAGTTCTCCCCCTGTAATGGTATTAACCCTAAATCTGTCTTTCTGGGAGAGGTGTACATTTTGTGGGCCCTCTTGGCTAGGTTTCCTTTGGTGACTCTGTTGAATAAATTGTCAAGCATGCATAGCCATTGTTATTTGCCTTTTAAGGCCATGGACACACATATGGAACAATATTACATTACAATCAAAACTCACACCTCAGTGTTCAGAGCATCCAGGCCGAGGTGAAGCATGGCGCCCCCAGCCAGAACAATCAATCAGAGCAGTTATTGTCAGTCTGAAAAATATTTACCAGCATTTTGAATATAAACTAGAGGGAGTTCAAGATTAGAGGTCAGTTGATCAAGATGTTTCAAAATTAGACAGCAGTAGCCTGTACATGCTACAATAAGAGCATATTGCATACTGTAGCATACTGCAGTATAATTACAAGCCCTGTGCATGCCTTTTGGATAGGATCCTGCTGTTTGAATATAGAAGTATCATAGACCTTCCAGTGATCGTAAGTAAAGTCCTGTTTTCTATGTGGTACCTGCAGAGCTATGGCAGCCTAATCCCCAATTGTGTTAAAGGAAAAGGTAGAGGCGTGGATCAGAAAACCAGTCAGTATCTGGTGTGACCACCATTTTTCTCATGCAGCGCGACACATCTCCTTCACATAGAGTTGATCAGGCTGTTGATTGTGTCCTGTGGAATGTCATCTCTATTCCTCTTCAATGGCTGTGCGTAGTTGCTGGATATTGGCGGGAATTGGAACACGTTGTCGTTCCCATCGATCCAGGGCATTTTTGCTCTACAGGTGTCTAAATGATCCATTGTATGACCTTCTTAAAACAATTCCATATGTCAGCTTATAACCCCCCCCCCCCCCCCCCCCAACAGCTTAGATGTTTAAGATTTTATTATTTAACGAACAATATATGAAATTATAATTACATACTATCATACAACATATTTGTTTCATATCATTTCCTCAATGTGGATAAGTGGAGTCTCCCTTTCAGGTTGTTTGATTTACCATATAGGGACATAAACACACTCTTGGTGCATCCAGTCTATTTAAAATGATCTTTCAGCAAGACAACAGAGAGGAGGCTTGATGAGGCTGACTGACAGAAGGGTGTGTTCAAAGGAGGAGATCAGAGCCTCTTTCTAAATACTTCAGCTACAGTACTTCTCCACCTGTCTGCTCATCAAAGCCAAACGAGCCTTGGAGAGAGAGAGGAGGAGCCAGAAAGGTGTGTTTCATTTTACTTTTACTAATGAGATATTACAAGCACTTTCTTACTGTCTATCTTACATCATGAGTGATATTTTGGTGTCAAAAAGCATTCTTTGTTATCTAGTAAATATGTCTAGTTTGGATCACATTAGCTCACATAATGGGATATTAATCCAGAACAAAATAAGTCAGAAAATGTGTTTTGTTGCTGCATACTTTAAGTGAATACGTATTGACATATAGTACTGCAAAAGCATACTAGCAATCATTTTATGATATCACTAATCACTTCATCAATGACATACGGTACTGTTTCTTTCTAGTCTATACAGATCAAGTTTAAAAAAAGAAGGGATTCTGCCCTCAAAATATACTGAATAGTCAACAGAGAATCAATTTATGATCCCTAGCCAGCTTGGGTGGAATTGAACTCATGAATCAGGGATCAGACCTTGGTCCTTATTAACTTTTGGTTCAAATGGTCTGCAGCTAAACCCACTACAATGACACACCAGATTATGTATCACTGACATTAATAGATGAATGCCTCATTGTATAATATTAGTCCAGAGGATGCTGAGAAGGAAGAATTTGAGAAAAAAAACTAGTTTTCCTTTTAAAGGTGAAAGGCAAAGGTCAAGTTAGTCCTGAAATCACTGAAAATCATCCAAACCACTATTCTATATAATAATATTTATATTTATAAGCATCAGAACACTACAAACGTTTAATATTTTTGGGCGAAGAGAAGTGGGAGGAGAAAGGTTGAATTCATCCACTTCAGTCACTCTTTCCCTGCCAAATGAGCCAGAGTATCATACTCTATTTGCCTAGTTAAATCCCCTGGCTATTTTACATAGCTTTTACATTAATCTCGGCACCCAGAACCAGATCAGCTACTCAATGTTAAGGCTGTCACGAGAGACTTCTTTTCTATAACAGTTTGGATTCAATATCTCTTTTCTCTATCACAAAATCCTAATATCATCTTGTTTCTTATACATATCCATAAAAGGTTTTCTAAAACAGACCAACACCTTCTTGACCTGTAACGATTCTCCTCTTCGTCTGATGATGAGGAATAGGAATCATCGGACCAACACGAAGCGTGGTAAGTGTTCATTGTAAATTTAATTAAATAGACTGAACACTGAATGACAAAAAACAACAAAGAGAGTGAACAACACGAAACTGTCCTGTAAGGTGAAAAAACACAAAACAGAAAACAACTACCCACAAACACAGGTGGGAACAGGCTACCTAAGTGTGGTTCTCATTCAGAGACAACGATTGACAGCTGCCTCTGATTGGGAACCATACCAGGCCAAACACATAGAAAAGGACAACATAGAACAAAACATAGAATGCCCACCCCAACTCACGCCCTGACCAAACCAAAATAGAGACATAAAAAGGATCTCTAAGGTCAGGGCGTGACATGACCCTTTGCATATTTTCAGTGGCAATGTGGCTCCCAACAGCTGTGGTATTGTTTCTGGGTATGATTTGTATTCGCTTTTCCCCATCATCTTTAAAGTAAAAACAGCACATAATTTAGACAATGTATACTGACCACAGTATGTTGATATAGTTACCTTATTTGTTCTATTGTGACACATATCCAATTAATTCAGTGCTTTTCAGAAAGTATTCACACCCCTTGTCTTAATCCACATTTTGTTGTGTTACAGCCTGAATTCAACATTGATTAAATCAAAATAGAATCTCACCCATCAATACGTTTTTAGAAATTGTAGCAAATTTATTGAAAATGAAACACAGAAATATTTCATTTACATAAGAATTCACGCCTTTGACTCAATACTTTGTAGAAGCACCTTTGGCAGCGATTACAGTGGCAGCGAGTCTTTCTGAGTAAGTCTCTAAGAGCTTTCCACACCTGGACTTTGCAACATTTGCCCATTATTCTTTAAAAAATTCTTCAAGCTCTGTCACATTTATTGTTGATCCTTGTTAGAAAAACTAAACAAACTGAACCAGGTTTTCCTCTAGGATTTTGCCTATGCTTAGCTCTATTCCGTTTTTTTTTTATTTGTAAAAACTCCTTAGTCTTCAATGATTACAAGCATACCCATAACATGAGGAAGCCACCACTATGCTTGAAAATATGCATAGTGCTACTCAGGAATGTGTTGTATTGGATTTGCCCCAAACATAACACCTTGTATTCAGGACCCAAAGTGAAATGCTTGCCACATTTCTTGCAGTATTACTTTAATGTCACACCCTGAGCTGTTTCACCTGTCCTTGTGTTTGTCTCCACCCACCTCCAGGTGTTGCCCATCTTCTCCACTATCCCCTGTGATTTATACCTGTGTTCTCTGTTTGTCAGTACGTTTTGTTTTGTCAAGCCTAACAGCAGTTTTCCCTCTGTTCCTGTCTCTTGCTTGTTCCTGTTTTTCCCGGTTTTGACCTTTTCTGCCCGCCCTGAGCCTGCCTGCCATCCTGCCTGCCACCTTTACCCCACTACTTTGGATTATCGACCCCTGCCTGTCTTGACCTGTCATTTGCCTGTCCCTGTTGCTGTAATAAACTTTGTTACTTCTACACAGTCTGCATTTGGGTCTTACCTGAACCGTGATACTTTAATTCCTCATTGCAAACTGAATGCATGTTTTGGTATATGTTTTATTCTGTGCAGTCTTTCTTCTTTCACTCTGCCAATTAGGTTATTATTGTGGAGTAACTATGGTGTTGTTGATCCATCCTCAGTTTTCTACCATTACAGCCATTGTAACTGTAACTGTAACTGTTTTAAAGTCCCCATTGGCCACCATGGTGAAATCCCTGAGCGGTTTCCTTCCTCTCCGGCAACTGAGTTAGGAAGGACGCCTGTATCTTTGTATTGACTGGGTGTATTGATACACCATCCATACACCATCCACCACTTTATTTGTCACATGCGCTGAATACAAGTGTAGACCGTGAAATGCTTACTTACAAGCCCTTAACCAACAGGGCAGTTTAGGAAGATTTAAGAAAATATTTACCAAATAAACAAAGTAAAAAATAATACAAAGTAACACAATAACGAGGCTATATGCAGGCGGTAAAGGTACCGAGTCAGTGTGTTACAGGTTAGAGGTCATTTGTAAATGTAGGTAGGGGTGAAGCAACAATGCGTAGATAATCAACAGCGGGTAGCAGCAGTGTACAAAACATATGTGGGGGGGGGGGGGGGGGGGGGGTCAATGTAATAGTCCAGTGGCCATTTGAGACGTATCCTTCATGCTTTAGTGTAAATCAATCTAATATTGGAATATTGAGCGTGGACAAAGCCATTTCTGTCACTTTTGTGGTAGTTTAGGCTTTTAATAATTGACTTGTTATCCAAATGAACCACATTTGCCCCTATTCAACAGGTCACTGCTCACAGGGATTCGTGGTTGACAAAGTCTTTCCTTGGAACGACATTCTGATGGTGTATGAACGGGACGTTCATCATTGCCAACTTGCCTGCACTCAGAACCCTGGGTGTTCCTACTTCAGCTACGCGGTTAAAGAGTATAATCTATTTGAGTATTTGGGTTGTCTGTTTGGGTGGTGGTCAAACCACTTGTTTTGGTAAATAGTTGATGGGTGCGGCTAGAGAAATGTCACTGCTCTCAAATGCAGAGCTATGGATTCAAGGACTGACTATTCATGTGATCAAATTTATATAGATGGTCAACCAACTACAAAAGACTTTCCAGGAGTCATATCTCGTTACACAAGTAATGGGTGCAGGGAAGGTATGGACTAATCGAACATACTGTAAGAAAAGTACAACTGTTAAACATTTTGTCAGCATTCACATTGTCAAGGAGTTGCAAAAAAGCTCTAAATTGAGATAATTGAGATAAATCCAATGTGGTTTTATATTAAAACCTCTATAGGATTGGTGGGACCACACGGGACGGTTGAGCTAAAGTAGACTAATGCGATTAGCATGAGGTTGTAAATAACAAGAACATTTCCCAGGACATAGACATATCTGATATTGGCAGAAAAATGTCATTATTGTTTATCTAACTGCACTGTTCAATGTACAGTAGCTATTAAAGTGAAAGAAAACCACACTATTGTTTGAGGAGAGTGCACTGTTATGAATTTGAAAGTTATTAATAAACCAATTTGGCACATTTGGGCAGTCTTGATTCCACATTTTGAACAGAACTGCAATGGTTATTATCTTATATTATCTTTTACCATTTCTAATGTGTTAAATTCTCCCACATTTTTTTAACATTTCCACACATTTCAAAGCTTCTCATTTGAAATGGTATAAAGAATATGCATATCCTTGCTTCAGGTCCTGAGCTACAGGCAGTTAGATTTGGGTATGTCATTTTAGGCGAAAATTGAAAAAAAGGGGTGGATCCTTAAGTCAGTCCATGGGTGATTGCTCACAACTAAAACAAGAAATGTCATCAATAGAAGAGTCCTTTGGAGGAAGGATTGTAGACAAATATTTGTCATTTGTACCTTAAAGCATACTTGAGAAACTGAAGTTGGAATATTTGTGTCACGCCCTGACCACAGAGATCCTTTTTATGTCTCTACTTTGGTTGGTCAGGGCGTGAGTTTGGGTGGGCATTCTATGTCTGGTGTTCTATGTTATTTATTTATTTGTGTTTGGCCGTGTGTGGTTCTCAATCAGAGGAAGCTGTCTATCGTTGTCTCTGATTGAGAACCATACTTAGGTAGCCTGTTTTCCCACTTGTGTTTGTGGGTGGTTATTTTCTGCTTAGTGTTTGTTGCACCTGTCAGAACTGTTCGTTGGTGGTTTTGTTGTTTTTGTTCGTGTATTCATATTGATTAAAAGTATTATGGATACGTACCACGCTGCACTTTGGTCCTCCTCTCCTTCTCCTGTACATCAGGGCAATTTGATTAGAGAGGAGAAGAGGAGTAAAAAGGACATTTCAGTCAGGGACTTGCATTGTAATGAGAAAAATTATGTTACACAATTATGGATGTGACTGTTGACATTCTTCAATAAAATATCTTTGATTAGTGACATCAGTATTACGATTATTTTCACCCTCCAGCAAGAATGGTGAGATGGAGGCAGTAATCACAACAGAATTATGTAGAATTATGTGTCAACATGCAAGCAGCAACCTTCAGAGAACAGTAAATATAGAGAGACACGCAGACAGACAGACTGTTGTGGGTGTGACAGAATGACAGTATCCATGTCATGAAGCTAATCAACATTTGTATATCATTAGAGTTTTCCCTGGTGTCATGGTGTGTTGTGGCAGCTATTACAGTCATAAACACAGGCTCATGGATAGCAGGGGAGAGTTGTGGGGTTCTTGACCTTATTCATGCAGTTGATGGCTGTTCTACATTAATCAACTTGATTAACCAAGTCATCACGTATTTAGCAAATGCTTTTATCCAAATTGACATAGACCAGGAAGTAAAACCACATCCTAACTACTTGTACTGTAGCACTAAAGTCTAACTAAATAAGCTATCAGTATGGACTACAACTTGTCCATACCAGGAACTATGGGCTTGTGTACATCCAGAATTACATTGCACTTTGTTTACACAATTGGGGATTAGGCTGCCATAACCCTGCAGGTACCACATAGAAAACAAAACCTTAATTACAATGCATTGGGCTGTAGGAAGATGACCTGCCTTGACTGGCACTGGGAGAACTCACAGGTTACAAATCAAATCACATTTTATTAGTCACATGCACTGAATACAGACCTTAAAATGATATCCTTGATGTTTTCTATGATTCTTTAACCACATATCTTCATGTCTCGTCAATCAGAGGTCAGTGGATATTGTACTGAGCCATGCTCTTTAGTGAAGCCCATGTCCAGCGCCAATAATAATGAATTGATTCCTATTTACCAAATGTACTCCAAATTATTGTCACAAATGTGAACTTGATACACTAACAGAAACGTACATTTGATCACACAACATACTGTATTTCGAACACCGTATAAAGTCCACTGTAATAACAGAGAAAATACATTGGGTCTATTGGTCAGTGTTTGTTTATGTGGAGGGAGGGGTTGGAGCTGAAGTTTCAGCATCTCCTGGGTGTGTTCACCTGGTCAGCAGAGAGGGAGGAGAGAAACTCTATAAACTCATCTCTTTCCCCGGTCTCCCCATCTCACAACCAAACTCTGGGGAGGGAAGAGGACAGCTAACTGGGTAGGTGTGCCATCATTTCAAGCTGCATTAAAAAATGTTGATCAATTGAAAACATCAAATGATTTTGCACTCTGTGCTTTTCTTTTAAGAGATACTCACATAACAACCTTTTGTAACTGTTTCGTACAGTATCTCTAGAGGTAAAAATTAAATCTAAATAAATGTAATATTAAATCAAAGTTTGTGAGTTTTTTTATACATACGTCTATTATGCATATCATAGACAATGTGGGAATCAATAGATTTATGAAATATGTTGAAATTAAAGCTCCATGACATCTTTTACCTCGACTTAGATTATAAATGTATTTGCTACTTTCAAAGTATGTGTTCAGTTAATCGAAGTGTATACCATGTCAATCAATCAATCAAATGTATTTATAAAGTCCGTATTTATCAGTCAATGTCACAAAGTGCTGTACAGAAACCCAGCCTAAAACCCCAAAGAGCAAGCAGTACTTGCAAATGGTGGTCCTGTCTTAATCACATAACTGACACAACAATAACAATCGCACAAGAAAACAAATGCAGATGTATAAGTGGAGTTGTGATGGTGAACTTCACCATTTTAGACCTTCAGCCTGCAGACAGTGGGAGCTACTGCTGCAGAGCAGAGATCTCTAGAGGGTTAAATAATCCTTTAGAATTCTACAGCCTGAGGGTAGTGAAAGGTATGTGTTGCACTTCATACTACTGGTTGTCAATGGATTTTGTTCAGTGCAGATGTCACCATACAGTAGGAAGGAACATGAAGGGTTAATCAGCTTGTGTGTATTGTGAGGTGAACAAGCCAAAACTCTTTTCATGGTCATGTCACGAACGCCGTCAGGGAAATGACCGGACCAAGGTGCAGCGTGGTAAGCGTACATTTTTCTTTATTAAGAATGTCGCCAACAAAACAAGAAACACCAAAAGCGACCGTGACGCTTACTAGGGCTATACAGGCCACTAACCAAGACAACTACCCACAACTAAGGTGGCAAAACAGGCTGCCTAAGTATGATTCCCAATCAGAGACAACGATAGACAGCTGTCTCTGATTGGCAACCACTCTCGGTCAAACACACAGAAATACAAAACATAGAATGCCCACCCCACATCACACCCTGACCTAACCAAATAGAGAAATAAAACGGCTCTCTAAGGTCAGGGCGGGACAGGTCAATGTTATCTGTTTCTGAATGCGGCTTGAATCCTAACATTTTGTGTATGTATTGAATGTTTGAGCACACCTATCACCTCCATGAAAAAGGTGAAAGTCAACCATTTGTGTCTTGATCTCAATGTATGAATGTTACATTTATACATCACTATTGTGTTCTTTCCCTAACAAAGTCTGTACTGTTGATAATGTTGTTTTGCTGGTGTCTAGTGATGCTTCATCCTGTGTCCCTTTCTGATGGTCTGTGTGGTGAAATACTTCCATTTTCTGGGGAACAATATTGAGAATCAGCCAATCGCAACCCAAAATGCAAGTCGGTGCAGGCAGGAATGCACCAATAACGACAAGTGCCAGTACTTTACATTTAACTGAAATGAGGCAGAAATTAGGTAGGTAATTTGGAAGGAGGTTGTGTTAATTTCTCCATGGCCCTGAAACGTGCTCTGTTGCTTTCATCAATTAAATCTACATCTCTATTTTACTCTGCTATCAAACAGTATGTGTTTCCTATATTTTAGAAAAGATAAAGCTGAAGATGGTCATGTTTGCCAATCAACACAACAAGCAGTCTGATAAACATTTCCTCTGTATTTTAAACAGTCACCTACTCAGCCAAGAAGTACAGCCTTGTCCTTGAGGAGAAAAATTGGACTGAATCACAAGTGTACTGCAGACAACACTACACAAACCTGTCCATCATACACACAGAACAGGATTGGAAGGCAATTCAATCCACTCTGAGTCATTTCAATGGTGATGTGTGGATTGGGCTCCATAGAGATAAACCTGATCCAGATGAAAAGTGGAGGTGGTCTGATGGGGAGGACGTCATGTTCTTAAACTGGGATGGTGGCTTTGGCAGCCATCCCAACATTCACTGTGCCGTTTCAGTTTGTTCTCGTTTTCAACAACAGTTGTGTGACACCTCATTACCCTACATGTGTCAATCTCTAAAACCCCTATTGTTTCCACTTCAAATCACTGGATGTCAAACCTCAAAATATCCCCTGTAATTGACTTCCTGGATATTTTTCTTATTAACTGTCTCATGAAATCTGATAAATCACTTTTCACCTTTTCTTCCCATAAGTTCGTCATGACAGTGGAGCAACAGAGAAGGTGTATAAGCTGATAACCGAACCAAAGAACTAGACAGAGGCTGTGAAAGACTGCAACTATCAACAAGGAGAACCGGCCAGTATCTGTAACCAGAAAGAGCAGGATGCCTTTGATCAGGTGACTAAAGGGATCACCTGGATTGGACAAAAGCATGAGAACAACACATGGAATTGGTCCAGTGGGGAACCATTTCAGAAATGGGACAATCCAATGTGTTTGGGAGACGGAAACTGTGTAAAGCTGAACTATTACAGAAAATAGACACCAGAAAATTGTTCTAAGTCATTCGCTGTGCTATGGGGGTAAGTTGAACCCTGTGAGAGTGTTATCAAACTCGTGTTGACAGTCAATCATCATTTATGACTAGGTTGTATAGAAACTCCCCAAAAATAAAATCTTTAATGTTTTATATAGAGTACATTGTTTTAGTATCATTGATCAACATGACAGGAAACAGGCACTTATTTGCATGTATTCTACTTAATTTTGACAGATGAACGTCTAAGTTACACCGCTGGGGATATGGCCAGTCCTGCTACTCCTGAAACCACCACCTCTACTTCAACTGGACCTCCCTCTACCAAGATGTCCACCTCACCAACTACCACTACTAATGGACAGTCCACCACCTCATGAACTACCACTACTATCGGACAGTCCACCACCTCACGAACTACCACTACTATCGGACAGTCTACCACCTCACCACCTACCTCAACGTCCAGTGGACAACTGACCTCATTAGGTCCCACCTCCCCGGACAGGAAGCCCACATCCTCCCCAATAGTACAACTTCTCCACTCCATCCTGGTGAGTGTCTGACATGGAGTGTCACGCCCTGGCCTTAGTATTCTTTATTTTCTCTAATATTTTGGTTAGGTCAGGGTGTGACAGGGGGGAAGTTTTTGTCTATTTGTCTCGTCTTGGGTGGTTGTATGGTATAGGGGTTTTTGGGTAGAGTGTATGGGTTTGTGTTGAGTGTAGGTGTCTAGGTATGTCTATGGTTGCCTGAATGGTTCTCAATCAGAGACAGCTGTCATTCATTGTCTCTGATTGGGAGCCATATTTAAGGCAGCCATAGGCATTAGGCTATTGTGGGATATTGTCTATGTGTAGTGTTTAGTGTCAGCACTATTTTGTTTGAATAGCTTCACGGTCGTCTGTTTGTTGTTTGTTCGTTTTTTTATTTTATTTATTTATTTAACCTTTATTTAACCAGGTAGGCAAATTGAGAACACGTTCTCATTTACAATTGCGACCTGGCCAAGATAAAGCAAAGCAGTTCGACACATACAACAACACATAGTTACACATGGAGTAAAAACAAACATATAGTCAATAATACAGTGAAGAAAAATAAGTCTATATACAATGTGAGCAAGTGAGGTGAGATAAGGGAGGTGAAGGCAAACAGATATATGTATAAATAAATAAAATATAAAAAGGCCATGGAGGCGAAGTGAGTACAACACAGCAAGTAAAATAAAAACTAAAAAACACTGGAATGGTTGGTTTGCATTGGAAGAAAGTGCAAAGTAGAGACAGAAATAATGGGGTGCAAAGGAGCAAAATAAATAAATAAATAAATACAGTAGGTAAAGAGGTAGTTGTTTGGCTATCAGGCTAGCTTCTGAATTAGCCCCTGGCTATCTTCCACGATGGATTTTCAGATTGAGGTAAATATTACTTATTGTAATTGGTGAAGCGGGTTGCAGGAAAGCTTTTGCAGGAAAGCTTTTGTAGTTGAGTTCTTGGATAATAAAATAAATAAAAGATATGTGAAGAAAAGGTGTAAATATATATATATATACAGGACACGACAAGACAATACGGAAAAGACGTCTGAACTGCTAAGCCACCTTGGAAAGGTTTATATAAGTATTCGTGGTCGTCTTCTTAATAATAAAGAAGGATGTATTGTTATCACGCTGCGCCTTGGTCCACTCTTCCTCAAAGTTACGACGATCGTGACATGGAGCTACATTCTGCACAAAGGTGTACAAATGACAGTTGTTGGACATTTAATGGAAGATAAGACCTTGAGCATATTCAGTGGTGGAAAAAGTACCCAATTGTCATACTTGAGTAAGAGTAAAGATACCTTAAAAGAAAATGACTCAAGTAAAAGTGAAAGTCACCCAGTAATATACTACTTGAGTAAAAGTCTAAAAGTTTTTGGTTCTAAATATACTTAAGTATCAAAAGTAAATGTTATTGTTAAAATACACTTAAGTATAAAATATAAAGTATGAATCATTGGAAATTCCTTATATTTTTAAAAATTTTACGGATAATCAGGGGCACACTCCAACACTCATTTACAAATGAAGCATGTGTGTTTAGTGAGTCTGCCAGATCAGAACCAGTAGGGATGACCATACATTTTCTCTTGATAATTTGACCATTTTCCTGTCCTGCTAAGCATTCAAAATGTAAAAAGTACTTATAGGTGTCAGGGAAAATGTAGGGAGTGAAATGTACTTTTCTTTAGGAATGTGGTGAAGTAAAAGTTAAAGTTGTGGTGAAGTAAATAGTGAAGTAATATACAGATACCCAACAAAAAATGCTTAAGCACTACTTTCAAGTAGTTTTTATTTAGGTACTTTATACCACTGTGTGTATTTGTCGTTTTGTGTTTATGAATTTGCATTAACATGTGTGCAACTTCGTGTGTGTTTGTGTTTTGTCCATGCAGATTACCTGCACTACTTCAACAAGTCCAAGAGCTGGATCAATGCCCTGAAGTTCTGTAAAAGTTGTGGCTCCAAGACCAACCTGGTGCACATCACCAACCAGACCGTGCAGGCTGACGTGACCCAGCTCCTGGCCAACTTGGAGCTGCCATGTGGGGGGGAGTGGATTGGTCTGGAGCGGTCCATCTTTCAGTGGAGCGCCCCCTGGCTGTGGACCAGTGGGGATGTTGATAAGGTGGTGAAGTACAGAGAGTGGCACAGCTGCTTCCCCCTCAACCCCATCAATTACCACTGTGGTAAGATGATCCGGGTTGGTAACGGAGAACTGAAGTGGCTGGATGCTTCTTGTCATCAGGAATTACCCTTCATCTGTCAAGGTGCGTTGCTCAACTTTGGAGCTCCTATTTTGGGGCTTGTTCAGTGGGGTGGAACATTCAGAACGTTACAGATAGACAAATATTACATAAAAGTGTCATGGTTTAATGTGGAATAGAGATTTACTGTCTTGACTCTCATGTCAGCTCTATGCAATGTATGCTTTTATGTAATGCTCTGATTATACCTCCCTATTGAGGCTCAACCCACATCCCAGACACCCCCTCTCTACAGCTGGCTACTATCTGAATTGCTCTTTTCTCCATTGAACTCCCTCCCTTTTACAGTCTAGACTCACTCTACTAGTAATAGTCCTTAGAATGAGCCAAAACATAATGACAAGGCCTGGTCGTATAAAATACTGTACATTGATGTCCTGTCGTCCAACAGATCTCCACTAGAGGGCTCTCCATGGCAGCCTGGACAGTCTGCAGACAGACACCACACTGATATGCCAGAGAGACTACCACACTCAGGGTCTGGAAGGAACCTGCATTTCAAATAATTATAATTTTAATCCAGTATTATTAATATTATTACTACTATTATTGATATTATTACTACATTTACTTATCAGTTACATGATATTACTTAATGATACTGTACTTACACATACTGACACATAAGCATTGTTATTTGACCTATAATTTACTTTAATATTTTGATTGTAAAGAAAGGTAAAGTAAAAGTTATGAACTGACAATGTAGTGGTTTGTACTGTTTGAGGACACTATTTAGTTAGAATGTAGTTATTGTTATTTTGCATTTCCTTTCATCTCTGTTCTGAATAAACAACCATTTAGAGTTTGAACAGTGTGGAATTTTATTCTTCATAGAACGCACATTGAGTGATGAATCAAAAGCAATTCAAATGGTCATAATGTAACCTTATTATTTGAGAGGTATTAAGTGGTGTCTACCGTAATTTCTGGACTATTAAGCGCACCTGAATATAAGCCGCACCCACTGAATTTAGAAAAAAAATGTATTTTGTACATAAATAAGCCGCACGTGTCTATGAGCCGCAGGTGCCTACCGGTACATTGAAACAAATTCACTTTACACAGCCTTTAAACGAAACACGGCTTGTAACAAAAATAAATAGGCTTTAACGAAACACGGCTTGTAACAAAAATGTAAAAATAGCAGTAAACAGTAGCCTACCAAGAAAGTCATTGGTCACTATCTTCCTCCTCCTGTGCACTGAAACCACTGAAGTCATCTCCTTCGGTGTCGGAGTTGAATAGCCTCAGAATTGCTTCATCCGATGTTGGATCGTTTTCATTGTCGCTCTCGTCACTTTCATCCGGAGGCAAATTCCCCGCTGAGCTCATGCTGCCCTCTTCAACACGCAGCAGTCCAGCCTTTCGAAACCCGTTGATGATAGTGGATTTTTTGACAATGCTCCACGCTGTCAGGACCCACTGGCAGACTTGACCATAAGTTGCTCTTCGCACCCTGATGGACAGGCCTGTACGTCTCATAAATCTTAGACACCACAATGGTCCACCTCTAAAATCCTCAAACTTCATTGCGGTGGCGATTGTTTTGGCTTTCAGTCGGATCTGCACAGTTGAAACACCTCGGCCGTCTGCTCTCTGTGTGGTGACCCAGTCTTCAAGCTCATTTTCTAGTTCGGGCCATCTGCTTTTCTTCCCTTTAAAAGCTTTTGTTGTCTTTTTGCACTGAGTCAGTTCCTCACGCTGCTGTTTCCAACGTCTTATCATCGACTCATTAAGGCCAAGCTCCCGTGCAGCAGCTCTATTTCCTTTTCCAACAGCCGAATCGATCGCCTTTAACTTGAAAGCTGCATCATATGCATTTCTCCGTGTCTTTGCCATGATGAGGGTGACAAAATGACTACCGTAATCAGAATGATGGGAAGTTTGAGCGCGCTCGATTTACGTCACATTACAGTGGGGAGAACAAGTATTTGATACACTACCGATTTTGCAGGTTTTCCTACTTACAAAGCATCTAGAGGTCTGTCATTTTTTATCATAGGTACACTTCAACTGTGAAAGACGGAATCTAAAACAAAAATCCAGAAAATCACATTGTATGATTTTTAAGTAATTCATTTGCATTTTATTGCATGACATAAGTATTTGATACATCAGAAAAGCAGAACTTAATATTTGGTACAGAAACCTTTGTTTGCAATTACAGAGATCATACGTTTCCTGTAGTTCTTGACCAGGTTTGCACACACTGCAGCAGGGATTTTGGCCCACTCCTCCATACAGACCTTCTCCAGATCCTTCAGGTTTCGGGGATGTCGCTGGGCAATACGGACTTTCAGCTCCTTCCAAAGATGTTCTATTGGGTTCAGGTCTGGAGACTCGCTAGGCCACTCCAGGACCTTGAGATGCTTCTTACGGAGCCACTCCTTAGTTGCCCTGGCTGTGTGTTTCGGGTCGTTGTCATGCTGGAAGACCCAGCCACGACCCATCTTCAATGCTCTTACTGAGGGAAGGAGGTTGTTGGCCAAGATCTCGCGATACATGGCCCCATCCATCCTCCCCTCAATACGGTGCAGTCTTCCTGTCCCCTTTGCAGAAAAGCATCCCCAAAGAATGATGTTTCCACCTCCATGCTTCACGGTTGGGATGGTGTTCTTGGGGTTGTACTCATCCTTCTTCTTCCTCCAAACACGGCGAGTGGAGTTTAGACCAAAAAGCTCTATTTTTGTCTCATCAGACCACATGACCTTCTCCCATTCCTCCTCTGGATCATCCAGATGGTCATTGGCAAACTTCAGACGGGCCTGGACATGCGCTGGCTTGAGCAAGGGGACCTTGCGTGCACTGCAGGATTTTAATCCATGACGGCGTAGTGTGTTACTAATGGTTTTCTTTGAGACTGTGGTCCCAGCTCTCTTCAGGTCATTGACCAGGTCCTGCCGTGTAGTTCTGGGCTGATCCCTCACCTTCCTCATGATCATTGATGCCCCACGAGGTAGTATCTTGCATGGAGCCCCAGACCGAGGGTGATTGACCGTCATCTTGAACTTCTTCCATTTTCTAATAATTGCGCCAACAGTTGTTGCCTTCTCACCAAGCTGCTTGCCTATTGTCCTGTAGCCCATCCCAACCTTGTGCAGGTCTACAATTTTAGCCCTGATGTCCTTACACAGCTCTCTGGTCTTGGCCATTGTGGAGAGGTTGGGGTTAGTTTGATTGAGTGTGTGGACAGGTGTCTTTTATACAGGTAACGAGTTCAAACAGGTGCAGTTAATACAGGTAATGAGTGGAGAACAGGAGGGCTTCTTAAAGAAAAACTAAGAGGTCTGTGAGAGCCGGAATTCTTACTGGTTGGTAGGTGATCAAATACTTATGTCATGCAATAAAATGCAAAATAATTACTGAAAAATCATACAATGTGATTTTCTGGATTTTTGTTTTAGATTCCGTCTCTCACAGTTGAAGTGTACCTATGATAAAAATAACAGACCTCTACATGCTTTGTAAGTAGGAAAACCTTCAAAATCGTCAGTCTATCAAATACTTGTTCTCCCCACTGTATGTGACGGTGCTCAGTTTTTTGGCGGCATGAATCTTATGAAAGCGGGAAAAATCCATAAATTAGCCGCGTCAATGTATAAGCCGCGAGGTTCAAAGCGTGGGAAAAAGTAGCGGCTTATAGTCCGGAAATTACGGTAGTCTAAATCGATTTTATCAATATTTTCAGCAGGACTGAAGGAGTCCATCTCAACTGTCAGCAACAATGAACCTGGTATCTCAGAAAACAACTTTTCATGGGGGCGAGATGTCTGTGCCATGTGTAATGTTGACACACTATTGCACTGATGGGCTGTATTTATGCAACACTGCTCTCTAAACCATAAGCTCAAATCTATTTTTCCCAGGTACAGCCCCTGACCTCTTCTTTAGCCAGCAGTCCTTGGATGAGTCCTTCAGTGACACCTGAGCAGTCGAACCATGATGAATGTATACTTATATACTATATCCTTAATGCTTTAGTGTAAATCAATCTAATATTGTAATATTGAGCACTGACATTCAGCCTCAACTGTATGGTAGTAACTGCGGCTCTCTGACCCGTAAGTGCCATGGACAGACTGAACACTCCTCTCTGGACAATAGAGACTGCTCTCTGACCTGTAAGGGCCATGGACAGACTGAACACTCCTCTCTGGACAATAGAGACTGCTCTCTGACCTGTAAGGGCCATGGACAGACTGAACACTCCTCCCTGGAGAAGATAGACTGCTCTCTGAAGGGACCGTTTCTTTGCACTGGAAGTAAGACTGCCATCTTTTATTGAACACATAGAGAGAGGAAAAGGCAGGATTCAAACCTATTCTGACAAACCTATAGGCAACTGTGCCGGAGCCTGTGGCATTACCGCTAGACCAGATAGTCCACAAGACTGCCATCTTATTGGGGTTATTGGGGTTTATATCTGTTAGACAGGTGCGGGGATGGCATATTAGCACCAATAGGGTCCTACTTTAACAAGCACTGTCAGATGCAGGACACAGCGATGCATTCATGTAGACTACTCCACTGTCAGATGCCACCTCTCTCTCACCACTCTCACTAAGGACTAATGCAAGTGTGTGTTCATGTGGTTTATCTTATGAGATATTATTTCCATACTGTTAAAACTTCTTGTCAATATGGGGGCGCTATTTCCACTTTGTAAAAAATCGTGCCCAAATTAAACTGCCTCGTACTCTATTCTAGATCGTACAATATGGATATTATTATTACTATTGGATAGAAAACACTCTCAAGTTTCTAAAACCGTTTGAATTATATCTGTGAGTAAAACAGAACTCATTTTGCAGCAAACTTCCTGACAGGAAGTGAAAAATCTGAAATCGATGCTCTGCTCCAGGGCCTTCCTATTAATTTGCTTGAAATCTATGGATCTACATGCACTTCATACGCCTTCCACTAGATGTCAACAGGCAGTGGGAGGTGGAATGGGGTGTCTAGCTTGATCTGAGGTCGAACAAGAGCTCTTGGAATGACGTGACCACAATTTCATTGTCTTCGAAGGCGCGGGAAGGACATCAGCATTGGCTTCTGAAAAGCGTTCGGTATAGACGGCTAATATCTCCGGGTTTGATTTTATTTGATACATGTGATAATATCATCGTAAAGTATGTTTTTCAATATAGTTTTATCAGATTATTCAACGTTTATCGGGAGTTTTGGAGTTCTCCGTTCTCTGCGTTAGGTGAAGATGGACATCTTCGCGCCACTTGGCTAGCTAAGGTTGCTAATTCGACAGGAGAAGAGGACATTCTAAAACCAAACAACGATTTATTCTGGACAAAGGACTCCTTGTACAAGATTCTGATGGAAGTTCAGCAAAAGTAAGAACCATTTATGATGTTATTTCGTATTTCTGTGGAAAATGTTTAGTCGTATTTTCCTTCCTTTTTGCGGGCGCTGTCTCGCTATAACGTAAGCTGTTTGTTATGGTAAAGTTATTTAAAAAAAATCTAACACGGCGATTGCATTAAGAACTAGTGTATCTTTCATTTGCTGTCCAACATGTATTTTTTAGTAAAGTTTATGATGAGTTCTTTGATTAGATTAGGTGACTGTCCAAAATATCTCCGGAGATTCTGCTGTTTTTTTGCGATCGCTACCTTTGCGGTGAATGAATGCGGTTGTGTGTTTGGCTATTGTGGTAAGCTAATATAATGCTATATTGTGTTTTCGCTGTAAAACACTTAAAAAAATCGGAAATATTGGCTGGATTCACAAGATGTTTATCTTTCATTTGCTGTACACCATGTATTTTTCATAAATGTTTTATGATGAGTATTTAGGTATTTCACGTTGCTCTCTGTAATTATTGGCTGGCTGCTTTGGTGATATTTTTGATGGTAGCTGCAATGTAAAACTATGATTTATACCTCAAATATGCACATTTTCGAACAAAAGATAGATTTATTGTATAACATGTTATCAGACTGTCATCTGATGAAGTTGTTTCTTGGTTAGTGACTAATTATATCTCTATTTGGTCGGTTTTGTGATAGCTACCTATGCGGTAAAAAAATTGTGAAAATATGCGGTTGAGTCTTTTGCTATTGTGGTTAGCTAATAGAAATACATATTGTGTTTTCGCTGTAAAACATTTAAAAAATCAGAAATGATGGCTGGATTCACAAGATGTGAATCTTTCATTTGCTGTATTGGACTTGTGATTTCATGATATTTATGTGCTAGTATTTACTTGTGGCGCTATGCTAGGCTATGCTAGTCAGCTTTTTACTGATGAGGATGCTCCCGGATCGGGGATGGTGATGAAGTAGAGGTTAAACATAGAACATAAAGTCTTGCTACTTCACAGTTCCAAAGTAATTTACAGCCTACAAAAGGACATTGAAAGAAAAGTGACTTATTTATTGTCCATCTAGAAAAGAGAATGAAGCAGACCATTGTAAGGATGTCTCTGAAATCTAACACAGGAGGTGACCTCAATGACCCAGTGGTAAAGGAACAGATGTTGGAGCAGGTACAGTCTACAACATCAGAATCAATGTCATGCTCACTAATTTCACTGTTCTCTTATGATCACAAGTTTATATTCCAACTGACCATATTATTAAACTCTGATGCTTGATAAAAACGATGAGTGCTTTATCTGGTTTGATCATATCTCATAGATCAGAAAGGAGTTTGCTAAGAACGGGAACTTCATCCAAAATGACCCTCCTTATGTTTAGTCTGTTGTTCAGAGTCCCTTGTACAGTGTGTTGTTAGGTTTTGCATCCCGTTGAAACTATGGAAATGAAGTAAGGTGTTCATGAACTATTTCCAGTGAGAGTCTTTGTACTGTTGTGTTTGTTTTCTAAGGTCAGTGTGGGTCTGGATGAAGAGGACCAGCCATGATGATGCAACAGGAGAGTGATGGCAGGTCCAGGAAAATCACATGACATATTATATACCTTATAATACATAATAGAATGTTATTTTAGTTAATGTTATTCAAGT